>NC_080467.1:545000-907500 GCF_030265055.1 Doryrhamphus excisus
TATGTCTAGAGGGCTCTAATGATGTTAAACTGTATTTAGAAGTAAACAGGTTTTCTATGTTCTATGAAAATATTCAATTTATGACTAAAGAATCCTAAATTTGCTTACAACAGTCAGGTCCTGGAAAGGTGACTATAGGGGTGCTATTTTATGTCTAGAGGGCTCTAATGATGTTAAACTGTATTTAGAAGTAAACAGGTTTTCTATGTTCTATGAAAATATTCAATTTATGAATAAAGAATCCTAAATTTGCTTACAACAGTCAGGTCCTGGAAAGGTGACTATAGGGGTGCTATTTTATGTCTAGAGGGCTCTAATGATGTTAAACTGTATTTAGAAGTAAACCTATTAACCAATATAGTAGACATAATAAGAGACAATAAGACATAAATAAGGCTTGTGCTTGTGTGTATTACTGCGAAAGTGTTCCTGCGGTGAAAGTACTGTATCAAACCTGGTGCTTGTGTGTCTCGCTAAACATTATAGTAACATACTGACAGATAATCGTATTTAGAGAGGTCATAAATGGGTTTTCTATTCTCTAACCAAAAAGTATACAAAACTGTGGTGAGACTGGAAGCAGAGATGAGGATGCTGAGGTTCTCGTTGGGAGTGACCAGGATGGATAGGATCAGGAAAGAGTACATCAGAGGGACATGATGATGATGACTTGTTCATGTGATGAAACAGATTATCTAGTTTCCGTGTAATTACTCTGAGAAATTCTCTGAGTATTCTCTGAGTATTGACGGTATGGTTGCACCCAGATGTTTTTCTGCATGATCTCCTTCGGAACTGCAAGATGTCCCTCATGTTTTGTTTTCTTTCACAGGCTCTTTTGTCTTCCGAGCCGAAATCGTCAAGTTGCAGTTTGTTGAAAATGACAATGAAAGAATTGATCGCCCTCGCCATGCCTGCCGCTGACAGGAACACAGACAACGACACTGTTCCTCAGGTTTGGAATACTGTAGTTTTTCAGTAGTCGATCTCCACTTCATGCACGGCAGCCTATCCCAGCTGTCTTCAGGCGAGAGGCGGGGTACACCCTGGACTGGTGGCCAGCCAATCACAGGGCACATATAGACAAACAACCATTCACACTCACATTCATACCTAAGGACAATTTGGAGTCGCTAATTAACCTAGCATGTTTTTGGAATGTGGGAGGAAACCGGAGTACCCGGAGAAAACCCACGCATGCACGGGGAGAACATGCAAACTCCACACAGAGATGGCCGAGGGTGGGAACGAACTCAGGTCTCCTAGCTGTGAGGTCTGCGCGCTAACCACTAGACCACCGTGCAGCTGAAAACCTGTTTTTTAATTTCCAAATACAGTTTTTTTTTAAATTTTTTTTACATTTTTAGATCGCTGTAGACATGAAATAACCATATACTAGTCACATATGTACTCCTATTATCCAATATGGTTGTCCACAGTGTCTTTGAATGCATCTTCTGAATGCCTTATATTTGTATATTAGTTTATTTAGCTATTTTTATGCTTACATTTGTTTAAATATACATAAAAAAACAAATATACCGTATTCCACTACAAAATGACATGATTTATAAATATAATAGTGAGGAGGATGAATAGTGAGTATAGTGTTATTAACTTGTGTTCAAGTCTGGCTGGAAGTTTTGAGTGAATGATGATTGCCAAAGCCTGCGCGGCGGTCGAGTGGTTAGCGTACAGACCTCACAGCTAGGAGACCCCAGTTCCAATCCCACTCTCGGCCATCTCTGTGTGGAGTTTGCATGTTCTCCCCGTGCATGCGTGGGTTTTTTCTCCGGGTACTCCGGTTTTCCTCCCACATTCCAAAAACATGCTAGGTTAATTAGCGACTCCAAATTGTCCATAGGTATGAATGTGAGTGTGAATGGTTGTTTGTCTATATGTGCCCTGTGATTGGCTGGTGACCCGAAGACAGCTGGGATACGCTCCAGTGACCCTTGTGAGGATAAGTAGTAGAAAATGAATGAATGAATGAATGAGCTTTTATTGCAAATGTTGATCTGAAATTGGAGTCACAAGTCTGAATTAGTCCATAGGTATGAATGTGAGTGTGAATGGTTGTTTGTCTATATGTGCCCTGTGATTGGCTGTCGCCCCCGCCTCTCGCCCGAAGACAGCTGGGATAGGCTCCAGCACCCCCCGCGAGGATAATCGGTAGAAAATGAATGAATGACTGCCAAAGCTAGTTCTACCACAGCCAAACAAACTTTTACCTCTCACTTATATATCATGTGTGCTGTCTTTTCTTACCTGTATTATCACATATTCATAATGATAAAATATTACTGACTCTGGTAAATAATGTACGCCTATTTCTGGAGAGAATAAAAGACCAATTTACGTGGCCGTAAGTGCTGAATCACAAATATGTGGGGATCCACTCTACTATATATGGATCCACTGTACTATATATGCTTTGATGTGTTGTTTTGGCTCAGACGATGACTTCAATGTCGTTTTATCACAGGTCCATGCTCTGAACATTCTGAGAGCTCTTTACAGGGACACACGTCTGGGAGAAAACATTATTCCTTTTGTGTCCGATGGAATGCAGGTTGCTGTCCTCGGCTTCACCTCTCCTGTGTGGGCTGTGAGTTCCACTCTATTGCACTCTTTTTTGCTTTTCTATGAGTAGTACAATAGCGTAGTACAATATTGTATAGTCATAGTAGAATATATATTTATGTGTGAGATCTCACATAAAAAATAAGAATGTGAAAGATTTAAGGTTTTTAGTTTGTGATGGACATATTCTATTTTTAGTATTTTTGTATTCTGGTCTTGATATGATATTCATGTGGCAGTTTAATGTAGTATACATTTATTATACGTTACTTATTTATTTTCCTCTTATAGACCCTCTTATCACCCCCAAAACATTCACATTCATATTCATACTTATGTCTTTAATTAAATCAGAGTACCCAAAGTAATAACAGCCTGCAACTCCTTTTTTTGGGGAGGGGCTGCAACACATTTGAAAATACAGTTAAAATACAAACATTAGGAGGAAAAAAAAGCATAGAAATATTTGAAATATTAACACAAATCTGACATACAGGCACAGTTTTTTGTATCATTTTATTGGTTGTAGCTAGAGGGGTCCCAAATTGATATTGACATTGGACTGATATTGACAAAAAAACAACAATAACAAACAAAAAAAAACAGTATATTGATATATTATGTTGACTTGCATCTAAAACCCTCCACACTACAATCTACTACAATAATCCACACAAAAAGTAGTAGTAGTTACTTTCTTTCGTGTTTTTCCTGATTACGGACTCTTTTTTTTTTTTTATCCGCATACTGATTTTTGGCTTGACCTTTTTAAATGCTGCAATATCGATATTGGATTGGAAATGAAAACAATACACTAGGACACCGCTAGTTTTTTATTGTTATATTCTTGAGCAGCCAGTGTTAATAATTAAAAAAAAAAACTCCCAAGGACTAAGTGTCTCTAATTAAACTACGTCTAAAAAAACAGTTGAAGTCGAGATCATACCCGGAAGTCCTAACCTGTTGCACAACTACTCCATGATCTGTAATCCATGACTTTTAAACAGCCGGAAGACGTGGGTGTTTTTTTTTTTTTTATTACTGCTAACTCGGAATCCAAGTTTCCTACAGTCATCCTCCCATCTCATGTATTTCCTTGTATTTCATTTCAGGTCAGGAATTCTTCGACTCTTCTCTTCAGCACTCTGATCACAAGGATCTTTGGAGTGAAGAAAGGGAGGGATGAACACGCGAAAAAAAACAGGTCGGCTTCTCTTCGCTCTGGTGTGGAATTAAATGTTGATGTTGGCCCACACGTTTGCTACAAATCATTGGTTGTCATTCATGTATGTGCAAATAGCATCACAAGGTCACAATTACTATTGCAAAACAGGTATTATTTAGTCACTGATCTATATTTTTTTGCTACTTTAAGGTAATTTATGATAAAATTAGTCTCATCAATTATACAGATGGTCTTGGTGCACCAGCAGGGGACACTGTTGTAACACTGTTAATTGTTTTTTGCCCCCATTCTCAAGCACCTTTCATGCTCTTAGAGCTGCTATTGGGAAATACAGTAGGCATCTACCCAGCTACATGATCTATTACATATACATAATACATAATACATAATTCAATACAGCGAGAAAAAGGATGTAGCTTGAAAATAGTTACAGATAAAGACATACCGTAAATGAGAAAAATCATCAGCTGGACCCAAAGTTTGATAAGAGTAAATCCACTCATTTGATTTGCATATTATGACATCACCAGGCCTGTCACTCAGAACTTGTCAGATCCCTGTCTCCGCTCCGAGATACCCAACAGACTCATCTAAATGTCTGATCCACTCGTCATCCTCTTCCTCATCACTATCCTCCGACATCAGCAACGTCAGCATCGTCATTTACAGCCCGGTCTTGAACGTCGCTATTAGTAGCATATTTTCTTGTCACGCATTCAACCGTTATTTCTGCATTTTTTTTTTACATTTCCGCTACCCTCTCACCATTATTACCGATATTTTCACACACGCCGTACATAATCTTCTAGGAGAAACATATGAAAAACAGTTTTAGACAATAGAGCTGACAACAGATATAAATAAACATATATAAACATGTTAATATAAACATAAACACTGGATTTTTTTTATTGTTAGAACTTGACTTACTGACGTAATGTCTGTTTTGTAAAATAAATTACCCACAAAAAATGTGACTTATACTCCAGTGCGACTTATGTATGTTTTTTTTTTTTTCGACCTAATTATGCATTTTTGGCCTTGTGCGACTTATACTCCGGAGTGAATTTTATTTATTTATTTATTTTTGGAGGCTCGTTTCTCCGCTGGAATCCATTTTCATGCCAGCAAGGCAAAGAAATTGTACACATTTACAGCAATACACATGAACATTCATCTTATTTATGTTACTTTGTGCACTAATAGTGTAAAGGTGACTATAGGGGTGCTATTTTATGTCTAGAGGGCTTTAATGATGTTAAACTGTATTTAGAAGTAAACAGGTTTTCTGTGTTCTATGAAAATATTCCATTTATTTCTACACATACACTTAGAGTAACAGTTGAAGTCACAATTGATGCCATGTTACCTGGTTTCCTTTTTATTTAGCTAGTAGCAGCAGGGTAAGTAACGAGTACTCACGAGTCCCGGTTCAGTAAAACATTTTGAACAACTCGGTCAAAACTAGAACTAATGCAGGTTTGAATGATCTCACAACAGGCACATTAATCCCCAATGAAAACACAGGCTACTGTTGTTACAGGCTGCTGGAACCCAAGCTAAAACTCAACTCTGAACCCCTGACCTAACGTCCTGTCCATCCCAACTCGGGTCCCCTCGTACTGGAACACATTTAAAGCAATACACATGAACATTCATCTTATTTATGTCTTAAAAGTCTTATTTTCTTTGTCTACTAATAGTGTAAAGGTGACTATAGGGGTGTTATTTTATGTCTAGAGGGCTCTAATGATGTTAAACTGTATTTAGAGGTAAACAGGTTTATGTTCTATGAAAATATTCAATTTATGACTAAAGAATCCTAAATTTGCTTACAACAGTCAAGTCCTGGAAAGGTGACTATAGGGGTGCTATTTTATGTCTAGAGGGCTCTAATGATGTTAAACTGTATTTAGAAGTAAACAGGTTTATGTTCTATGAAAATATTCAATTTATGACTAAAGAATCCTAAATTTGCTTACAACAGTCAGGTCCTGGAAAGGTGACTATAGGGGTGTTATTTTATATCTAGAGTGCTCTAATGATGTTAAACTGTATTTAGAAGTAAACAGGTTTTCTATGTTCTATGAAAATATTCAATTTATGACTAAAGAATCCTAAATTTGCTTACAACAGTCAGGTCCTGGAAAGGTGACTATAGGGGTGCTATTTTATGTCTAGAGGGCTCTAATGATGTTAAACTGTATTTAGAAGTAAACAGGTTTTCTGTGTTCTATGAAAATATTCAATTTATGAATAAAGAATCCTAAATTTGCTTACAACAGTCAGGTCCTGGAAAGGTGACTATAGGGGTGCTATTTTATGTCTAGAGGGCTCTAATGATGTTAAACTGTATTTAGAAGTAAACAGGTTTTCTATGTTCTATGAAAATATTCAATTTATGAATAAAGAATCCTAAATTTGCTTGCAACAGTCAGGTCCTGGAAAGGTGACTGTAGGGGTGCTATTTTATGTCTAGAGGCCTCTAATGATGTTAAACTGTATTTAGAAGTAAACAGGTTTTCTATGTTCTATGAAAATATTCAATTTATGAATAAAGAATCCTAAATTTGCTTATACAGTCAGGTCCTGGAAAGGTGACTATAGGGGTGCTATTTTATGTCTAGAGGGCTCTAATGATGTTAAGCTGTATTTAGAAGTAAACAGGTTTATGTTCTATGAAAATATTCAATTTATGAATAAAGAATCCTAAATTTGCTTATACAGTCAGGTCCTGGAAAGGTGACTATAGGGGTGCTATTTTATGTCTAGAGGGCTCTAATGATGTTAAACTGTATTTAGAAGTAAACAGGTTTTCTATGTTCTATGAAAATATTCAATTTATGACTAAAGAATCCTAAATTTGCTTACAACAGTCAGGTCCTGGAAAGGTGACTATAGGGGTGCTATTTTATGTCTAGAGGGCTCTAATGATGTTAAACTGTATTTAGAAGTAAACAGGTTTATGTTCTATGAAAATATTCAATTTATGACTAAAGAATCCTAAATTTGCTTACAACAGTCAGGTCCTGGAAGGGTGACTATAGGGGTGCTATTTTATGTCTAGAGGGCTCTAAAGATGTTAAACTGTATTTAGAAGTAAACAGGTTTTCTGTGTTCTATGAAAATATTCCATTTATGAATAAAGAATCCTAAATTTGCTTACAACAGTCAGGTCCTGGAAAGGTGACTATAGGGGTGCTATTTTATGTCTAGAGGGCTCTAATGATGTTAAACTGTATTTAGAAGTAAACAGGTTTATGTTCTATGAAAATATTCAATTTATGACTAAAGAATCCTAAATTTGCTTACAACAGTCAGGTCCTGGAAAGGTGACTATAGGGGTGCTATTTTATGTCTAGAGGGCTCTAATGTTGTTAAACTGTGTTTAGAAGTAAACAGGTTTTCTGTGTTCTATGAAAATATTCAATTTATGAATAAAGAATCCTAAATTTACTTATACAGTCAGGTCCTGGAAAGGTGACTATAGGGGTGCTATTTTATGTCTAGAGGGCTCTAATGATGTTAAACTGTATTTAGAAGTAAACAGGTTTTCTATGGTCTATGAAAATATTCCATTTATGAATAAAGAATCCTAAATTTGCTTATAAAAGTCAGGTCCTGGAACCAATTAACCACAATAATTTAGGGCTGCAGTATTTTCTATCTTGTGTATTTGGTACCAGCATACCTCAAAAGCAATGTAACCAATTTCTGTGTACTGTATATGTATGCAATACAATTTCACGATTGTCTCTCCCTACAGGATGACAGGCAGAGAGTTTTTTACTCGTTTCCCTGCCCTTTATTCGTTCCTCCTGAACCAGCTCAAGGAGGCTGCAGCCACGGTGGAAAGGTGAGTGGGTTGTCTAAACCTTCCTGGCTTTTTATATAGACTTGTTTCCACGTTTAATCTTTGATTGAATTTATTCCAAAATATATCGTATGACGCATGAGTTCTAATGGGAGGATGCAGAGATAAGTTATCTTTGATCCAAATCAACGTCAAGAATATGAACTTACATTTGGTTCTACTCGAGTATCACTCGGCTATTAGCTGGAAGCTTTAAAAGAATAAACCAAGTGTCTCCAGAGTTGGTGTTCCTGCAGTGGGGAGTTGTGTCTACTGAGACTCATCTGCCTTATCTTTGCCTGCTCGGAAAAAAAACTCCCTTTTTAAAAGCATTTGAGTCATCTAACAGCTCCCCAGGCCGCCTTATCTTATGATGGATCCAATTAATTGAGGACTCTTTCACAATTCGTTTCACTCCCTCGGCCGCTTGTTTAAACATTTGCAGGTTTCCCACGCAACCAAATCTCCACTTCCCACATTATCAACAGTGCGTGGTGCTGGCTAAACCGCTCTTAGAAATTTAAAAACAGGACGTCATGGAGAAAACATCTGCTTTTAATAAATTTAATATTGTTAAAACGTGCAGAAAAAAAAATATTTTTTTATTATTATATTATGTTTTTAGAATATTATTTTATTGTTTATTTATTTTTAAATTTAACATAAAATCACTAAAAACAAAATAGATTTTTTGCATTCACACAATAATTTCTAAATACGTGATAATACAAATAAAATGTACTGCATGCATGGACTACTATTAAATTAACAATTTTTACATCTGCTTTTAATAAAACTTAATGTCGTTAAAACATGGAGAAAAAAATATATTTTTTTTATTATTATATTATGTTTTTAGAATATTATTTTTATTGTTTATTTATTTTTAAATTTAACATATAATCACTAAAAACAAAATAGATTTTTTGCATTCACACAATAATTTCTAAATACGTGATAATACAAATAAAATGTACTGCATGCATGGACTACTATAAAATTAACAATTTTTACATCTGCTTTTAATAAAACTTAATGTCGTTAAAACATGGAGAAAAAAAATATATATTTTTTTATTATATTATGTTTTTAGAATATTATTTTTATTGTTTATTTATTTTTAAATTTAACATAAAATCACTAAAAACAAAATAGATTTTTTGCATTCACACAATAATTTCTAAATACGTGATAATACAAATAAAATGTACTGCATGCATGGACTACTATTAAATTAACAATTTTTACATCTGCTTTTAATAAAACTTAATGTCGTTAAAACATGGAGAAAAAAAATTATTTTTTTTATTATATTATGTTTTTAGAATATTATTTTTATTGTTTATTTATTTTTAAATTTAACATAAAATCACTAAAAACAAAATAAATTTTTTGCATTCACACAATAATTTCTAAATACGTGATAATACAAATAAAATGTACTGCATGCATGGACTACTATAAAATTAACAATTTTTACATCTGCTTTTAATAAAACTTAATGTTGTTAAAACATGGAGAGAAAAAAATATATTTTTTTATTATTATATTATGTTTTTAGAATATTATTTTATTGTTTATTTATTTTTAAATTTAACATAAAATCACTAAAAACAAAATAGATTTTTTGCATTCACACAATAATTTCTAAATACGTGATAATACAAATAAAATGTACTGCATGCATGGACTACTATTAAATTAACAATTTTTACATCTGCTTTTAATAAAACTTAATGTCGTTAAAACATGGAGAAAAAAAAATATTTTTTTATTATTATATTATGTTTTTAGAATATTATTTTTATTGTTTATTTATTTTTAAATTTAACATAAAATCACTAAAAACAAAATAGATTTTTTGCATTCACACAATAATTTCTAAATACGTGATAATACAAATAAAATGTACTGCATGCATGTACTACTATTAAATTAACCAAACAATTTTTACATTTGGCCTTATGCTTCACTACTAATGTTTTTTTGTCAAGAATTGAGTTTACACACTTTATTTAGTGGAATTTAAATACTGTGAGAGGCACAGAAAACAATTCAAAATGCATATAAATACATATAATTGTTGAAAGAAAGGGCTAAATAAACATTACCTTCAATGATGTGACACTTTTATTTTGATCACAGCTGCAAAATAATCCAAAATGGAGCCAAAGAAAGTTTCAAGTGCCAGCAAAGGTGACAAGAGCTATTGAATTCGAGAGATACTATAAATCGCAAAATACGATGCTGGTGTCGGTGTTGGTCTCGCTGCCACGTTGGGTCTTTGGCAACAATCACGTCTTCAGTAACCTTAAATGTTCATTTCTCCATTCCACTCATCATTTCTGTGCACTGTAATTGTAAAAGCTTATTTCGTGTTAACATTTTTGAGACTTGAACTACAGAGTCAACCGCTGATGACATCGTGGACGGGCAACGCAGCTGATTTCTGTTTCCATGTATTAGCAAGCTGCTAACAAGGATGTTTTGTCCTACGAATACATTGAGAAGACAGTTGGAATCACACACAATATTAAAAACATGACAAAGACGCTCGCCATTTTTCGCCCGTACTCTTTCTCTGCAAGTGTGTTGAAGTTAGTGTCGTGTCGGTCATGAACGCACCGGTCAAAATAACTAGTTCTTTTTTGTGAACAGAATGAACAAGCTCCTAAAATACCCGTTCAGTGTGTTCAGTTGCAAATGATTTTTTTTTTTTAATTTACTGGAGAGTCAGTTCACCGTTCCTTTTGCAAGGCGGGACTATCCGCGTACTTGCCTGTCTCATCCTATCGTCGCGCCTCGCTTTGCGTGTGGGTGGGGTTAGCTGACTGAAAGACCGAGACATTGACCGACACTCGTCAGTTGTTCATTCATGACCGACAGTTGAGTCAGAATGAACGTGAACGGACTGACTCGACACGGCTCACAGACCAATTGACCGAATCTTTTTACTGAATGAACCGGAATGATCCGGTTCACTGAAATGAACGGGTTTTGCCCACCGCTAGTTGAAGTATCATCGTGAAATCACAGAACGTAACAAAAATGACTGAATCAAAGACTCAACCTAATTAAGTCAGTTTCAGCAATTTACCGTCTCTTTTCAAATGACTGGTGAGTTTTGTTACATGCGTGACACACTGAATCAGTACTACTGAACGTGTACAGGTGATACTTGGTGATACAGCGTGTAATTGTGTGTGTTTGTACATGCGTGTAGTGACAGCGGTCAGGTGAAGCTTCATCCCAGCCTTTTCTTGCTGCTGCTGGTACTCAATCGACTCTACCCTTCGCCGATGGATGGCACCTATTCACCAATGGGACTTGCGCCTTTCATGCCGTTTATTATCAGGTAAGGAAAAAGGCTTAAATGTGATGGACAGTAAAAGTCAAATGAAGGAAAAATCATTGAAATGAAAATTTCAATGCCAATTAATTGTTTCAAACCAATTCATCAACTGGGCATTTTCTTATCATACTGGTATTCCGGTATATAAAAACCCCACACATCAACCTAACATGTTTTAAATGACTTATTTTCTATGATTATATCGACTCTACTGAGCTATATGAGTGTGAAGGTAATTATAGGCTTGTTAATTTATCTGTAGATGGTTAATAATTCATTTAATTTATACTAACTAATCAATATCAACAATTAATGTATTCATAACCATATGTGGGTTAGGTAATTTACAGATTTTTTTAATGTTCTGACTACAAAAATATTTGATTCATAATTATGAATGCTGCTTACTTGACTTATCACGGCCTCAAACACTCAAGATAATAGATCTGCTTCATTAATTGATCAAGTATGGAATAAAACAAAATTCACATTTGAGAGGCTAAAATCGAGATTTTAGATTAAGTCTTTTATTTAGATTAAAAAGACTTAAAATTAAATTTCACAATTTTTACCCGCCATTTTTGCTGTTGGGCTGCATGGTGGTCGAGTGGTTAGTGCGCAGACCTCACAGCTAGGACACTGAAGTTCTTTTTTTTTAGTGTGTATTTCTTATTGTCTATATACACTTCATGTAAGACTCTTTAATTTTGTATATTTTTATAAATTTTTCACTTTTTAGTAATTTTAGTTTATTTAATTTATTTATTATTTAATTATTGGCACATTCATGTTTTTTCTTTTATTAAGTTTTTATTTATTTTTAGTGATTGTATATTATTAATATATTTTTACACTTTATTTAAGTCTCTTTTATTTGGTATATTTGTATTCATTTTTTCATTTCTTGATTTTTAAAACAATTTTATTTAAGCCAAACCAGGCAAATGTATTTTTTTTTGTTTTTTTTATATTTCTTCAAAACAACGTTTCTCTTCATGTAATGACTGCATGTTACTTTAAATGTTATTCCATTTCAATTTTGAGGATTTTCAGCAAGACGGTCAATTTGTACATTATTTTAACACAATACATGAAACGAGGTGTACCTCAGGGATCTATTCTGTGACATTCTTTATTCATTCATTCATTCATTTTCTACCGCTTTTCCTCACGAGGGTCGCGGGGGGTGCTGGAGCCTATCCCAGCTGTCTTCGGGCGTAAGGCGGGGTACACCCTAGACTGGTCGCCAGCCAATCACAGGGCACATATAGACAAACAACCATTCACACTCACATTCATACCTATGGACAATTTGGAGTCGCCAATTAGCCTAGCATGTTTTTGGAATGTGGGAGGAAACCGGAGTACCCGGAGAAAACCCACGCATGCACGGGGAGAACATGCAAACTCCACACAGGTGGAATTGAACCCTGGTCTCCTAGCTGTGAGGTCTGTGCGCTAACCCCTAGACCACCGTGCCGACATTCTTTATTTATTTATTTATTTCCAACCATACGCCAGTCCAGGGTGTACCCCACCTCTGGCCCGAAGACAGCTGGGATAGGCTCCAACACCCCCAGCGACCCTCGTAAGGATAAGTGGTAGAAAATGAATGAATGAATGAATTTTTGCTGTTTTCGTTTTATTTAATTTTAGTTCTATAATGTGCCGCCGGCCGCTAAATGACCTCCAGGCCACACTTTGGTTACCTTTTGTGTAAGCGAATGGATGAATCTGATTCCCACCTTAAATTCCCCATTGATTGATCGGTGTGTGTGCAACTTTAAAAGCTAACAAAGATCATCTATACCGTCCGACCACTGGGCAGCAACCCCCACATAGTTCTCCCTTCCTTGCTTCGATGTCACTTCGAACATCGCATGACTGTCGGTCACAGTGGCTTACTTTGAGCAACTGCTTTTATTTCGGTTTCTCCTCGGACAGCGTGTCGCCTGCCATCTAAATCTTTTTCCAAATTCCAGCAAAAACACAAATGCTTTTTTTTAAGCCAAAATTATTGTTTGCCCGGCTGCCACAGAGTCTTGAGTGTGTTCCAGCTAAAACATGTCGAGCGATGGATGGCACTCGAGTGCGTGGGTGAAAAGTGAATGACAACATTTACGCACGTTCCGGGTGCAAGCTATGGAGGACCAAAACTGCCAAAATAATAAATATATAAAAGTGGAAATAAAAACAAAAATGAAAAAAAAAATTAAATACAAAAAAATTAATATAAATGGAAATAAAACAAAAATAAAAAAATATATACATAAATAAATAAATAAATAAAAGCAAAAATAAATACAAAAATAAAAAACAAGATTCAAATAAATACAAAAATAAATATATCAATAGAATTACATATCAATAAATAAATAAAAGCACTCTGCTCTCATATGTATTTATTTCATGCTGCAGACAATGTCAGCTTGAAATGCAGAAGGAAAAAGTATTCAAATGAGGGGGCGGTCCTAAGTGTGTCTTGGGTTGAACTGTTCGCCTATTGGTTGATCGACATGTGAGTGCGAAAATCGACTAGGTATGCCTGCAAACAGCCACAGCAAGAGGAAGTATACAGGGAGAAAAGTATACATTTACCGGGACAATAATGGCGGGGTCCACCAGGAAGTCAAAATAAAATAAATACATATGAGAGCAGAGTGCTTTTATTTATTTATTGATATGTAATTCTATTTATATATTTATTTTTGTATTTATTTTTAATTTTGGAATCTTGTTTTTTATTTTTATATTTATTTTTGCTTATATTTATTTATTTATGTATATATATTTTTATTTTTGTTTTTATTTCCATTTATATTAATTTTTTTGTATTTAATTTTTTGATTTTTTTTTTCATTTTTGTTTTTATTTTTACTTTTATTTATTTATTTATTTATTTATTATTTTGGCAGTTTTGGTCCTCCATAGCAAGCGTCTACGTTTACCGAGAATTGTATTTATTTTTAATTTTGGAATCTTGTTTTTTATTTTTATATTTATTTTTGCTTTTATTTATTTATTTATGTATATATTTTTTTATTTTTGTTTTTATTTCCATTTATATTAATTTTTTTGTATTTAATTTTTTTATTTTTTTTTCATTTTTGTTTTTATTTATTTATTTATCTATCTATCTATCTATCTATCTATCTATCTATCTATCTATCTATCTATCTATCTATCTATCTATCTATCTATCTATCTATCTATCTATCTATCTATCTATCTATCTATCTATCTATCTATCTATCTATCTATCTATCTATCTATCTATCTATCTATCTATCTATCTATCTATCTATCTATCTATCTATCTATCTATCTATCTATCTATCTATCTATCTATCTATCTATCTATCTATCTATCTATCTATCTATCTATCTATCTATCTATCTATCTATCTATCTATCTATCTATCTATCTATCTATCTATCTATCTATCTATCTATCTATCTATCTATCTATCTATCTATCTATCTATCTATCTATCTATCTATCTATCTATCTATCTATCTATCTATCTATCTATCTATCTATCTATCTATCTATCTATCTATCTATCTATCTATCTATCTATCTATCTATCTATCTATCTATCTATCTATCTATCTATCTATCTATCTATCTATCTATCTATCTATCTATCTATCTATCTATCTATCTATCTATCTATCTATCTATCTATCTATCTATCAATCATTTTGGCAGTTTTGGTCCTCCATAGCAAGCGTCTACGTTTACCGAGAATGAGTACTTGCAAGAAAAACATAAACCACGTGTAAAATAATCGCTCTTCCTTGTAAATCTAATCCTAATAACTTTTCCATAATCTTACAGAAAACTTCCAAACCGTATGGATATTTTGTTTGACCGTGCCCTTGAGAAGCTCTAAGAAACCCGTGATGGTTCAGTGTCTAACTTGACTAAATACATGATGTTCCATGCTGGGCTCCTCCCCATTGCCATCCCTATCAATGAGAATGTGATTGCGCTCGGCTTGCGGGCCGACTGGAATGCTCACATCACATCAAGAGGGTCACGCACCTGCTCACCCAACCACGATAAACTTCTCAAACAACGTTTCTCCGAGCTGCCTTTCTAAGTATAGAAACCTACTATCGTCCAGACACAACACATGTAGTCTAAACATTGTGTTTTGCTTTCTTTTTTTTTTTTTTTTTTTTGCTTTGCACTACAACTTTTACATCACAGATTTTTTTCCCCTATAAAAAGCCATGATGCTAACCGTGAAACATGTAAATATAGATGTATTCATTGGAACCAAAACATTCTTTTTTTTTTGTACAAGGTTTTGTTGTTTGTGCAACCTAATGTCACACTCGGTGATTAGATTGTACATACTTGGTTTTATCTGGATTGTTTACTGGGTAGCAAAGCATTCAAGCCAATGGGAAACATTATTCATCTTCTTCACATGCAAATTTGACCTGAACTGGATTTCTCTTTAACCATGCTGGTGTATAACACAGTGGATCTTTCACATTTTGCATCCACGATCCGACTTATTGATCTTCCGAATTATTGAGTTGGGGCAGCATGCTAAGTTCTGGTAATGGTAATGGTAATGGTTTTATTTCATTAGAACATGCATCAGATTACAATTGAGTGCATCCCATAATCAGTTCCCAGTTCCACATGTCCAAAAGGAGTAGGAAGAAGCAAAGCTTATCCCTCCATCTGGTACTTTTACAATCAGTAACTGTTACATTTGTTCACTGCTTTCCTAAAGAAGTTTATTTTTTTTATTATTATTTAAAAAATTATAAAAATATTAATTTCTAAATTTTTTAATTAAAAAAATAAAAATTAATATTAAAAAAATATATATATATTTTTTGGTCACGTACCGAAGTACGAGGTGATGTGAGCATCCAATGACATAATGGGTACCATAGTAAATATGAAACTTATTTAACAATGGTACAAGTTTTTTTATTATTATAAAAAAATGTTATTATAAATTATTATAAAAATATTAATTATTAAATTTTTTAATTAAAAAAATTATATTTTACTATATATATATATATATATATATATATATATATATATATATATATATATATATATATATATATATATATATATATATATATATATATATATATATATATTTTTTTTTTTTTTTGGTCACGTACCGAAGTACGAGGTGATATGAGCATCCAATGACATAATGGGTACCATAGTAAATATGAAACTTATTTAACAATGGTACAATTTTTTTTAAATTAGTATTTTAAAACTTATTATTATAAATTATTATAAAAATATTAATTATTATTTTTTTAATTTAAAAAATTTAAATTAATATAAAAAATATATATATCCCATTATGTCATTGGATGCTCATATCACCTTGTACTATTTTGGGTGTATATATATATATATATATATATATATATATATATTTTTTTTTTTTGGGTCACGTACTGAAGTACGAGGTGATATGAGCATCCAATGACATAACGGGTACCATAGTAAATATGAAACTTATTTAACAATGGTACAAGTTTTTTTATTATTATAAAAAATATTATAAATTATTATAAAAATATTAATTATTAATTGTTTTAATTAAAAAATTAATATTTTACAAAATATATATATATATATAAATATTTTTGGTCACGTACCGAAGTACGAGGTGATATGAGCATCCAATGACATAATGGGTACCATAGTAAATATGAAACTTATTTAACAATGGTACAAGTTTTTTTAATTATTATTTTAAAAATTATTATTATAAATTATTATACAAATATTAATTATTATTTGTTTAATTTAAAAAAAAAATAATATAAAAAATATATATATATCCCATTATGTCATTGGATGCTCATATCACCTCGTACTATTTTGGGTGTGTATATATATATATATATATTTTTTTTTTTTTTTGGGGGGGGGGTATATATATATATATATATTTTTTGGGTCACGTACCGAAGTACGAGGTGATATGAGCATCCAATGACATAACGGGTACCATAGTAAATATGAAACTTATTTAACAATGGTACATGTATTGGTATTGTATCTCCAGACCAAACAACATGGCTGGTCTCACCACAGTTTTGTTTACCTGTATACAATACCAATACATGTACCAATGTTAAATAAGTTTCATATTTATTTTCATCAAACTCTGAGATTTCGCAGTTAGTTTGTCAGTCCTTGAATATACTAGCCAAAAGTTTGTTTGGCTACAAAAGCACTAGCTTCAACATTTAATCAGGCCTCATAACCTGCAGCGATGTGAACCATGGTGATATCACTTTAATGCTACCGAGACGGTAAAGTATTTACAGTTTAATATCAATGTATTCCTTGTAACGGACTGGCACAGTCGTGACAATGAGCTGTTAATCATTTGCTTTGCTAATAAAAATCTGGTCTTGCAAAATATGTAACACTTAGTTACTATGAAACCGCTCGCCCGGGCTAAATTTAGCAAATCAGTATTATAGTTCTCTTCCTGTTGACAGCTGAATCCCGGCTTGCAAGCTATGCAGTGCACGCCTCCGCCCGAATGAAGACCACATGTTGGAAATGTTAAAATTAGCGTTGTGTTTACCACACTGCCGTCCCCCCAACCCGTCTTCCGAAGGAAGGCATGTGTGAACGTGTCTGATGATATTAATGACTGCCCCCCCCCCCCCCCCCCCCCCAGTGTAAGACCTTAGTTCTGTGATTAATATCTTTAGTCCATTCTTGCTTTCACAATCCACCCTGTCACGTACACTAGACCAGGGGTGGCCAAACTTTTCACTTTGGTATTTTGCAAATTAATATACTGTATAATTTTAGAAAAATAGCATTTCAGCTTTCTGATATTCTGATATATTAAGTTACTTTTTTTTAGTTTCTAATTTTCCGATAAATAAAATTTTGTTTTGTTTGTTTCTCAAAATATTCTAACTTATTATTATTATTATGAAATATTTATTATTATATATTATTTCACCTCAATACTACTATAATTACGTTTTTCTCATAATATACGAGTATATTCTCAATATTTAAACTTGTCAGAAAAGGACGTTTCTTGCTTATTATTTTGACTTTTTCCACAACCCATCCATCCATTTTCCATGCCGCTTATCCTCACTAGGGTATGAGGGTATGAGGGGTATAAATATAATAATAATAATAATAAAACGTCAAATAATAAAAACTTAAGAAACCACATATAGTTGGTGGGTAGACAAATTATTTTTTTCAGATTAAAATGAACAAAGCATTATTAGAGCCCTGTAGACATGACAAAACACGACTATAGTCACATTTATACTCTTTTTATTTACAACATATTGCGCAACTGCAGGGTCTTGAGACACATGCTAACTCGCAAACTAGAGAGCTAGCGACCTAAACGGTAGCCTTCAAGTTATTTCCTTAAAAAAAAAAATTACCACTTCCACACGGATAGGGAGGATAACTATTAACAGTTATTTAACCTTTAACATGAACATTAATCAAACGTAATAATAGTTTAAATAACATTAAACTTTCATATCAAGGCCGGGGCCTCAAACTAGTGTCCTGCGGGCCACATTTAGCCCGCGGGCCGCGTGTTTGAGACCCCTGCTGTTTAGCGTGGCCGTTCAAGGCAGAACTTTCATTTCGATGATCCGGTTATGGTTCTTATTACACTTGTGTTATGTTAAGTACAAGGGTAAAAGGTCATTTTGGTTTGGCCGTGCGATACTATCACTTTCAGGGATCTGCATTTTGTCTGAATGACCGAAATGACGCACGCTCAATTCCAGTGCGTCACCATTCCACTTCCCAACTTGCATTCAGTGGCACAATCGGGTGCTTGAGCTTGTTTATTCAACAACATACTGATGTCTCTGTGGGGGGAACAATTTGAGCGGTTGTTTTTAAAATGAAGCCCAGATGAGACTCATCCATGATGCCGGTCAGTAGCCTCCCTCGTGAGCCCACCAGGCGCAGCCTTGTTGCTAAAATTGGACCCTTCCAAACTGTCATTTCCTTTTACAAGAGTGTCATTGGGACAAATTTAAAAAGATAGTTAACATGTGTATTTCGAATTGGAAAAAGGTGGGCGATAATACAGTGCAATCTAATTGTACGCCCTGGTTAACATGCTTCTTCAGTTGATTTATGCAAAAAAATTGTTTTGGTTTGTGAACATTTGTTTGTTTATTGGACTCGAGCAGAACATATTTTGCTTCTGTTCATATCTGACTTTCCCTCTTGCCACAGCCAAGTTGTCCTTGTCATGTCTGCATACCGTGTCGAGATTTACCGGTGTTTCCCATTGCGTCCACCCCTTCACTGTTTGCACCGCTAAACCAAGGCCATTCTTTGGCACACACACGCCTCTAATGCCAAAAAACAGACTATAAATAACCTGAAATCTTTGTTCAACATGGGCTGTTCGTGTAGTGTTTTATGTACAGTTTGCCTAATAGAGTCAAAACATCAAAAAATAACACCAAAGTGTGGACATAGCCAATATGTATATTTCTGAAAAGAACACTTACAAAGGTTTTTTAACCTTACATGACATGTATTTTGTAAAACGAGGATAGGAACGACGTCAAATTAAAAGTACAAAATGAATACAGAGCTACCATCCACCAGTAGGAGCCTGGATTTGATCTGGATCGCTGTATGATGTGTGATGATATGTGCATGAATTGACTTGATTGTGAACAGAACATTAGCACTCAGTAACATCATCATCCTAACTTTTATGCATTCCCTCCATAGTATCAGAATTTGGGACCAAATATGAGAAAAATATAATAGAATTTGGTATAGTTGGGGCTGCATGGTGGTCGAGTGGTTAGCACGCAGACCTCACAGCTAGGAGACCAGGGTTCAATTCCACCCTCGGCCAAAACCCATTCAAAAAAGTGCAAACTCCACACAGAGATGGCTGAGGGTGGAATTGAACCCTGGTCTCCTAGCTGTGAGGTCTGCATGCTAACCACACGACCGCCGTGCAGCCTGGTTCAACTTTATTCATTCATTCATTTTCTACCGCTTTTCCTCACGAGGGTCGCGGGGGGTGCTGGAGCCTATCCCAGCTGTCTTCGGGCGTAAGGCGGGGTACACCCTGGACTGGTGGCCAGCCAATCACAGGGCACATATAGACAAACAACCATTCACACTCACATTCATACCTATGGACAATTTGGAGTCACCAATTAACCTAGCATGTTTTTGGAATGTGGGAGGAAACCGGAGTACCCGGAGAAAACCCACGCATGCACGGGGAGAACATGCAAACTCCACACAGAAATGCCCGAGGGTGGAATTGAACCCTGGTCTCCTAGCTGTGAGGTCTGCATGCTAACCACTCGACCGCCGTGCAGCCTGGTTCAACTTTATAATCAAGTTTATTAATAAGTAAATGATTTTAATCAAGGGCGGCACACGCTCGAGTGGTTAGCGCGCAGACCTCACAGCTAGGAGACCAGGGTTCAATTCCACCCTCTGCCATCTCTGTGTGGAGTTTGCATGTTCTCCCCGTGCATGCGTGGGTTTTCTCCGGGTACTCCGGTTTCCTCCCACATTCCAAAAACATGCTAGGTTAATTAGCGACTCCAAATTGTCCATAGGTATGAATGTGAGTGTGAATGGTTGTTTGTCTATATGTGCCCTGTGATTGGCTGGCGACCAGTCCAGGGTGTACCCCGCCTCTCGTCTGAAGACAGCTGGGATAGGCTCCAGCACCCCCGCCACCCTCGTGAGAAAATGAATGAATGAATGGTACAATGGTGTGTTTAAGGACCGTCAAACAATGTGGGAAACAACATAAAAATGCAAAAAATGTGGGTTTTGAAATATCCATCCATCCATTTTCTATGCAGCTTAGTTCTCACTGCGGGGGTATACTGGAGCCTATCCCAGGTGACTTTGAGTGCGTAGATCATTTATTTAATAATGAATTTCTGAAAAACCATGAAAGAGTACTGCAGTGGACTCTATAATGTGACCTTTGACCCCATGTACAGTATCTTAGTCATCCCTTTGAAATGAAAATATGGTTCTTGCTTTGACAAAAACAATGACACGTGTAATATTAGTTTGATGCGCACTGACCAAATATGCCATCAGTTCTTATGTTGTTGTTCCCTGTCAGTCATAACAATGTTTTGTCATTACAGGAAGTAAGACTATCAGCTCATAAACAAGGTTAATTTTAGCTTGCACTGGAGGTGACAGGACACATTGTGTGTGTGTGAGTGTCATACTGTAAATACATCTCAATGGAATGAAAGGGAGAAAGGCAAATGGAAGCTTAGACGATTATTTAAAAATACTCAATTTATGTTTGGTTTTTGATGCGGAGGGAAAGAAGAAGATGGAGAAAGGAAAGATGCAGGTGTTACGTAACGTTTGCATATAAATAGCAGCCAAGTGTCCCAATGAAATGAGCCGTGCGTCATATTTCCACAGTGGAAAAGTGTCCCTCACATATTATACCTGGTGTTCCAATTAATAATAATGATGGTGTGTTATGCACACATTCCCCACCAAGGCCAGTTTCTAACATGTTTGTGTGTGTTCAATGGATTAGTCCAACATTTAATAGCCCCGCCATTAGACCATTCTATATCCCTTTCCCATGTGTCATAACAACTGACTTGATACATTTTGCGTAAGGTTGCTAAGAGACACAAAAGCAGCAGGCACAAATGAAGGCAGAACCTCCTTGGGTGGGTTCAACTTTATTCATTCATTTTCTACCGCTTTTCCTCACGAGGGTCACATGTACAATGGTGTGTTCAAGGACCGTCAAACAAAGTGGGACGGGTCGCCGCTCGCTACAAACATAAAAATGCAAAAAGTGTGACGTTTTGAAATATCCATGTATTTTCTATGCAGCTTAGTCCTCACTATGCTGGAGCCTATCCCAGCTGTCTTCGGGCGAGAGGCGGGATACGCCCTGGACTGGTTGCCAGCCAATAAACAAGGGCGTTGTTTAAGATCATTTACTTATTAATAAAGTTGATTATAAAGTTGAACCAGGCTGCACGGCGGTCAAGTGGGTAGCACGCAGACCTCACAGCTAGGAAACCAGGGTTCAATTCCACCCTCGGCCATCTCTGTGTGGAGTTTGCACTTTTTTGAATGGGTTTTCTCCGGGTACTCCGGTTTCCTCCCACATTCCAAAAACATGCTAGGTTAATTCGCGACTCCAAATTGTCCATAGGTATGAATGTGAGTGTGAATGGTTGTTTGTCTATATGTGCGCTGTGATTGGCTGGCCACCAGTCCAGGGTGTACCCCGCCTCTCGCCCAAAGACAGCTGGGATAGGCTCCAGCACCCCCCGCGACCCTCGTGAGGAAAAGCGCTAGAAAATGAATGAATGAATTATCCAGCTCAGCTGCACAGTGGTCGAGTGGTTAGCGCGCAGACCTCACAGCTTGGAGACCAGAGTTCCAATTCCACCCTCGGCCATCTCTGTGTGGAGTTTGCACTTTTTTGAATGGGTTTTCTCCGGGTACTCCGGTTTCCTCCCACATTCCAAAAACATGCTAGGTTAATTAGCCACTCCAAATTGTCCATAGGTATGAATGTGAGTGTGAATGGTTGTTTGTCTATATGTGCCCTGTGATTGGCCGGCCACCATTGTGAGGATAAGCGTTAGAAAATGAATGAATAAATGAATGATTCGGTTGAGCTGGTTTCATAATTATACCTCTTGAGTGTTAAGTTGGTGTGTGATGAGTTTAGTAACACATTCCAAAAACATGCTAGGTTCATTAACGACTCCAAATTGTCCATAGGTATGAATGTGAGTGTGAATGGTTGTTTGTCTATATGTGCGCTGTGATTGGCTGGCCACCAGTCCAGGGTGTACCCCGCCTCTCGCCCAAAGACAGCTGGGATAGGCTCCAGCACTCCTGTGACCCTCGTGAGGAAAATCGGTAGAAAATGAATGAATGAATGAATGAATGATCTTAAACAATAAGAACAAGGACCAGCATCTTATCATAGCAATGCTTATACCCGAAGTCTATGATTTATGATTTTAATAATGTCCTGTTAAGTTGCTGTGTGCATGATTGTGTGTCCCGCAGATGTGGCCGTTCGGCGGTGTATCGGACCCGAGAGATGGCAGCCCGAGCTTTGGTTCCTTTTGTACTGCTCACTCAGATCCCATCCACCATACACTCTTTGCTTCGGGATCTTCCTCCACACTCTGGACCTCAAATCCAAAACAATAGCATTCATGGGACACTGCTGCAGGTTTGACACACATACACACACACACACACACACACACACACTTTTTATACACTCTTTATAGATAACAATAGCAACTATGGTTACTGTCAGTCATCTCCTGGATCAATGACATATCTCTGGTTGGCATGTTAGTGAAATATTCACTATAGAACAGGCTGGCATCTGTCACTTATTTAAGGTTGTTGTATTTATTTATTTTTTTTAAGATTTTTTTTTAGATTTTTTTTTTATTTTTTTTTTTAGACTTTTTTTTTAGAATTTTTTTTTAGCTTTTTAGAACTTTTTCCACTTTTAATAGCGTTTCAAGCCATCCCAAACTTCATTTAGGGCTCACTTCCAAATGCGCAAACCCCATTATCTGAAACTTTGTCACACGAGGAAAGGTTTGAAGCACTGCTCTACTGGATTTATGTTAGATGGTTTATATCAGGGGTATCAAACTCAATTTACCTGGGGGCCACTGGAGCTAGGGTCTGGGCAAGGCTGGGCCGCATCAGGTTTTTAAAAAAAAAACAAAACAAAACGCATTTATTAAAAACAGAAAAATATACAAACTTTTTCAGTGCTTTGGTTCCGATTTTCTACAATAAAAGCTCTGATAAAACATTCCACTGTTCTCAAATATCTTACTTTTTATTTTTCTGCACAAAATAAGATGAAAAATAAAGAAACAAATCAAGAATAAAGAATCAATCAATCACTAATAAATAAATATAATAATAATAATAATAATAAAATGTCAAATAATAAAAAGTCAAGAAACCACATATAGTTGGTGGGTAGACAAATGATTTTTTTCAGATTAAAATGAGCAAAGCATTATTAGAGCCCTGTAGACATGACAAAACACGACTATAGTCACATTTATACTCTTTTTATTTACAACATATTGCGCAACTGCAGGGTCTTGAGACACATGCTAACTCGCAAACTAGAGAGCTAGCGACCTGAACGGTAGCCTTCAAGTTATTTCCTTTAAACTTAAATAGCCAAAAACTTACCACTTCCACACGGATAGGGAGGATAACTATTAACGGTTATTTAACCTTTAACATGAACATGAATCAAACGTAATAATTTTTTCTGGGTACATGATACCATACAGCATCCATATCAAACTTTCATATCAAGGCGGGGGCCTCAAACTAGTGTCCTGCGGGCCACATTTGGCCCGCGGGCCGCATGTTTCAGACCCCTGGTTTATATCCATCTGAACATGGTGTACAGTGCTGTTATGGTGCGATCATGAGAACACTGTTTATAGGCGTTGGAAATGAACCATTGTGTGAAACAGGTAGCAGATGTTTTGTTCCTGAGGGAGAAATGACTTCCTCTGTTATTGTCAAAGAACAACTGTTTGTGGGCCGAGTGTTGAGCTGGAAACCATCACAGCGACCAAGGCAAGACGTGCCTCCCTGCTGACGTTCATATACACAGTAAAGACTGATGGCGGCACTCATAAAAGTAACAACTCCGTGCCATCCTCCAAAACGTGTCATAAAGCTAAACCTGCTGTAGATTCCTCTTTTGAAGTTAGACCTGCAACTTTAGACACCAAATTTTAAGCCACAATGATTATTTTGTATTAATTATAGCGAGACACGTTATTTTTAGTAAAATCAGAGTACTTTCTTTTTTCATGGGACACAACTTCTGATCAAGGCTTTAAGAATGCATCAAATCGCATGACACAGAACGGTCCCCAAACCGTTTTTAAGTAGGGTTGGGCAATATGGACGTTAGCATGTATCATATTTTTGGAATGTATCATGATGTGACGATATAATTAAATTCGGCAGAATGCGGAATATAAAAAGCTACACGACGTAACCCATATAATTAAATACACTTGTCTCAAATTGTAAAGCGCATTTATTGATTTATTGGTAACAAACCGTAGAAAAAATACAGCAACTGATATTTAGTTTGTACCAAATTAGATCAATGCAAAGTATTCAGAATTCAAGTATATAGTTTTGTAGCAATTGCAAAACGGTAGTCCGGCTAAAAATGTCCTTTTTGACTGATTATAAATGCATCATGTTTTTGGCTAAATAATAATAATAATAATAATAAAATAATACTAATTTTCTTGTCATAAGGAAGGAAGGCCATTAGCAAAAGCCATCCATGATGGATGGATGGGTAATTGTTTACACAATTAAATAATGGTATTGGTTTTGTTTCATTTGAACATGCATCAGATTACAATTGAGTGCATCCCATAATCAGTTCCCAGTTCCACATGTCCAAAAGGAGTAGGAAGAAGCAAAGCTTATTAAATCCTACCCCTCCATCTGGTACTTTTACAATCAGTAACTGTTACATTTGTTCACTTCCTGCTTTCCTAATATAGTTTAATTTTTGTTTTTAATTTTAAAATTATTTAAATAATATTTTTAATTCTTAAATATTTTAAACTTATTTTAAACTTATTTTAAACTTATTTTAAACTTATTTTAAACTTATTTTAAAATTAGTTTTTAATTATTTTTAAATTATTTTTAAATTATTTTTAAATTATTTATAAAAATTTTTTTTATTATTTTTTAATTATGTTTATTTTTTGTCCCGTACCAAAGTATGAGGTGTACTCCGTTTTTTTTTATTTTTAATAATTTTTATTAATTTTTTTTTATGTTTTTATTAAATGTTTTTTTTAACATTTTTATTTTTTTTTACGTAGCTACCCACGTAGCTGTTTGAAGATGAACTATATCAGCAAGTTGAAGTATTTGTGATTTTACAAATAAGGAGTTAGTATGTTCCCTGTAGGCGGCATTATGAATTATCCTTACATTATTAGAAATTATTAATAGAAATGTATGTAGCCATTCAGTGTTGGTACCATTATTCATTTAACTTCATCTCTAAAAAAGCTTTCAGTCTCTACAAAGTAGTTGTTTTTTCTGTTCAAATGGCCAGACGTTCGCCAACTATTAACGACTCTTGCACTGTGATGTGAGTCATTCATATGCATTTAGAAGTCGTCGTAAATTCAACTTTTAGTTGAAGTCAATTACAACTTGGAATCCATTCCATGATTTCTTGGAGCTCCAATTTAGTTTACAAGTGATCAGTAATTTAATAATTCCACTGACGCACAACTGCATACCCGTGTTGGAAAAATACCTGGAAATAACAGCCGCTGAGTTTTTTTTACAATAACACAATTATACATGACTCGACACACACCCTTAAGTTGTTTAGCTGTGCATGTTAAAACCAAAAACTCACTGGGTATGTTTTTTTTTCAGCATAAATTCAGTCAAGAGTAAGTTTGTTTACTTCTTTATTGGAGTCTTTTTTGCCTAATTGGGTGCGTCCACACTTTGCCCGACATCGCTTTGGTTTTATGTGAATGCCAATTTATGAGCTGGAGTGCGTACGCTTTTCTGAACCAAGCCATGACTTGATTTCTCGCACTGCACTCACACAAGTGTGTGTGTGTGTATGTGTGTGTATGTGTGTGTGTACTCTGACTGCATCATGTGGTCAGTCTGTGGTTGCGGCAGTAGGAGGGACAGCAGGGCAGGCTGATAACAGAGTCTGAACGGAGCTCACATCCACCACCACTATTTATACCAGGCCAAAATAAGGATTAAGGTTTGTTGCAACACAGATTCACATACAGAAATACACTTTCACATACAAGTACTTAAACCTCTCACTGGAGAGAAGAGGTTTCATTGTGTGTTTTTTTTTATACTTATTGGCATTTATTGAAGGCCTTATGCACTCTTGAGATGGCCAACGGAAATGTGCAAAATCCAATGTAAATTCAATGAATCCATTCCAGCCATCCAATATTAACAAAAAATACATTTTATAGAAAATAAGTGTAGTTTTGGGCGGCACGGTGGTTGAGTGGTTAGCGCGCAGACCTCACAGCTAGGAGACCAGGGTTCAATTCCACCCTCGGCCATCTCTGCGTGGAGTTTGCATGTTCTCCTCGTGCATGCGTAGGTTTCCTCTCACATTCCAAAAACATTCAAATTGTCCATAGGTATGAATGTGAGTGTGAATGGTTGTTTGTCTATATGTGCCCTGTGATTGGCTGGCGACCACTCCAGGGTGTACCCCGCCTCTCGCCCAAAAGACAGCTGGGATAGGCTCCAGCACCCCCCTGCGACCCTCGTGAGGAAAAGCGCTCGAAAATGAATGAATGAATTATCCATCTCAGCTGCACAGTGGTCGAGTGGTTAGCGCGCAGACCTCACAGCTTGGAGACCAGAGTTCCAATCCCACCCTCGGGCATCTCTGTGTAGAGTTTGCATGTTCTCCTCGTGCATGTGTGGGTTTTCTCCGAGTACTCCCGTTTCCTCCCACATTCCAAAAACATGCTAGGTTCATTAGCCACTCCAAATTGTCCATAGGTATGAATGTGAGTGTGAATGGTTGTTTGTCTATATGTGCCCTGTGATTGGCTGGCCACCATTTCAGGGTGTACCCCGCCTCTCGCCCAAAAGACAGCTGGGATAGGCTCCAGAACCCCCCGCGACCCTCGTGAGGAAAATCGCTTGAAAATGAATGAATTATCCAGCTCAGCTGCACAGTGGTCGAGTGGTTAGCGCGCAGACCTCACAGCTTGGAGACCAGAGTTCCAATTCCACCCTCGGCCATCTCTGTGTGGAGTTTGCATGTTCTCCTCGTGCATGTGTGGGTTTTCTCCGAGTACTCCCGTTTCCTCCCACATTCCAAAAACATGCTAGGTTAATTAGCGACTCCAAATTGTCCATAGGTATGAATGTGAGTGTGAATGGTTGTTTGTCTATATGTGCCCTGTGATTGGCTGGCGACCAGTCATTTTGCACCACAAAAGCAAGTTACTTGCTCTTTTTCAGTGCTCTTATAGCAACAATTTTTAACTGATTGTAACATTTTCTGATGACTCCACATACCAGAGCAAGAACAATATCTGAGATGATTGAGGAGATTGAATGAGGCAAATCCAGCACTGCTAATAAGTAATTATATATTTTGGTAATGATGCATTTTCTGCTGCAAGTGTCATAGAAAGCTTGCACATGGGCTCACACTACTTTTATGAACGGACCCGCACCTACTCTCTTTTGTGTTCAGTGACACAGTGCCTATGATTACCGTAATGACCTGTGTATCACTGGAATGCTCATAGAATCTAACTTTAGGAACCATTGGACCAATTATTATGTTAATGACAATGTAAATTTTTTTAAAATATTTGAAAATGTTTGGTGGGCTTGATTGAAAATTCTTAACGGGCCAGTGTTGGCCCATGTGTGTGTAAGCCATCCATCCCCCAGTAGCATATTTCCAGTAGCGAAAACAGTCGTATGCTTCAGTATTTGGTTTGGGATTCCGTTTGACACTGGCTCCTTGTAATGGAAAAGCCCTTTTGCAAATGACAGCGAGAGGAAGCGGGACCAAGGAGTGTGGATGCTGTTTTTGTGAGCCAGTGGGTGTTGCCTGGGTGTGGAGACTGCAGGAGAACAGAAGGGGCAGGCCAGGCTCGGTGCTACGTGGTCAGCCTGGTTTTCCCCCACGTTGCCTTCCCTGCATAGTGTAATGAATGGCTTCCTATTGGTCTGTGGCCATGGCCCAGACCTAAAGAGTATACTTACCAAGGCCCAGAATATACACCCCAGCCAGCCAGCCAGCCACCCAGCCAGTCAGCCAGTTATCCAGTATCCTGGCCTTTCAACACTCCCAACCACCGGAGCATCACACAATGTCACGTAACTTGAGCATTCTATCTTGTGTTGAATATATGCGCACATTGTAGCAGGAAACAATGACTGAACGTTGATCATTTTTTAATACGGTTGCCAGAAAAAAATATTTGACCCACTAAATTTAGAGAGGAAAACAAATTTGTACATATATAAAAAATGTCCACATCATAAAAATACATTGTGGCGCACACAAGTCCGTGAGGACCAGCTATACGCTTACCAACCCATTGGAAAAGTCATCTTAGATAGAAGGCTAAAATCATCACACAGCAAATTATCACTCAAAAGATAGCTAAGAAATATACAATTTAAAAATAAACAGCAACTGTTTATTCCCAGCAGAGCAGTTCATTGGAGTTCATTCATAGCATTTCAGTATGTGGAATCAAACTATGGAATGGATTGAGTAAGGAAATCAAACAATGCACAACGATGAGCCAATTCAAGAAACAATACAAGCAGTTGATGTTTGCTAAATACAAGGATGAAGAGTCTTGAACCAGTCATGATGTGCTATATATATCACTATATTGACACTTACTATGGTACCCATTATGGCATTGGATGCTCATATCACCTAGTACTTCGGTACGAGGTACATTATTTAAAAAAAACAACAACAACAACCTTTTTTAAAAATTAAAAATACAATAAAATTGAAATTAAAATTGAAATTAATAAAGAAAGAAAATTAAAAACAAATTTAAACTATATTAGGAAAGCAGGAAGTGAACAAATGTAATAGTTACTGATTGTAAAAGTACCAGATGGAGGGGTACAATTTAATAAGGATTTAATGACTAGTGGCAATGTATGGTCATATCACCTCGTACTTCGGTACAGGACAAAAAAAAACCCATAAACTATATTAGGAAAGCAGGAAGTGAACAAATGTATTGTTATTACTATTATTATTATCATTATATCACTATATTGACAGTTACTATGGGTACCCATTATATCATCGTATGGTCATATCACCTCGTACTTCCGTACGTGGCAAAAAAATAAAATAACTAAATAAATAAACATTACAAAAATTTAATTACTATTTTTTTTTAAACTTTAATATGGTACCCATTATGTCACTGTATGGTCATATCACCTTGTACGTGCAACCCCCCCCCCCCCCCCCAAAAAAAAACAAACAAACAAAACAAAACAAAACAAAAAAACAACCTTAAACTATATTAGGAAAGCAGGAAGTGAACAAATGTAACAGTTACTGATTGTAAAAGTACCAGATGGAGGGGTAGGATTTAATAAGCTTTGCTTCTTCCTACTCCTTTTGGACATGTGGAACTGGGAACTGATTATGGGATGCACTCAATTGTAATCTGATGCATGTTCAAATGAAATAAAACCATTACCATTACCATTACCATTACCATTACCATTGGTCAATGTCTCGTGGCAGGAATGGCAGCATCATACTGTACGTACGCCAAGTTTGATGTAATAACATGTAACCCATCACACTGAATGGAGTAAGCCCATACATTTAGTAACATAACATCATCTGGATAAAAGGAGGAACTTAATTGACCGTTGCGTAATTTATGTTTACAACATGCGTACTTTTGTTGTTTATTCAGGTGCTGTTTCTTCTGCAGTCCTACCGGAGTGAGTCACACAGACCCCCGCCAGCCGAGAACGGAATCGGCGAGGCTGTCCTTCAGCGCATGTGGCTCGCCTCTCGGTAATCTTAGACACACGCATGTGCAGATAAGCATCCCTCGTTCCTCCCCCCCCGGCAGAAGAATAGCTCCTTGTGTTGACGCTCATTCCCTCCCCGACCATGTCCGCTTCATGTCCTGCCCGGGCTTCAATTTCAAAGAGGCTGCCTGCTGTCCTGGTTGGTCCCCCCCCCCGCCCCCTTCCCTTTACTACCCCGTACTCTACCTCTGGACCTCTCACCCGAAATTGAGGTCTTGAGATGGGGCACAGATTACCACCCCCTGCCTCCTTTTTATTCCCTTGCTGAGGTCAGCACCGGGTCTCCATTCATCTCATGTGCTGAAGCCTTCAGCAGAGCACACCGGGTCGCTGGGTTAGCAACAGTAGTCCTGCTCGTTTTGCATGGTTACACTGATGAGTCTTAATTAGGATGACAAAGTGAATTCTTGCTCACCGGAGCAGCCAGCGCTTTTTTTTTTTTTTAATTTGATCATGCAGCACTTAGATGAAAGGATGACACACAGTCTGATGACTACGGTTTCGACACTTGTCCAGTCTTGGAAGTGGAATAATAATCCATGAATCAACGGTTAGGAATAAATCGATTGTGTGTGATTTTAAAGCAAAATGAATGCACGACTACAATAGAGGTGCTGATTCATTGTCATTAACCAGTCAGCAGTGCACTATTAAAAAATAAAATAATAAAGTACCATGAAGTCAGCAGTGGCAAGAAGGGTTACATTTAACTGACATGATTGTTTTCTATATATTTTTTATATATATACATATATATTATATATATATTTTATATATTTTTTTAAATATATTTTATATTTATATATTTATTTTATATATTTTATATATTTATTTTATATATTTTATATATTTATTTTATATTTTTTATATATTTACTTTATATTTTTTATATATTTATAATATTTATAATAGAGACCTGCAGTACAGTACATCCCCGCTATTTGTGGGAGTTACGTTCCTTGCCTACCAAATCACGTAGTAATTGTTACACCTATAAAAAGTTCTATTTTTTTTTAACACAAGACTCATTCCTTCCCCTCTAAACCCCCCCGCTAGCTTGATGTAAACATTCCCCTCTGATTGTGGATCAACATTTGCAATAGGATGGAAATAAACAGGCTATAAAAGTGGCATCTTATTCACCTCTTTGCAAGGTTTGAGGCCACATTGTTGGATACGAGTTTGACATTTTGTGTCTCGCAGCAACTGTGGTGCATTCAAGGACAGCCGAACAAAGTGCAAAGCTTGCATTAACAATGAAGCATGAAGACATATATAACCATTGTGGGCTTTTTAACTGTATTATAACATATTTATAAATTATTACCGACTAATGGTGAATGACAGGGTTCAATTCCACCCTCGGCCATCTCTGTGTGGAGTTTGCATGTTCTCCCCGTGCATGCGTGGGTTTTCTCCGGGTACTCCGGTTTCCTCCCACATTCCAAAAACATGCTAGGTTAATTAGCGACTCCAAATTGTCCATAGGTATGAATGTGAGTGTGAATGGTTGTTTGTCTATATGTGCCCTGTGATTGGCTGGCCACCAGTCCAGGGTGTGCCCCGCCTCTCGCCTGAAGACAGCTGGGATAGGCTCCAGCATACCCATGACACTCGTGAGGATAAATGGTAGAGAATGAATGAATGAATGTGCACTTGAGGGGGGGGTGTACAACAATGAATCTTGCACTCAATAAAACTAAAATAAAGTAAAATTATTCCAACAACATGCATGCTAGGTTAATTGGCGACTCCAAATTGTCCATAGGTATGAATGTGAGTGTGAATGGTTGTTTGTCTATATGTGCCCTGTGATTGGCTGGCCACCAGTCCAGGGTGTACCCCGCCTCTCGCCCAAAGACAGCTGGGATAGGCTCCAGCACCCACCGCGACCCTCGTGAGGATAAGCAGTAGAAAATGAATGAATGAATGAATATTACATAAAGGCTGTTATAGCTGATGTTTTATCTTGTTTTTTAGTAGGTTCCTGAACTAAGCACGCTTTAAGGGTGTGTGTGTGAAGTGTGTGTGTTTATTTTTTAATATCTCCCGGATGAAAACGTGACGTGACGCTCATACGCCGTCTCTCCCTTGTTCTCACACAATTGTGGGCATTCACAGTAACCTGGTTAGACTCTTGGTTTGAGTCCGCACATAAACACACCGTGCCCACACAAGTTGCTTCACCTAAACACAGCAGAAGAAGCAGATGTCATCATTTTGTAATGAAATGCCACCATTGTCTGCTTGGGGATGATTGATGAAAGATGATTGCGTCACAAGGACAAACTACAAGTGCATAAACAGGAAGTATTTTTAGAATTGTTTTGCTGCTGATCCCAGGAGACCCTATTCTTTATTATATGTTCTGATTCATTTCCATGAGGTCCAGAATAAAAAAAAAAGTGCCATATTTGATCTTGTGTGTTATTAAACAAGATGGGTTATTTCCGTATTTTTCTGGACTCATTTCAGAGAGAACAGCTGTGTGGTCACCAGAGGAGCTTTTCTGGATGTGCTGGTCTGCCTGTGTGGGCCAAAGATGAGTCTTTTGTGTGGTGAGTAGATCTGGAGAGAATCTTTTATATGTACCTCATAAGTACTCAGTTTCAATACAAATGTAATACAACTACAAGATCAGCAGGGTGAGCACAATGGCTCTATGAAACTAAAAATAGTAAAAACTATATATGGGAATGAGGTCGGACTGTTGAACATGTCAAACATGCCATGATAGAGAGAAAAGCACCTCACATTTGAGATACGATTGGCTGTTCGTCAAGATTGAAATTTGAAACTCCACTTGGAATCTCCTGAAGATGAACAGTTTTCCAAGTAGTCTTAAAATGAGGACGTGGTGGATCAACAATGTTTTTTTTTTTTAATTGCACAAAGAAAACAACCCACTGTTGGGCAAACCACACCAAAACAACATTAAACACGGCCACAAACAGTTTTTTACAAAATGAAAAATGAAAAATGAAAAATGAAAAATTAAAAATTTGAAATTTGAAATTTGAAATTTGAAATTTGAAATTAAAAATTAAAAATTAAAAATTAAAAATTAAAAATTAAAAATTAAAAATTAAAAATTAAAAATTAAAAATTAAAAATTAAAAATTTGAAATTTGAAATTTGAAATTTGAAATTTGAAATTAAAAAATTGAAATAAAAAATTTGAAATAAAAAAATTGAAATTAAAAATTTGAAATTAAAAATTTGAAATTAAAAATTTGAAATTAAAAATTTGAAATTAAAAATTTGAAATTAAAAATTAAAAATTAAAAATTAAAAATTAAAAATTAAAAATTAAAAATTAAAAATTTGAAATTTGAAATTTGAAATTTGAAATTAAAAATAAAAATTTGAAATTTGAAATTAAAAATTTGAAATTTGAAATTAAAAATTTGAAATTTGAAATTAAAAATTAAAAATTTGAAATCAAAAATTTGAAATGAATAAAAAAAGAAAATAAATAAACTATAAAAGCAATCTTCACTCGCTACATGTACTGCAAAAAAGGTCAGTAAGGATAATTCATAATGCCGCCTACAGAGAACATACTAACTCCTTATTTGTAAAATCACAAATACTTCAACTTGCTGATATAGTTCATCTTCAAACTACCTAAACCTAAAATAATGCATAAGGCTAAAAATAACCAATTAGCTAAAAAAGTCATCCAATACTTCTCTACAAGAGAAGGTCATATCACCTCGTATTTCAGTACAAGGTGCATTAATTAAAAAACAAACAAACAAAAAACCTTAAATTATATTAGGAAAGCAGGAAGTGAACAAATGTAACAGTTACTGATTGTAAAAGTACCAGATGGAGGGGTAGGATTTAATAAGCTTTGCTTCTTCCTACTCCTTTTGGACATGTGGAACTGGGAACTGATTATGGGATGCACTCAATTGGAATCTGATGCATGTTCAAATGAAATCAAACCATTACTATTATCCTTGAATATATTAAAGGATCTGATCCTGTGAAAGTGACAGTAATAATCCAGCTGTCTAGTGGTCTTATTATTGAGATGGAAAAAGATTGCTTGTGCTTAGACTTTTATGTGTTTATTTAATTCTTGTATTAAGTGTTGCATTACCGTATTTTATGTCCTTCATGGGTCTGTGTATAGTTTAAGCGACTTAGGAGCCAATTGGGTTTTTATTAGGTGTAAGATCCGACTTACACCAAAACTCACCTTACATCAGTTTACAACAGCCAAGGAATGGAAGTCATACTTAGCCGGAGGAGCAGCTGCACTGGGAAGAGAAAGTACGGCCAACCACAACAAAAGTTTCTAGATTTAATAAAGGAAGACGAGGTGACGATCAAGTGGTGACAACAGCAGAAGATGCAACCACTCTGTGGCAAATTCACAAGTATTTTCTTGTTGTTCAGTGTTTTTAAACGTGATTTAAGAGTCGCGTCGCTTATGTGATGTTGACATAGGGATCTACAGTGTATGAGCTCAAAAAGCAACAACCGTGTTCCTTCCATTTGCTGTGAATGAAAACAGATGACCTTGCAACGTGCGCTGGCACGGTTGTGCACGGTACGCTGCTTCTAGACCGACTGTTGCCAAAGGTCACGCCTAAATACTCTTCAGAGAAGTGCCCCGTTTATATGTCTGTGTATATGTCTTTATCCTGTGCTGTATTTGAACTCGGTTGTATTAAAATACAGTATCATACAGGGGGAAAATAAGTCTACAAAGATGTGAACAGTCCCATATTTTTATGCAAAGTAAATTTTTAAAGAAAAAAAAATTAAGTGGGGTTTCCAAAGTGCGGCCCTGGGACCATTTACAGACCACAGATGTTTTTTTTTTTTACAGGCCTTCGGCATGTTCTAAAGGTGTGCTTTAACAAGAAAACTAAATGCAAACCCAAAACCCAATGCAATTAAATAATAATATATATTAAACAAAAATTAAAAAATAAAAATAAAAATAAAAATAAAAATAAATTAAAAAAAATAGAAATACATTTAAAAAAATAGAAAATTTTTTTTAAAAAATAGAAATAAATTAAAAAAATAGAAATAAATTAAAAAAAATAGAAATAAAAAATAAAAATAAATTAAAAAATAAAAATAAATTAAAAAATAAATTAAAAAATAACGTTAAAAATAAAAATAAAGTTAAAAATAAAAATAAATTAAAAAAATAAAATTAAAATTAAAATAAAATAAATAATAAATATTTGATAAATAATAATCGATTGACAGCCCTACTAATAATGTTTTAAAGTAAGTAACTGAAGAAACTTAAAGAAATTCTTTTTATTTGGTTTACAAGCCTCTCTTTTGTCAGTTCCGCTGTGATTATAAAATGTGATTAAATGTGATTATTCGTGAGTTAACTATGGACCAAATGCAACTAAATAATAATATATATTAAACAATAATTAAAAAATAAAAAATAAATATTCAATAAATAATAATCGATTGGATTTGTAGTTGTTTGCGTTTGCGTGTCACGTGTGCACGGACTCTTGTCAGTGGGGGGGGGGTCTCTTCAGGAAGAATGTGAAACCAAAGGCGAGCAATCTTTGACAGATGGTGGGTTTGCGCCTTTGACCCACTTTATTGAGTGCTGTGAAAAGAGAGGAGGGTGACTAACTTGTGTTTTCGCTCGGCCATGTGCTCAACACATGTTTGCATTTGACAGTGGAAATACCGCAGGTTTCTCACAACAAGCCTACAGATTCAGGACCCGGCTTAGCCCCTTACGTAACAAAATAAGCACCTTCTCTTTGACTTACACACCTTTAATGCCGTTATTATTGCTCATTTTTGACGAATCACTTTATCCTGTGCTGTATGTGAATTTGGTTGTATTAAAATACAGTAAATTTTTAAAGAAAAAAAATGAAACATTTAAATGGGGTTTCCAAAGTGCGGCCCTCGGACCATTTACAGCCCACAGATGTTTTTTTTTTTTACTGGCCTTCGGCATGTTCTAAAGTTTTGATTTAACAAGAAAACTAAAAGAAAAACAACTACAAAGATTTTGTGAGAATAAAGTCAAAATAATAGAAGAACAACATTTATATAAGTCATTTTACTGGAATAATATTGTAATATTATGAGGTAAATAACATCATTTTAGTAGCATAAATTTGAATTATTCAAGAAAAAGGCATTTTTAAAAAGCATAAGCTTTAAGATATAAGATATGAACGCTGATGCAAATAAACGAAAAAATGTTTGTCTGTGTGAGAGGTCTCACTCGCTCACATTTTCTATTTGCTGAACGTTTGTGGGCGAGTTTAAGAGCTAATATGCTAATAAAGAAATTATTTAATTTAATTACTATAAAATTCTTAATAAAGAAAAATAGTAATACAAAAATATGCTTGCTGACTGTATTGTTTAATAATGGCCCATAGTTCCGGAATTTTCCCTTTACATAAAATTTGATGTAATTATCGTTTTTGTTGCACATTGAATGGTTTACCACAAAGACATTTCCCCTACTTATTATAGATAAAAATGTATTCCTATATGCGATTAAATGTGATAATTTGTGAGTTAACTATGGAACAAATGCAATTAAATAATAATATATATTAAACAAAAATTAAAAAAAAAATTTAAAATAAAAATAAAAATAAAATAAAAAATAAAACTAAAATAAAAAATAAAATAAAAAATAAAAATAAAATAAAAAAATAAAAATAAAAAATAAAAATAAATTAAAAAATAAATTACAAAATAAAAATCAATTAAAAAATAAAAATAAAGTTAAAAATAAAAATCAATTAAAAAATAAATTAAAAAATAAAAATCAATTAAAAAATAAATCAAAAAATAAAAATCAAGTTAAAAATAAAAATAAATTAAAAAATAAACATTAAAATTAAAATAAAATAAATAATAAATATTTGATAAATAATAATCGATTGACAGCCCTTCTAATAATGTTTTAAAGTAAGTAACTGAAGAAACTTAAAAAAATTCTTCTTATTTGGTTTACAAGCCTCTCTTTTGTCGGTTCCACTGTGATTATAAATGTGATATTACAATACAGTGTTGGATAAAGGGCTAAAAGTACCTCTTGAATGGAGCAACTTGTGTTTATAGACACGACTCTTTAGCTGGCTGACATTTATTTTTCTTGAAAGTCGCTACATGCAAACACACATGATGTGTCTGGGGTTTGTTTTTCACAGTTTGGCTAATGATGCTGGAAGTTGATGTGAACTCCAGCTGTGTGCTGGCGTGTAAGCCCACATGGACACGTCTAGCCAAGGCTGCAGCTCGACACGGCCGAGTCTTTACTGCCGGCTTTTACAGGGTTGTGGACTGCGCTTGTCGAGAGCCGCAAAGTTTACTGATGCACACTTACGTACACACATGTACGACTTCATACACCTCTACACATTCTGCAAATGGTTTTTAATGACCTTCCTACAAACCAGCTCACGTATCCACACGTGCACATCCATGTTGTACACAGTTGGTAGTCTTGCTAATTCACAGCGTAACTTGTTTAAACGCCGTGATTGTTAATGCATCTGCACCAGCTGCAGCAAGTCTCATGTTGTCCGTCCGTGCCGCCTCTTCTTGTGAACGTGATATCTCAGGAATCTCATGAAGGAATTTCATTACATCTGGCACGAGTATCCGCTTGCATACAAAGATGACGTGATTAGAAGTTATTGTTCATAGATCAATGACCCCCTTGGCCGTTATTCAAGAATGTACATGTTGTACTAGCACGGTGGATCTCTCACAATTCAGCATTCACAGATTAAAAAAAAAAAAAAAAAATCTGAAAAAAGTAAAAATGTCTATTTTTAACACACGACCCCTCCAAACCATCCTGTTTACTAATCATATATGACTATGGACGAACTGCCCCAAGTCTGTGGAACGGACTCCCCGATCATCTCAGGGCGCCACAGACATTAAACTGTTTTAAAAAAGATTAAAAACACATCTTTTTAGAAAAGCTTTTACATAGCTTGAATATTTTTTTAATGCATATTTAATATCTTTGGTTCACTGTGCTGTGTTAGTTTGGCTTTGGTCATTTCCACCTCCACTGCTCTACTTATTTTAGATGTTCTTATTGTGTTATTGTGACACTTGCTGTTAACTGTTATTCTTTTATTGTAACTGTTGCACTTTGAGATCATTCATTTGATGTAAAGTGCGTTATAAATGAAATTATTATTATTATATTTAATAAATTATTTTTATTATGTTATTATTATTAATTAAATTTATTAATATTATTTTTATTCATTTTTTATAAATTATTACAAATGTTATAATTATAAATTTAATTATATTACTATTATTATTTTTTAATTCAATTTTGTATAAATTATTATATTTAATACATTTTATTATTATACATTTAATTCTATTATTCGTTTTAATTCACATTTTTATAAATTATTATGTTTAATACATTTTGTTATTATAAATTTAATTCTATTATTAATATAAATTTTTAAATCATTTTTTAATAAATTATATTTAATAAATGTATTATTAATAATAATACATTATTATTAATTTTCTATTAATAGTAATGATATATAATAATTAATAATGTTAATGAAAAATGTATTTAGAATATTTTAAACATGTTTTCTCTGCCAAAACTGCAAAAATATTCAATTTAAAAAAAGGAATCATACTTGCTGGAAATACAATTACCGTGGTGGGTTCAGGAACCCATTATACTATATATGTTTTACTTTTGCATCTCACAGGAAGTCTGGTCCCGTCGAACAAAATGCGAAAATCTCAATGCTCGATCAGCAGTGATGCACGTTTACCTGTATTATTATATGTTTATAAATCATTACCAGCTTATGTGAATGACTTTTTTTGCACTTTTCATTGGTTAAAAACGTGCAGTGCTATGAGTGCTGAATACCAAAAACAGCACAAACTGTAATTGTAGAATTGCATTGAAAATTAATGTCTGAAATGTGCCTACAGATGAACAGACCATATTTACAATGTTATGCCTGTTTGGCCCCGCACCCCCCCCCCCCCCTTTGAGGATCAGATTCCATTGTAACTTTGCACAGTAGACCAGCCCACCTCTGCAGGAATGTTGGATTTCCCGCCCTTTTGTCAGACCGCATTGTGACTTGCTGCAGGGCCAGATCGAATCGCATTGCGTTCCGTGTGTGTGTGTGTGTGTGTGTGTGTGTGTGTACATACATGAGATACACATGGCTGTCAAAGCGAGATCTATCCCATTCTAGAGGAAGTACTTATGTTTGTACACGCCATTGCGTGTTTACTTGCGTGTCCGTCAATCCCCCAAGGGCTGTCCATCCACAGGTGGCTGGGTTAGCACCGCCATGTCCATTTACAGACGCTGACGCAACCTTTCCTATAAAAACAAAGTAGAATGGCACAAAGAACACCGTCTTCTTCAGTTGTCTGCATGTGTTGACTTCGCAAAGTCATTTTTGTGTGTTTCTTTCGCAGTTGTTTGCTCTGGGGAATGAACGTTTTTATAAACTCCTATTATTTTTTTAGTTTAAAGAATATGTACAGTGGATGACTAGTGGTAATGTATGGTCATATCACCTCGTACTTCGGTACAGGACAAAAAAAAACAAAAAAAAATTAAAACAAAAAAAAACATTAAACTATATAAGGAAAGCAGGAAGTGAACAAATGTATTGTTGTTATTATTATTATTATTATTATTATCATTATATCACTATATTGACAGTTACTATGGTACCCATTATGTCATTGTATGGTCATATCCCCTCGTACTTCGGTACGTGACAAAAAATTAACATAAATAAATAAATAAACATAAAAAAAATTAATATATTTTTTTAAAAACTTAAATATGGTACCCATTATGTCACTGTATGGCCATATCACCTCGTACAACCCCCCCCCCCCCCCCCCCAAAAAACAAACCTTAAACTATATTAGGAAAGCAGGAAGTGAACAAATGTAACAGTTACTGATTGTAAAAACTATATATGGGAACAAGGTCGGGCTGCCTATGTCAAACATGCCATGATAGAGAGAAAAGCACCTCACATTTGAGATATGATTGGCTGTCCGTCAAGACTGAAATTTGAAACTCCACTTGGAATCTCCTGAAGATGAACAGTTTTCCAAGTAGTCTTAAAATGCACAAACAAAACAACCCACTGTCGGGCAAACCACACCAAAACAACATTAAACACGCCCACAAACACAGTTTTTTTTAATTTTTAATTTTTAATTTTTAATTTTTAATTTTTAATTTTTAATTTTTAATTTTTAATTTTTAATTTTTAATTTTTAATTTTTAATTTTTAATTTTTAATTTTTAATTTTTAATTTTTAATTAAAATAAAAAAATTAAAAAATTTTAATTTTAAGTAAAAATTAAAAATTTAAATTTTTAATTTTTAATTTTTAATTTTTAATTTTTAATTTTTAATTTTTAATTTTTAATTTTTAATTTTTAATTTTTAATTTTTAATTCTTAATTCTTAATTCTTAATTTTTTATTAAAAATTAAAAATTAAAAATTAAAAATTAAAAATTAAAAATTAAATTAAAAATTAAAAATTAAAAATTTAATTTTTTTTTTAAAATTAAAAATTAAAAATGAATTTTTAATTTTTAAAATTAAAAATTAAAAATTAAAAATTAAAAATTAAAAATTAAAAATTAAAAATTAAAAATGAATTTTTAATTTTTAAAGAAAGAAAATAAAAACAAATTTAAACTATATTACGAAAGCAGGAAGTGAACAAATGTAACAGTTACTGATTGTAAAAGTACCATATGGAGGGGTAGGATTTAATAAGCTTTGCTTCTTCCTACTCCTTTTGGACATGTGGAACTGTGAACTGATTATGGGATGCACTCAATTGTAATCTGATGCATGTTCAAATGAAATAAACCCATTACCAATATATATCAATTTATATCTAATTGATTTGGTTAGAGTCGGGCCCTCCGGAACGGAATAATGACACTAACCAAGGTTCCACTGTAGTTTGTTTGTATGTACTGAAAATGTCCGTTTTTTGTTTGTGTATCAGATCCCGAGGTCAACAATCTCCGTCAGGAGACTCTGTCCATCCTATTGACCTCAACCCTGGTCACCAACAACCCCGCAGCCACAGCCAATATGGAGCCCGGCAACACCCAGTACATGCTCAGCCTTGCCAAGGTGGCCCTCAGTGCCAGCGTGGACGTCCCCGAGCTGTGGGGAAGGTCCCGGCTTACGTCTCAGCTCCTGGAGCGCTTGCTTCAATGCCCATTGTATGAGGTGAGAGAGCTGGCTCTGGAGAGGATCCTGAGCGGACTGGAAAAGGAAGAAGACCAGGAAGCGAAACCCGCATGGCTAAACGAGACCACCCTGTGGAACCTGACATGCTTAGCTTTTCATGAAACGCACCCCCAATGTCTGACCAAGGTGAGACCACACACGCAACACAAAAACATTCAAGCATTACATTTGTTTGTTTTGGGTCGAGTCCATTTTATAGATTTTTGCACGTGTGTGTGCACGTGATCCACTACACATTCCTGACTTGTGAGTATCGAAACCGTTCGCATTCGCGGCCCTGTCATCATACAATGTTCAACCCGACAGAAATAGTTTTCCTGCTCGTAACATTTTCACACTGAACCACAACGACATTTCATGCAAATTGATTGAATTCCCACATCCGTCCCCCAGAGGCTTGCGTGAGTCGGTAATTAGCCGCGGCAGAATACTATACGTCAATCGTGCTGGCGATGCGTTGACTCGTTTGGTCTCGAACGCTCTCACACACACACACACACACACACAGGAAAGACTTGCAAGGCGTCCACTCTAACAGCTATTGGAGGGGAAAATGTGGTCTACTTCCTGTCTCGTGACAGGAGGTCGTATTTCAATGTGTTCGTAAACCCGGGTCACCTATTCAGCAGGTTTACTGCGTCCTGCTAGGTGGATTCTGTCGGTTTGTCCCTCTTTGAAACTAGTCTACTGGTCTACTGATGAAAAACGAACAATTATCAGTGATGTTTGAAGACCTAAACTATGGAAAAATTGTGTTTTTAACAGTTGCACATGTAGGCTGTACATTTTACCCGCATTATTATAATTGATTAATTATGGTAATGGTAATAGTTTTATTTAATTAGAACATGCATCAGATTACAATTGAGTGCATCCCATAATCAGTTCCCAGTTCCACATGTCCAAAAGGAGTAGGAAGAAGCAAAGCTTATTAAATCCTACCCCTCCATCTGGTACTTTTACAATCAATAACTGTTACATTTGTTCACTTCCTGCTTTCCTAATATAGTTTGTTATTTTTTTTTGTTTTTTTTATTTTAATTTTTTGTCACATACCAAAGTACGAGGTGATATGACCATACAATGACATAATGGGTACCATAGTAACTGTAGATGTAGTGATATACTACTACTACTACTACGAATAATAATAATAAAATAATAATAAATTATTATTAATAATAATATTTGTATTAATTATATAATAATAATTAATGTAATTTAAATTCATTTAATTAATAATTGTATTTTATGTTATTATGATAATAATAAATAATCATTGATTTAAGTGAATTAATAATTATATTATATGTTTATTATTATTATTATTATATAATAAAATATTATCAATATTATTGCTATTTCTTTATTATTATTATTATTGTTATATCACTATATTGACAGTTACTATGGTTATATTATTATATATAATACTACTACTACTAATAATATATTATTTGTATTATTATTATTATTTAATACGTAGATATCATAAATTATTATGGACTTGTGTGTTTTTCTGTGGATAAAATGGCCTTTGTTTTTTTTTTTATTTGCGGGGCCATGAATGCTGAGTCGCAAACGTTCAGGAATTATTCTACGTTCTACAATTATTATTACCATTACATATTTTTGGACCAACGCAGCTTCCAAGATCATCTATTCAAACAATTACACATGTAATTTGATGTCAAGGTCTGGATGAAAAACCCATACCGTTAGCCTCAGATGAAAGGAAATTGACTAGGATGTTCAAGAACCACCAAGGCTCCAGCTTGCCATGAACTGACAACCGCTGGAATACCGGTTTTCCTGTCCAAAGGGAAGCCACATCTGTCTCAGGAAAGCAACCAGTTGAAATGACCTCAACCAATTCTGACAAGAGTCGTGATCAAATACCCGGCCGGAATTATACCAGCAGCTTTTTCATGCGTGGTTGAGTTGAAATTTGCAAAGGGACGTAGTCCGTGTTCTCACAGTCGACCGTCGCTGCCGTGCTGAGTACGCACGCGGCAATCAAACCGCAGCTCGTTTACTTTGTTGCATCACTGCTATTCTGCAGTTTTACTGCAATTTACCTGACATTGTGCATTGTGCAATACTTTGTTTTATATGAAGAGCTTGCAACCAAAAGGCGCTAAATCCATTTTGACTGATTTCGAGAAAATCAATGATTTTTAACTACGCATATATCAATCTATTTGGTCATCAAGTTTATATTGCAAATGAAAGAGCTATCAATATAGGTCATAAAAATGCATGCTATAAAAATCCTGCACACACCATGTATTTTATATATATTTTTTTAATTATAAAAAAATTAATAAAAAAAAATTATAAAAAATTTATAAAAAATTTATAAAAAAATTATAAAAAATAATTTAATTATAATTATATTTAATTAGTATTTTTTTTCGGATTTAGCGCCTTTTGGCTGAAATAAATTTGAAGTCACCTTTAACTTCTTCAATGGCATTGTTGTAAAAGAATGTAAGGTGCTTTAATGTGCTATGCTAATAAAATAATTACAACACAGAAGCCATTCTCAACATACAATACAAAATAATTATTATTAATTAAATTAATATAAATGTTTTTAAAAGCAGTGCTCATATTTGACTGCACCATGAAGGTGACAGTGACAAAAATCATCTCATTCCAAACTCTTTACATTGTATGTTTTTTTAGTACAAGTAAAATAAAGTTTCTCATGAAAGTTGGAGGTGTCAAGGTAGAGACATGCCTTTTATGGCGTAAAAAAAAAAACTTCCATGTTACAGAATACTGTAAAAACACAATTTGTGTTCTCCTGAATTGCATAACATACTGTAACTATCATACGTGTACTTCATGTACACAAACAAAACAGGATGCGCACTGATACTGGCTTTCTGTATGTGCAGCGCCAATTGTATTCTTCTCTCTGATTGGTCAGATTATCAATAGATGGGAAACTTGGGCCAATCAGAATAAAGAATAAAGAAAGGGATTTAGCTCCTTTTGGTTGAAAGCATACATTTCATATCACTTTTTTTTCATATTTTTAAAAATGATTTCAAGACCAAAATATGTGATTTGGATACACATGACAGAGGTCTATTAAACTCATGAAAAACATGCAACTTAGTGAAAATTGGATTTAGCGCCTTTTGGTTGCAAGCTCTTCATATATTCAGTATAGTTACTCCAAAACGACAAATAAAATGTTGTAAACAGGTTTTCTATGCTCCTGACAATGGAAATATTCCATTTATTAATAAGGAATCCTACTTTAAATGCATTTATAACAGTCGGATCTGGATCTAAAGAACTGTGATAAATGAGGGATTACTGCATTTCCTGTGTTTTCCTCGTCCCTCATCTCATCTTCAGTTTCTTTCCGCAGGTCCTCCAAGTGTTGAGTGTGTTGCACTGTGGCGGCGAGCTCCACTGGACGGATGGTGTGCAGCATTTGTCTCGAGACAAGGTCCTGCTGCATCTTCTTGCTCTCGCTCAGAGGGCTGTACACAGGTCAGAGGATGATCACATGACAGATCCACTCGTCACTCATCTCCGTGTTAGACAACTGCTGATGTGCCTGGTCTACGAAATGGTTTGTGTCACAAATGAAAAACGTCAATTGAAGAGAGAAAGAGGATTCTAGAGTTCAATCTAATCTGATTCCAAAAGTCGCCTTTTTTTTTTTGCAAATGTTGATCTGAAATCTGCGAACAAAGGGAACTGTTATTGACGTTTCAATTACTCTTGATTTTTCGATATTTGGTCCCGGAACGTATGCCACAGACTGTAAAAAGCAATAAATAACAAAAAAAATATCAGTTGATTGTTCAACCATTGGCTGCGCGGCGGTCGAGTGGTTAGCGCGCAGACCTCACAGCTAGCACACCAGAGTTCAATACGGTTTTCTCCGGATACTCCGGTTTCCTCCCGCATTCCAAAAACATGCTAGGTTAATTATCGACTCCAAATTGTCCATAGGTATGAATGTGAGTGTGAATGGTTGTTTGTCTATATGTGCCCTGTGATTGGCTTGGCCACCATTGTGAGGATGAGCGGTAGAAAATGAATGAATAAATGAATGATTCGGTTGAGCTGGTTTCATAATTATGCCTCTTGAGTGTTAAGTTGGTGTGTGATGAGTTTAGTGTTCTTTGTAAGAACACTAACACATTCCAAAAACATGCTAGGTTAATTAGCGACTCCAAATTGTCCATAGGTATGAACGTGAGTGTGAATGGTTGTTTGTCTATATGTGCCCTGTGATTGGCTTGGCCACCATTGTGAGGATGAGCGGTAGAAAATGAATGAATAAATGAATGATTCGGTTGAGCTGGTTTCATAATTATACCTTTTGAGTGTTAAGTTGGTGTGCGATGAGTTTAGTGTTTTTTGTAAGAACACTAACACGTTCCAAAAACATGCTAGGTTAATTAGCGACTCCAAATTGTCCATAGGTACGTATGAATGTGAGTGTGAATGGTTGTTTGTCTATATGTGCCCTGTGATTGGCTGGCCACCATTGTGAGGATAAGCGGTAGAAAATGAATGAATAAATGAATAATTTGGTTGAGCTGGTTTCATAATTACACCTCTTGAGTGTTAAGTTGGTGTGTGATGAGTTTAGTGTTTTTTGTAAGAACACTAACACATTCCAAAAACATGCTAGGTTAGTTAGCGACTCCAAATTGTCCATAGGTATGAATGTGAGTGTGAATGGTTGTTTGTCTATATGTGCCCTGTGATTGGCTGGCCACCAGTCCAGTCTTTTTTGTTTTTTTACAAACTATTGTTGATCTGTGATGGATGAGAGAGAGGCCAGACAAGATGCAACTTTGCAACCCCAACTTTTTTTTTTTTTTTTTTTAATGAAAGAGCCTTCACAGTGTTGTGTAAGGTTGATTGACAGGCCTTCATTCAGCGCCAGAGTCCATAGTGAAGGTAAACTGCGGTTCACTAGCCACACCTGAACTGCGCCGGAGAACATACCACCTTCTTTCCATGAAGCTTTGCTTGTACAGATGGTCCTCGGGTTACCGACGAGTTTCGTTCCTAGACTGTGACGTTCATCGAGTTTTAGTGGAAGTTGGAACTTATTCCAGCTGTTCTCCAGCGTTTCGCTTGTTTAAGGACTAAAGCTACTTTGGAAATTGATTTATAGGAGCATGTTCTTAAACCGTGAAACATTGTAATCGAGGACCACATGTACAGTGGAACCTTGGTTAGCCTCATTAATCTGCCCCAGAAGGTCTAAATCTAACCAAAACACTATCCAATTAGCGTATTTTCCGGACTATAAGTCGTACTTTTTTTCATAGGTTGGCTGTTCCTGCGACTTATACTCCAGAGCGACTTATAAATATAAAAACTGTTTATGTTACATAACCATGGACACCTTTTCTGTTTATTTTTTGTGTAGCTAAATAACCATTGTGTTAGCATATTTTACACCTATCTATTCTTTTATTAATGTTAGAACTTGCCTTCCAAGAGGATGTAATGTCAGTTTTGGTCAAATAGTTTGTAAAATAAATTTTCTTAATTATTAATCTTCAAGATAAATTAATAACACCGTATTTTCCGGACTATAAGTCGCACTTTTTTTTCATAGGTTGGCTGTTCCTGCGACTTATACTCCAGAGCGACTTATAAATGGAAAAAACTGTTTATGTTTATTTTTTGTGTAGCTGAATAAGCATTGTGTTAGCATATCTTACAACTATTCAGCCTGTTCTCTATTCTTTTATTGTTAGACTGTTTTGGTCAAATGCGACTTATACTCCAGTGCGACTTATGTATGTTTTTTTTCTACTTAATTATGCATTTTTGTCCTTGTGTGACTTATACTCCGGAGCGATTTATAGTCCAGAAAATACGGTAATCAGTTCCAGACAGCCAAAAATAATAATAATAATAAATAAAATAAAAACTGTTTTTATAGTCTTTCTCAACTTAAGTCTTCGCTTGGCAAAATAATCCAAAATGGAGCCAAAGAAAGTTTCAAGAGAGGGCATTTTGACAAAAAGATGCCAAGTACTGTATTTCATTCCAGAAATAACAACTCACAGCAAAATACAAAGGCGGTATCCGTCTTGATCTCCCTGTCACATTATATCTTTGTCAACAATCACATCTTCAATTAAGGTAAAATTAATTAATTAATTAATTAACCTGAAATGTTCATTTAATCTACAGTGAATAATCCAGAATTTCAATTTTGGATTTGATCAAGTGTAAATTACTGCAACTTTGATCCAATATGACCAAATATAGGGCAGTATCGCCGACATCGATACTGATACTATTTAAAAATCAAGGTGGATACATATCAATCAAAATGTGAATGAATCTGAAGAGCAACTGAACCATTATAGCATCCCTATAGTCACCATCACTAGTCATTATTACACTGCATTGCATACAATAAGTCTTGTACAGGCTAGGCTGACACCACAGGGACATAGGAGACGGCCACCGCTTTAAGCATGCTACCGAGCTAACTAGATAGCCCCTAATTTATGTATACTAACTTAAGAAAGGGTTTCAAACGGAGTAAGAAAAGTAAGAAAAGACAAAAACCGGCACAACCCTCCGATTTACGACTGGTATCGAACGTCTCTAATGGCTGAACGTCGGGGCCCTGGCTGGGAATCAAACCTGCAACTCGGTCAAGGCCTTGTATTAGCAGTCAATGACTCTTCCAAATGAAAACAGCAGTCGTAGCTTTGGCAGGCGTGGTTGAAATGATAGCAGTAATGTAAACATATAATAGCTGACAGTCTTGTTTAAAAACTACAAAAAAAAATCATAACATTATTGTTCTTTGAGGATTCTCAGCTGTCAGCTACAACGTATTATTTTTTTTGCTGGGTAATGAGTCAGCGGGTGGTTTCTTCCAAGCGGATGTGGCATGTGATATCCCAGAATGCCGTGTATGTGTGCGCATTGTGAGCCCCTTTTGACATCCATTGACAGACATGCACCTCCTTGACAAGCCGCCGCTGCACTTTTCTCACCATTTCAAGAAAGTACAGGCTTGAATACGGATCAGATTACAAAGGGTATTAGACCTAGAAAGACTTTTTCTGACCACAATCTCAGAACCCGGGATCCACTTTCCCTTCTAGTGGCCCCAAGGTTTAGATTAGAGGCAGGGAAGGATGAGATTGGGTTGCTGGGGTTGGTTGATGTGATTGAATGCGAGTCGGGCTTTTGTGCTTCATAACATGGTGGTGAGTACCAGCACACTTCTTTTGTGGAAAGTAAGCTGATACGTGCTCGTTGTGTTTGCAGAGTTGATGTCATAAGAGGTGCAGCGACGGCTTTCATACAAACCACCCAAAATCACGTTATCATTTTTGAACTCTAAAAGTCGAAATAAAAATAATTTGTTACTTTATTATGAAGTACAAAATAATTAAGCCACTCTGTTACCCCAATACCCGTTCACAACAGGGAAAATCCCTCATAAAATTCATTAAAGGGGACCTATTATGCTCATTTTTCGACCCTTTGTATTGAGTTGTGGTCTCCTATAGAGCAGCTACACACAATAACCCGCAAAGAAAACTTTTTTTGCAGATTCTGCAGAATTTGATTTGTGCTTCCTGTCAAAACAACCTTTTTAATTTAATCATAATAATCATAATAAACATAACAACCATAATAATCATAATAATCATAATAACCATAATCATAATAACCATAATCATAATAACCATAATCATAATAATAATAATCATACTAATCATGATATTCATGATAATCATGATATTCATGATAATCATAATAATCATAACAATCATAATAATCATAATAATCATACTAATCATAATAATCATAATAATCATAATAATCATAATAATCATAATCGTACTAATCGTAATAATCATAATAATAACAATCATAATAACAATCATAATAATAATCATAATAATCATAGTAATCAGAATAATCATAATAACCATAATAACCATAATAACCATAATAACCATAATCATAATAGTCATAATAATCATACTAATCATAATAATCATAATAATCGTAATAATCATAAAAATTGTAATAATCATAATAATAATAATAACAATCATAATAATAATCATAATAACCATAATCATAATAATAATAATCATACTAATCATGATATTCATGATAATCATGATAATCATGACAATCATGACAATCATGACAATCATGACAATCATAATAATCATAATAATCATAATAATCATAATAATCATAATCGTAATAATCGTAATAATCATAATAATAACAATCATAATAATCATAATAATCATAGTAATCAGAATAATCATAATAACCATAATCATAATAATCATAATAATCATAATAATCATAAAAATCGTAATAATCATAATAATAATAACAATCATAATAATAATCATAATAATCATAATTATAATAATTGTAAGCATAATCATAATAATACATTTGATTTGTATAGCACTTTACAGTACAGAAAAAGAAATAAAAATAGAGTTGAGTAAAAACAGAGTAAAAGATGTATTAAAATACAATATTCAAACATTCATTCAGAGCTAAAACAAGGCTAAAAGCGGGGCGGGGGGCGCAGCATTTATTACACCTACGGCCCCGCCTCCGGGCAAGCCCATTCCGCTGGCCGCACGCCCAAAGTGCTTCCTAACTATGAACCATATAAGGAAGTTTGCCCCTCTGTGACATCACAAAAGGCACAGTTTTACCACGCCTTTTGAAACCGAGCATTTTCAGCCATCCTAAACTTCTGTTGGGGCTTACTTCCAAATGTGCAAACCTCATTATCTGAAACTTTGGCACATAGGAATACAACATTTTAGCTACATTTAGCATACATTTTTTGATTCATTTACTGTATATTGGAATGAAAAATCAAAAGAAATTGAGTGCTTTCTTGCATGATCAAATTTAACTAAACATGTAGGATCAGATCAACTGATGGTAAAATATGTTTGTGTTTCAGCGTGGAACTCTATTGTGCAGCCATGACACTTCTTTCTCAAGTGGTAATCCAAACTCTGAACTCTGACCCAAAGGTAAAACCCTATCTAAAAGTATATTTTCCAATATTGAGTATATACCATAAACGCCTCACGAATTGACTGATTTGTTTTAAGTAACTATTTATTTGAATCATGTTTCATCAGTGCAATCATCTACTGACAAATGTGTTTGTGTTTAAATTTGAGTCATGTGCTCTGACAGAAGTCTTATATCAACATTATTATTATTTTAATACATTGATTTAAATCATCTGCTGTATGAATTAATTATTAACTACAGACGGAGGAAAATCATATATTTTTCATTTCTTTCTCAACCCCTCATTTAGGGTCCAAGCACGGAGACTTGCTTATGTCAGTGGGCGGCGCTGGTGTGCTCATGCTGCAGTGAAGAGCAGCCGGTGGAAGTGAAGCTGATGGCTGCCAAGGTGTTGGTCAACTCAACAGGTTCAATGCTCACCAACTCTAAGCTACCACTCGGTGAGTCCACAAAGATGGAGGAAGAGGAAAAGAGTGTCGGATATTAAAGTATGTGTTTGTGTGCCAAGGTCTCGTCAGCACAGTCTCTCTGTGGAGGAGTTTGTTTACGCTGTTGCAAGATGAAGACCAGGAAGTTCGAGGTTTTGCAGCGGATTTCATTGCTAATGCACCGGCTCATCTGATTAGTGCAGGTACGAACTCACCGCTGAAGCAATGCTAACGTTTCTCAGAATTATTAGGGATGTCTCCGTACCCTTGTGAAAACCCTTGTGCCGTTTTTGTATGTTGTGTGCCACCACCGGAAACTTGTGCATGACAAGTTTTCTACCAAACTGGAACGTCTTTAACGAAAAATACTCCCTCCCACTCCTTGCAATTTGTTAATTTTGCAAATCGCATAACAGCGGCTTCTGCCACCAGATCGGGCTGATCCGGTTGGCGTATAACATACTTGCGCTAGATGCGGCTAATGTGCCACAAATGATGGCTGCCACTCAACTGCCGCCGCCCAGAAGAAGAAGAAAATGCAACACCGTCATGCAAACATGGTCGCGTTGTACCTTGGTGAAGTCGGACGTTGGATATTTGGCTCCTTAGCTACAGCGCTAGTTCCCCGTCATTCTGCCCAAACTGCTATGTCATTGTGGCGGAGCTACGGTGGTGGCCGTGGCCACCCTTGGTTGCTCTCCGGCAACCCTACTGGTCATCTAGACATTTATTTCAGGTAATATAATAATAATAATAAAATAATAAAAATAAAATAAAAACATTAAAAAAAAAATAAAAAAAAATAAAAAATAAAAAAAATAATTAAAAAAATAATAACAATAATAATAAAAAATAATAACAATAAAAATAAATAATCAAAATAAATAATTAATAAATAAAAAATAAATAATAATTGTCTTAGCTTGGCCACCCCAATGAAACATTTCTGGCTCTGTCTCTAACTGATGGTTGTTTCTAGGGACCATCAATAAATTACAATTCCTCTGAAGAGAAGTTTGTAGGGGGAAAAAACATACATGTATATATTCAAAAGTAATAACCTCCAAAAAACATTGTCTTTCTGACAGATGAGTGCACACACAAACACACATTTACAGGCTGAGGACTGACAGCTGCCAAATATTAGACAACCGCATGACTTCCTGTCCTTACAGCGCTGACTTCCTCTGTGTTCCCAGCTTTCCTGTCGCAGCCACGCTTGTTGTGTCTGGCGACATCGATGGTATCACGTAACATAACATAACACCGTAACCTAATGTCAGAGGGTCATAAGGAAGACACAACTTGAGTAGTTTTTATCAAGGGGGGGGTAGAGATAGCAGGTTTTCATTCACTTGAATAATGTTTTTAACGGTCTTTTGTAATGAATGCAGTAGCAGGATACATTTATTATTCCCAATTCATATTTGGTTTATGTATTTAAGGCCAGACTGAGTCAGATAAAAATCAGATAGAGGTTCAGAAACAAAACATGGTTTCTTTAAGTAAAAAGCGAGCACAATGCATATAATTACAATCCAATCCACTTTATTTATATCACACATTTTATAAACAGTGCTGCACAGACTAGTAAAAATAAAAAGTAAAAATAAAATACAATAAATAAAAGGCACAAATTGAATTTAATCCAAAACTAAAAAATCAAATAATAAATAAAATAGTAAAATAGATATTAAAATATTAAAAACAAGAAGCAAAGCAATAAAAATAAAAAAAAATAAAAAAAATTAAAATAAAAAGAAAGAACTAAAAGACACCACGACGAGTTAAAAGCCAGAGAATAAAAGTAGGTTTTAAGACTGATTTTAAGATTAATTACAGACTTATTGGACTGAAATATTCACTATTTAGTTTCTGTTTTGTCTATTTTAGTGTTAGTTTAGTGTTAATATTCTTCCCAGCTTTTATATGATAATGAACTTTTTGAATAGGATTCCAGACGTGTGATCCAAACAAAAGGAATGAAACACTATAAAGTGGTCATCCTAAATGAATGTGTGATGAGGCCAGGAAAATCACATTCCTGAAGTAAATGACAAAGCGCCCAAAAACCCAAAAAGAAATCACATTGCAGTGACTGTAAAATGAAACCCGCAGAAACCTTGAATTGGAAAAATGTGATGTCTGTCCACTTTTGAAGCCTAAACTTGTCTGATGTTCTGAAATTAGATGCGCACCAGTGAGTTGGATTTAGGTTTTTTTTCAAACGAGTTATATCCAAACAACAGTCATTGTGATTGTAAGACTGTACTTACTGTGGTCACCGGAACAACATTTATAAGGATGTGTGTGTGTGTGTGTGTGTGTGTGTGCATAGTTAGGAACGCTCCATTTCAGATTCTCATGCCACCGGGCTAATCTCACGCCACATGAGAAGCAATCGTCGAGACCGTTTTTAAAGCCATTGCATTGAATAAGTGCAGCCGAGCAACATGTTGGCGTCGTTAGTTAAATTCTCAGGAGATCTTTACATTGCATTTCAAAATTTAAACCAGACTAAAGTGTCATGGCTTCTCCTGACGCTTGGAAATTTGAAATCGAACAATTACCCATAAACACGAGTCTTTCTCTTTTCTCTGCATTCTAAAGATATAAAAACAGATAAAAACAAACAGCTAAAAATGCACATAAAAAAATGAAAAAAAACCTTAATTTAATCATGTGACCTGCATATTTCTCTGTTTGACTGATTTTTTTCAACAGTCCTTGAATGCACCATAGTTTGTAGGCTCATCGTACATTATCATGTATTAGCGGTGAGCATTGATACATTCATTCATTCATTTTCTACCGCTTTTCCTCACGAGGGTTGCGATGGGTGCTGGAGCCTATCCCAGCTGTCTTCGGCTGAGAGGCGGGGTTACACCCTGGACTGGTGGCCAGCCAATCACAGGGCACATATAGACAAACAACCATTCACACTCACATTCATACCTACTGACAATTTGGAGTCGTTAATGAACCTAGCATGTTTTTGGAATGTGTTACTAAACTCATCACACACCAACTTAACACTCAAGAGGTATAATTATGAAACCAGCTCAACCGAATCATTCATTTATTCATTCATTTTCTAACGCTTATCCTCACAATGGTGGCCAGCCAATCACAGGGCACATATAGACAAACAACCATTCACACTCACATTCATACCTACGGACAATTTGGAGTCGCCAATTAACCTAGCATGTTTTTGGAATGTGTTAGTGTTCTTACAAAGAACACTAAACTCATCACACACCAACTTAACACTCAAGAGGTATAATTATGAAACCAGCTCAACCGAATCATTTATTTATTCATTCGTTTTCTACCGCTTATCCTCACAATGGTGGCCGGCCAATCACAGGGCACATATAGACAAACAACCATTCACACTCACATTCATACCTACTGACAATTTGGAGTCGCCAATGAACCTAGCATGTTTTTGGAATGTGTTACTAAACTCATCACACACCAACTTAACACTCAAGAGGTATAATAATGAAACCAGCTCAACCGAATCATTCATTTATTCATTCGTTTTTTCACCGCTTATCCTCACAATGGTGGCTATGTCTGTTCCTGTTTTTTTTTTTTTTTTTTTTTGCTTTATTTTACCATCTTTCATTCAACAACCATGAGTCATCCCGGGTTTCAAAGCTTTGTGTATATATACAGTACATTTGCTAACATAATGATTGGTCCCGCAAATAAGACCCAATTTACTGTTTGTGTGTTTGCGTACATGGAGACGACTCGTCACTGTGTGTGGACGTGCTTGCTTGTTTGCGTGTTTTTCCCGTCGCCTGGTGTTCTGCCAGTCTTTCTTTTAAGTTGTGTGTGTTTTATTACCTGTCATCAAGGGTTTGAGGCGTTGCTTTCGAGGGAGACGACACTTCCGGCCCTTTGATATGGAGGAGCAGGCAGAGACGGGTCCCTCACACATTTCAGCCTATCAAACAAATGTGAAGTATTTTGGCCTAAATTAAGCATTTTCAAGCATAAAAATGACTAAACGAAGTAAAATACAAATATACGGTATTCTGAAGACACATTCAAAGATGTTGTGATAATATGTAGTATTCTACACCGGTCACTAGGTGTCAGTAATGTTACTGTAATGTTGGGTTAGACACTAAAAACAGACTTTTTTTAAAATTATCTCAAAACAGCTTCAATAATCGCTAACATTATCCCCGACATCACTTTCAGTTACATGTCTTATTTTTTGTTATGTCTACTATATTGGCTAATGCAAATGTAAAGGTGATTACAGGGGTGTTATTCAATGTATATTGGGCTCTAATAATGTTAAAAATATACTTGGAAGGTCATAAATATGTTTTGGTATGCCGTAAATACAAATATATTCTATTAAAAATTAATTAACTGTGACAAATGAGTATTACGCTACATTATAATCAAGTGAGTGTGAGTAGCTATACATTGGTAATTCAGGTGCTGAATCTAATCTTAATAATAGGGATTGGCCGATATGGTTTTTTTTTTGGACCGATGTCGATACCGATTTTTTTCCATCACCCTTAGCCGATGGCCGATTTTGCTTGAGCTGATATTTGTGGCCGATACTGCTTTTGCTCCCTCAATTTACATGAAAAAATGACAATGATAACAAATATTACATATATTTTAACAAATATTTATTCCGATTCAAATATCGGCCCGATGTATCGGTCGATCCTTAAGCCGATGGCCGATTTTGCTTGGGCGATATTTGTGGCCGATACTGCTTTTGCTCCCTCAATTTACATGAAAAAATGACAATGATAACAAATATTACATATATTTTAACAAATATTCATACCGATTCAAATATCGGGTCGATCCTTAAGCCGATGGCCGATTTTGCTTGGGCCGATATTTGTGGCCGATACTGCTTTTGCTCCCACAATTTACAATGAAAAAATGACAATGATAACAAATATTACATATGTTTTAACAAATATTTATACCGATTCAAATATCGGGTCGATCCTTAAGCCGATGGCCGATTTTGCTTGAGCCGATATTTGTGGCCGATACTGCTTTTGCTCCCTCAATTTACATGAAAAAAATGACAATGATAACAAATATTACATATGTTTTAACAAATATTTATACCGATTCAAATATCGGCCCGATATATCGGCCGGCCGATGTATCGGTCGATCCTTAAGCCGATGACCGATTTTGCTTGGGCTGATATTTGTGGCCGATACTGCTTTTGCTCCCTCAATTTACATGAAAAAATGACAATGATAACAAATATTACATATGTTTTAACAAATATTTATACCGATTCAAATATCGGGTCGATCCTTAAGCCGATGGCCGATTTTGCTTGGGCCGATATTTGTGGCCGATACTGCTTTTGCTCCCTCAATTTACATGAAAAAATGACAATGATAACAAATATTACATATATTTTAACAAATATTTATTCCGATTCAAATATCGGCCCGATGTATCGGTCGATCCTTAAGCCGATGGCCGATTTTGCTTGGGCGATATTTGTGGCCGATACTGCTTTTGCTCCCTCAATTTACATGAAAAAATGACAATGATAACAAATATTACATATATTTTAACAAATATTCATACCGATTCAAATATCGGGTCGATCCTTAAGCCGATGGCCGATTTTGCTTGGGCCGATATTTGTGGCCGATACTGCTTTTGCTCCCACAATTTACAATGAAAAAATGACAATGATAACAAATATTACATATGTTTTAACAAATATTTATACCGATTCAAATATCGGGTCGATCCTTAAGCCGATGGCCGATTTTGCTTGAGCCGATATTTGTGGCCGATACTGCTTTTGCTCCCTCAATTTACATGAAAAAAATGACAATGATAACAAATATTACATATGTTTTAACAAATATTTATACCGATTCAAATATCGGCCCGATATATCGGCCGGCCGATGTATCGGTCGATCCTTAAGCCGATGACCGATTTTGCTTGGGCTGATATTTGTGGCCGATACTGCTTTTGCTCCCTCAATTTACATGAAAAAATGACAATGATAACAAATATTACATATGTTTTAACAAATATTTATACCGATTCAAATATCGGGTCGATCCTTAAGCCGATGGCCGATTTTGCTTGGGCCGATATTTGTGGCCGATACTGCTTTTGCTCCCTCAATTTACATGAAAAAATGACAATGATAACAAATATTACATATGTTTTAACAAATATTTATACCGATTCAAATATCGGCCCGATATATCGGCCGGCCGATGTATCGGTCGATCCTTAAGCCGATGACCGATTTTGCTTGGGCCGATATTTGTGGCCGATACTGCTTTTGCTCCCACAATTTACATGAAAAAAATGACAATGATAACAAATATTACATATATTTTGACAAATATTTATACCGATTCAAATATCGGGTCGATCCTTAAGCCGATGGCCGATTTTGCTTGGGCCGATATTTGTGGCCGATACTGCTTTTGCTCCCTCAATTTACATGAAAAAAAAATGACAATGATAACAAATATTACATATGTTTTAACAAATATTTATACCGATTCAAATATCGGCCCGATATATCGGCCGGCCGATGTATCGGTCGATCCTTAAGCCGATGGCCGATTTTGCTTGGGCCGATATTTGTGGCCGATACTGCTTTTGCTCCCTCAATTTACATGAAAAAATGACAATGATAACAAATATTACATATATTTTAACAAATATTTATACCGATTCAAATATCGGGTCGATCCTTAAGCCGATGGCCGATTTTGCTTGGGCTGATATTTGTGGCCGATACTGCTTTTGCTCCCACAATTTACATGAAAAAATGACAATGATAACAAATATTCCAGGTCTCAAATTTAAACAAATATTTATTGAAATGTAAACACTGAAGATTTAGCTTTCTTAAACACACATTTAAACGGCACTATCAACTTTAAAAGGAATAAATATAATAAAAATAAATATATAATAAATATAAATATATATAAATATAAATATAATATAAATATAATATAATATAATATAATATAATATAATATAATATAATATAATATAATATAATATAATATAATATAATATAATATAATATAATATAATATAATATAATATAATATAAATATAAATATAAATATAAATATAAATATAAATAATAAATAATAAATATAAAAATAAATAATAAAGTTGCCTGGCGGATGCCTGTCTGTAAATCATGCGGCAGACCGGAAGAATCTGCGAACCCACGCGCACATCGGCCGATATCGATTCAAGTAAAGAACGCAAATATCGGCCAGCCGATGTATCGGTCGATCCTTACTTAATATATTATATTTTCTCTGTGGCGTTGGAGTCACATCAGATTTGTTGACTCTTTTTTTTCCCCCCAGAGCTGTGAGACACAATGGTGCTATTGTACTGGACTTGATGATTTATTAATCTCCAATTTAGTCCCCAAGTCCTCCACCCCCTCCCCACCAGTATAACCACCACTTGCCAAATACCTCAAGACTAATTGTGTCTGAAACCAAACTCCAGTCACTCTCACACGGGACCCCCAGCAATGGTGGTTTCAGGATGGGAACGGGGGAATCACTTTGTTTATTCTGTAGAGCACAAAGGGATTTGGGCTGGACACCAGAGGCCATTTAATGCAAATGTGATTTTGAAACCAAAATAACAAATTCAAATGAACCTTAAAGTCATAGTACCATTGTTTTTTTGTTTGTTTTTTTTTTTTTTTTAACTGTCAGATCAATGAACTTTTCATAGTTTGGCGTAGCAAATTTCAACTACTAAATACCAAATCACTGAAAACAAACTGATTGACGCACCCGCGTTTTCCGAGCCGTTCTCTGCTAACTTATTGTAACCCAGGCTGCTGACTTTAAAGGCACCCTGTGAAATATTTATTTCATGACGGTCGAGTGAGGTGATGCGGCTGAATGATGGCGCACGGCACTCATTAAACAGACCTTTTACTGCTCGCTCAGCCAGTAAACCCGCAACGCAAACCCACCACTCGGACACGGCGCACTTTTATTTCAGTTAGTGCTCCTTACTTTTCCTTGGCTATTCGTACCACGCTAGCCAATTGTATGTAACAGAAATAAATAGACTACCGTATTTTCTGGACTATAAGTCGCTCCGGAGTATAAGTCACATAAAGCCAAAAATGCATAATTAGGTAGAAAAAAGTATAAAAAAGTATAAGTCGCATTTTTTGCGGGTAATTTATTTTCCAAACTACTTGACCAAAACAGACATTACGTCCTCTTAGAAGGCAAGTTCTAACATTAATAAAAGAATAGATAGGTGTAAGATATGCTAACACAATGCTTATTCAGCTACACAAAAAATAAACATAAACAGAAAAGATGTCCAGTGTTTATGTAACATAAACACTTTTTTCATTTATAAGTCGCTCTGGGGTATAAGTTGCAGGAACAGCCAACCTATGAAAAAAAAGTGCGACTTATAATCCGGAAAATACGGTAATTTGAAAAATCAAATCCTGCAACGTTATTCCATTATGCCTAACTTTAATATGTTTAATAGCTTGGTATTAAACGATCATGTTACATAATGACTCTACGCATCATTAATTGCATACTGCAGTGGAACTTTTGTTAGCGTCATTAGTCCGTTTCAGAAAGTCCGACTCTAACCGAAACGTACTCTAACCAAAACATATTTTCCCATAAGAAATAATGTAAATCCAGTTCATGCGTTCCAGAATGTCAAAATTTTTTATAGGTTTACAATAACTTTACTTCTTAAAAATTAAAAGTAGCTTATTAACAAAGTTTTTTTTGTGTGAAATTCTGCAACTCATAATAATAATAATGGGCGGCACGGTGGTCGAGTGGTTAGCGCGCAGACCTCACAGCTAGGACACCAGGGTTCAATTCCTCGGCCATCTCTGTGTGGAGTTTGGATGTTCTCCCCGTGCATGCGTGGATTTTCTCCGGGTATTCCGGTTTCCTCCCACATTCCAAAAACATGCTAGGTTAATTAGCGACTCCAAATTGTCCATAGGTATGAATGTGAGTGTGAATGGTTGTTTGTCTATATGTGCCCTGTGATTGGCTGGCCACCAGTCCAGGGTGTACCCCGCCTCTCGCCCAAACACAGCTGGGATAGGCTCCAGCACCCCCCGCGACCCTCGTGAAAATGAATGAATAATAATAATAATAATCATGGCCACTAGTCTTCGGTTCTTCAAGGTCCCCAAGCGAAATGTGTCATTATGATTGCGGTTCTCCTGTGTAATTTTAGCACATTATGTTTCCGCCGCCACCACATTACGTGGTGTTTTAGGAGTTTCACTAATTTGACGTGTTTCAGTGAGATCAGTTGGATCAAACAGACCAGCCGTCTCGCTCCTCGTCACAGGCTACAATCTGTTGTATGTTTGTGTCTCTAGCAGCAACGACCAAAGACTTCCAGCGGTTTACAAGTCGGTCCCAGTCGAAAGCAATTTCAAGCACCAAGTGCATTGTCTTTCGTGAATATGGTGGCGTTGTCTGGTCTCTAGGTTTTGCTGTCTTTGAGAGCCTTGCTGTTTTCTCGTGACGTTTTTACATATGTTGCGACAAGCTCGGTGTACTACCTTGAACTATTATTGTCATGGTAATTTTCAGTCCCTCTCTGGGTAATGTTTCCTGTTGGCGTCAACATTTGGTCACCTCGCACTGCTTGCCACCAACAAGCAAAGGAAGTCAGGGCTGTAAAGAGCGTGTTTTTGTTTCACACCTCCTTGTATTCTATGTGACACTTTAGCTTCCTGGGCTCTAAACCCAAAAGTATCTTGTGTTTTGTTTTAATGTTGTTTGAGAGTCGAGTGTCTTCCGTAAAGACTGGTGTGATGGGTGGTATTTTACTTGACTTCTTACCGTTGGTTCTATCATTTAGGCTAATACAAATATATTTATATTGAATGTTGACTGGCGGCACGGCGGTCGAGTGGTTAGCACGCAGACCTCACAGCTAGGAGACCAGGGTTCAATTTCACCCTCGGCCCCGTGCATGCATGGGTTTTTTTTCCGGGTAATCCGATTTCTTCCCACATTCCAAAAACATGCTAGGTTAATTGTCCATAGTAGGTATGAATGTGAGTGTGAATGGTTGTTAAGTTGGTGTGTGATGAGTTTAGTGTTCTTAGTTTAGTGTTTTTTGAAATGCGACTCGGGCCAAGCTGCACGGCGGTCGATTGGTTAGCACGCAGACCTCGCAGATCCGAGACTCGGGTTCAATTCCACCCTGGAGTTTGGATGTTCTCCCCGTGCATGTGTGGGTTTTTGTCACAATGAGTTTTTTGTGTTTGATGAAAATATTCCATTCCTAAATAAGGAATCCTGCTTTGCACACAAGCATGCCTCTTAATTTACGTCTGAAAATGTCTTATTTCTCTTACCCGATATTGGATAGAAGGGGTGTAAAGGTGACTATAGGGGTGTTATGTTATGTCAGAGGGCTCTAATAATGTTTATAAATATGTTTAGATATAGATAATATAGATAATATGTTTTAGGTATGAATGTGAGTGTGAATGGTTGTTTGTCTATATGTGCCCTTTGATTGGCTGGCCACCATTGTGAGGATAAGCGGCAGAAACTGAATGAATAAATGAATGATTCGGTTGAGCTGGTTTCATAATTATACCTCTTGAGTGTTAAGTTGGTGTGTGATGAGTTTAGTGTTCTTAGTTTAGTGTTTTTTGAAATGCGACTTTTGAAAAGCTGCACGGCGGTCGATTGGTTAGCACGCAGACCTCGCAGATCCGAGACTCGGGTTCAATTCCACCCTGGAGTTTGCATGTTCTCCCCGTGCATGTGTGGGTTTTCTCCGGGTACTCCGGTTTCCTCCCACATTCCAAAAACATGCTAGGTTAATTAGCGACTCCAAATTGTCCATAGGTATGAATGTGAGTGTGAATGGTTGTTTGTCTATATGTGCCCTGTGATTGGCTGGCCACCATTGTGAGGATAAGCGGTAGAAAATGAATGAATAAATGAATGATTCGGTTGAGCTGGTTTCATAATTATACCACTTGAGTGTTAAGTTGGTGTGTGATGAATTTAGTGTTCTTTGTAAGAACACTAACACATTCCAAAAACATGCTAGGTTAATTGGCGACTCCAAATTGTCCATAGGTATGAATGTGAGTGTGAATGGTTGTTTGTCTATATGTGCCCTGTGATTGGCTGGCCACCATTGTGAGGCTAAGCGGTAGAAAACGAATGAATAAATGAATGATTCGAATGAGCTGGTTTCATAATTATACCTCTTGAGTGTTAAGTTGGTGTGTGATGAGTTTAGTGTTCTTAGTTTAGTGTTTTTTGAAATGCGACTCGGGCCAAGCTGCACGGCGGTCGATTGGTTAGCACGCAGACCTCGCAGATCCGAGACTCGGGTTCAATTCCACCCTGGAGTTTGCATGTTCTCCCCGTGCATGCGTGGGTTTTCTCTGGGTACTCCGGTTTCCTCCCACATTCCAAAAACATGCTAGGTTAATTAGCGACTCCAAATTGTCCATAGGTATGAATGTGAGTGTGAATGGTTGTTTGTCTATATGTGCCCTGTGATTGGCTGGCCACCATTGTGAGGCTAAGCGGTAGAAAATGAATGAATAAATGAATGATTCGGTTGAGCTGGATTCATAATTATACCTCTTGAGTGTTAAGTTGGTGTGTGATGAATTTAGTGTTCTTTGTAAGAACACTAACACATTCCAAAAACATGCTAGGTTAATTAGCGACTCCAAATTGTCCATAGGTATGAATGTGAGTGTGAATGGTTGTTTGTCTATATGTGCCCTGTGATTGGCTGGCCACCATTGTGAGGATAAGCGGTAGAAAATGAATGATTCGGTTGAGCTGGTTTCTTAATTATACCTCTTGAGTGTTAAGTTGGTGTGTGATGAGTTTAGTGTTCTTTGTAAGAACACTAACACATTCCAAAAACATGTTAGGTTAATTGGCGACTCCACATTGTCCATAGGTATGAATGTGAATGTGAGTGTGAATGGTTGTTTGTCTATATGTGCCCTGTGATTGGCTGGCGACCAGTCCAGCTGGGATAGGCTCCTGCACTCCCTGCGACCCTCGTGAGGAAAAAGCGGTAGAAAATGAATGAATGAATGAATGTTGACTGATTTAAAGCAACAATTAGTTTTATAGAGAACAGTCAAGTTTGTTTGGATTCATTTCTTCTCTTATAAAGTCGGGGTCACTTCTGTGACTGGTTGCGTTTGCTGCCCAGTCAACATTCCCATGCAGCTGGAACACATTGCTGCCGTGATCTAGCTGGTGTTACAGTGTGGAACCTACAGCAAAGACTCCCCAACATCCTGACATTTACTGACACCAACGGCACCGCGTCAGATTTAGTCCGACATTCTCTCCATGTATACAGTAGATCCCCGCAAGTTGACGTTGGTAATCTTGTCCGATTTTGGATCAACATTTGCAATAGAAATGACACATTTCACATTTTAAACACATTTCAAGTGTAAACTGTACGAGATTTGGACCACTCTGCAAAGTTTATTCCGCTTTTTATGATTGTGTTGGACAGTTCTTTAACCCAGTTTTACTAGTTTCAGCAATCTATTTCATGTTTTCTCATGATGATGATGATGATTGATCATCAGGATGTTTCAACAGAGAATTCAGAGAATTCACTGCATCAGTTAAGGGTCAGCTGAAACATAACCACCCATGCAATAATGATCCAATTCAAGGCTCTAAGGAGGGCGGCACGGTGGTCTAGGGGTTAGCGCACAGACCTCACAGCTAGGAGACCAGGGTTCAATTCCACCCTCGGGCATCTCTGTGTGGAGTTTGCATGTTCTCCCCGTGCATGCGTGGGTTTTCTCCGGGTACTCCGGTTTCCTCCCACATTCCAAAAACACGCTAGGTTAATTGGCTACTCCAAATTGTCCATAGGTGTGAATGTGAGTGTGAATGGTTGTTTGTCTATGTGTGCCCTGTGATTGGCTGGCGACCAGTCCAGGGTGTACCCCGCCTTACGCCCGGAGACAGCTGGGATAGGCTCCAGCACCCCCCGCGACCCTCGTATCCTTATCCTCTTAAGGATAAGGATACATTTTCCCTCTACAGTCCTCCACGGCTCTCAAATAGAGCAGGGCTGCAACTAATGATTATTGTCTTCATTGATTAATCTGAAGCTTGTGATTAATCAAGTCATCTGTTCAGGTCAAATCAATATGAACCAAACATAAACATTTACTGTTTCCCAAAGTCAAAGCTGATGTGCGTCAATAGCCACGTTTACATGAGGAGTTTTTCTCTTTCCGAATGGAATCTTTCCGAATGACTTTTCCGAAAGCAATGGTATCCATGGAAAGGAATATTCCAATGGCGTGTCTACATGCGCCGCTATAATCAACCAGAATACTCAATGGGTCATGCGCAGTAAAGCGTAAACACCAACATCACGTGATACCGACTTCCTCTAGTTTTTCTTTCACTTGTTGGAATAACTCCGTATTGCCAGTTTTTCCTTCGTCCAGTCTTGGAATTTAGTTTGAATCAAAAACAAACTTTCCGCAGAAGTCCAGTGCCGATTGCTCGTCCATTTTTTTAAACCGAAGAACGTCCGCGGTTACGTCATATCTCAGCATTCGCTGAAAGAACGCACCCGGGAACAGGAAATAATAAAGTTCAATCTTGCTAATATTTTATAATTAAGCTCGGCACATGTTTTATATAGATATGTATTTTCTTTTTTTAATAAAACCGGACTTGTGAATGGTGTATAGAAGGGTTTAGATTCTGTTCCACAGATGGCGCTAATGCACACCAAAGCTGCTTGCCAACCGCCAATAAACAACAGAAGAAGAAAAACACCACGAAGAAGAAGAACGCAGTCTGACAATTTTTCCGATTGAGCGGGTACAAGATACCTCAATCGGATTGGGGAAAGGAATATTCCACCCCTGGGAATGCCATTATATATTCATTCGGATTGGCACTTTTCTTTGGGAATGAGGTGTATACAAAGGTTACATTCTTTCCGATTGAGCAAATAACCAGAATGGAATTGGAATATTTGGGTCCATGTATATTTGGCTAGTGTTTTTTGTTTTGTTTTTTTTACCTAAAATGCAAAGTTAATAGGTTTGCCTTTATGGACGACTAAGGAAATTAAAAAAACATTTGAGAGACTAAAATAGAATAATTCAATACCGTCAAATCCGTTATGAACTGGCACAGGAGAGTAGGGTCTATTGCAGGGGTGGGCAAACTTTTTGACTCGCGGGCCGCATCGATATGACAAAATTTACAGGGGGGGGGCAGACTATATATTTTACACGTAAAAGTCCACCTGGTATTATTGTATCTGTAAAATTGTCATGCAATCTGCTATTATTATTTATTATTTTATATTTATATTTAAATATTTTAAAAATAATAAAATATTATAATAATTACAATAAAATTAAAATAATAATTATTATATTATTATTATGTAAAATATGCAAATATAACAATAATATTATATATGATTAATATAATAATTAGCATTAATATAATAATTATAATAATCATAATAGTTCTAATAATTATTATAATAATCTAATAATAATAATATTATTATAATATAATATTATTATATTATTATAATATTATAATAATAATTATAATATTATAATAATTATTATTATTATGTGCTTGTGTCCCTTTTTTCAGGAGCACTTTGTAAACAACAGACCATGTCAAAAAAACGAAATTGATAAAACCATCAAAAGGTTGGCTCAGGCCATGATGCCAGGTTGTATGTTGAGTTTAAATGAAATACTTTGGAAAGATTGGGCGGGCCGTATTCAAACACTTGGCGGGCCGGATGTGGCCCCCGGGCCGCAGTTTGCCCACCCCTGGTCTATTGCAAACAAACAAACTACACACACACACACAGTCATCCAACACTCACGTTGGCTATGACAGACAATCTCCTTGAGAAAAAGTCTTTCATGCCAAAAGCTTAAGGAGGGAAATCACATTACAAGATGTGGGAATTGCCTGTCGGAAAAGAAAATGCACGCAGCTATTAGGACCCTTTATGTTGCGTGGTAAAGCAGACTCGGACATCTGAGGCTGATCACTCCCGGACAAGAGGTGGCTTCTTGGTAAAGAAAAGAATTTGTCACTCAAGCTCTTAAACTGCTAAATCTCCCGTAATGCCGTACAATCAGCGGCCTCTAATGTTCACGGACTGGGTTTCGCACTCAGCCTCTGATTTTACGCCTCTTTTCTCAAGAGGAAAATCCATCCGGGTTCCCATCGCGCTTTGTGTTATACTGTATGTGTGCTGATGGGGGTCTATATAAACCTCAACACCCCCCCCCCCCCCCCACCCCGCCTCTTGTTCCCATAGTGGTAGCGTTTGATGTGTCTGGTGTTATCTGGGTGTCAGCTGCAGAGACGATGGTCAAGGTGGGAAAATAAAACACAGTCACCGGATTTTCCACAGACTTATATACTAATGTGACTTAGAAAGTATCAGAATTTCACACTTTGTTCAGCAACCCTTGAACACACCATACTTACTGTTGTATGTACTGTGACGCACAAAAATAAAACCTATATCATTTAACCTCATTTATCACTGTTCATTGGTTGTAGACATAACCGTGATAAGTGAATTTTAGTGATAAGTAAGATTCCTTATTTATAAGTAGAATATTTTTGGAGTTACAGTATAAAAAACCTGTTTACAACCTTCTAAGTATGTTTTTTAACAATATTACAGCCCTCTAGACATGAAATCACAACCACTCATATTACCCAATATCGTCGACATAACAGAAAATAAGACATAAGTACGACTGCTGGTGTAAATATTTGGTGTAGTGGGTTCAGAGTTGCATTTTAGCTTAGCATGGCTTATGACCACAACAGTAGACCACGTTAGGGATTATCGTGCCTGTTTTTTTTTAAGAGGTGTCTTGCTACGTCTTCTTATTCTCCGGCACATCAAGTGCACTGTATGTGAGTGTAACAATGTATGGGTATATTTTTGTGACCAACATAGCTATGTACGTCATTTCCCAAATTAGCATTTATTTTTATAAACATCCATGGCCTTGTCCCCTTCGCTTGGGGCGATTATTATCTTATTTTTAAACGACTGGCTTTGTTTCCAAATACTTGTGTATCTCCTGTTGTACTACATGTTGTACTACATTGAGGAGGAATTCAGCTTTGTTTTTTGGTATCGTCAGCCTTGACGGAGGGTTGCTCTTGTTGTATCTAATCACAATATTTCGGCAAAACATCCACAGATTGTTTAGCTTCCTTGTTTACATCGAAGTCATCAACAAAGTTGGTGCAACACGGCAGCAAAACATGATGATCACGATTTGTGACCTTATTTTTCCTTGAAGCGTTAAAATGTTATGTTCGGCGAGACACACAAGCACCAGACTTCATCACCGGACCAACAGACCCGAAGTCAAGTCAAGATAAGTGAGACACTTCGCTGTAATGGATTGAGATCCTGCAGTACCCGCAAAGACCCTCTACTCAAGAATCTATTTGTCTTCAGACAGGCTCATCTAAAGTGTTCCAGTTCAGACCAGGCCTAGGAGAATATGATGCGGTCAAAAGACCAGCATTGAGCTATGATTGGAGGCAAAGAAATGCTGAATATGACCTCCCAAGAAAAACATTCCTACTGTCCAAAATGGATTCTTCTGTGGGGTTGTTTCTCTGCTCGGGTACAGGACAATGTCACGGCATTGGAGTGCCAGCGAACAGGGCCGTGTTCCGTAGAATATCCGGTCCTCATCCAGGAAACGGAGAATCTTCAAGCATGACAACTTTTCTATCACCGTGTATCCAATTATTTAGATCTATAAACACGGTGGTCTCGTGGCAATCATTACTGGTACGCACCGATCTAGGGCTCAACTCGATCTGTTGAGGAAGTGGTACAGAAACACCACTTGGACAAACTTAAGACTGGGGCTGGCGCCAGTTGGTGCCAGTTCGCGGCAAAGATTATGTGATTGGCGCGTAGTGGCTCGCTGTGGCACCAACTGGCACTGGCCCAGTGGACTCCTAGCTAGCATCACAGGCGCAACTTGGCTCGCGCCATGACATTCCAGCGGATTCTAATATTTGTTTGCAACATTTGGTGGACGAAGATTTTAAAAAATTTTGACTTTTTTTTTTGCCGCCAAACTCAATTTTTTTGCCGCCGTTATGGGCCACTATGAGCCAGTTGGGAGGCAGTTTGAGCCACTGCACGCCACTAGGCACCTTATTGGTGACACTGCAAATTTGCATTGGCGCGAACTGGCACCAACTGGCGCTGGATTCTAATAGGCGGATTGTTTGCGACATTTGGTGGACGAAGATTTTAAACATTTTGACATTTTTTTGCCGCCGTTGCGTGCCACCACGAGCCAGTTGGGAGGCAGTTTGAGGCACTGCACGCCACTAGGCACCTTATTGGCGACACAGCAAATTTACCTTGGTGCGAACTGACACGAACTGGCACCAACTGGTGCTGGCCCAGTGGACTCCTAGCTAGCATCACAGACGCAATTTGGCTCGTGCCATGACATTCCAGTGGATTCTAATAGGCGGATTGTTTGCAACATTTGGTGGATGAAGATTTGAAAGATTTTTTACATTTTTTTTGCCTCCAAACTTGATTTTTTTGCCGCCGTTACGGGCCACCACAAGCCAGTTGGGAGGCAGTTTGGGCCAGTGCACGCCACTAGGCACCTTATTGGCGACACAGCAAATTTGCATTGGCGCGAACTGGCACCAACTGGCGCTGGCCCAGTGGACTCCTAGCTAGCATCACAGGCGCAACTTGGCTCGCGCCATGACATTCCAGTGGATTCTAATGGGCGGATTGTTTGCAACATTTGGTGGACAAAGATTTTAAACATTTTGACATTTTTTTGCCGCCGTTACGGGCCACCACGAGCCAGTTGGGAGGCAGTTTGAGGCACTGCACGCCATTAGGCACCTTATTGGCGACACAGCAAATTTGCATTGGCGCGAACTGGCACCAACTGGCACCAACTGGCGCTGGCCCAGTGGACTCCTAGCTAGCATCACGGGCGCAACTTGGCTCGCGCCATGACATTCCAGTGGATTCTAATAGGCGGATTGTTTGCAACATTTGGTGGACGAAGATTTGAAAGATTTTTTACATTTTTTTTTGCCTCCAAACTCGATTTTTTTGCCGCCGTTACGGGCCACCACGAGCCAGTTGGGAGGCAGTTTGAGCCACTGCACGCCACTAGTTACCTTATTGGCGACACAGCAAATTTGCATTGGCGCAAACTGGCACCAACTGGCACCAACTGGCGCTGGCCCAGTGGACTCCTAGCTAGCATGACGGGCGCAACTTGGCTCGCGCCATGACATTCCAGTGGATTCTAATAGGCGGATTGTTTGCGACATTTGGTGGACGAAGATTAAAAAAATTTTGTCATTTTTTTTGCCGCCAAACTCGATTTTTTTTGCCGCCGTACTTTGAGGTTAATATTTATACACGATGGTCTAGCAATGCCGTTTGTCGCTAACTCAACCAACCGACTGACCGAGTTAATATTAGTTTGGTACGCAAAGAATAAGTGAGAGTAAGGTGTCATCTGTTCTGAGATCTGTTTTTAACTCACGGCTGGGTTACTTTTACTGGCTGTTGCGTCCCTGACCTGTTTGCCTTACGATGACCTTGTGTGCAACCTTCAAGTGAGGCAGTTCCTAAAAGTTAAACGCCTATTGGAACAAACACTGCTCACAGGGAAAGGTCATACCTTGGAATTGACACCAGAGTCTTTAGACTTCAGCAATGGTGGTCGGGGGGGGCGGGACTTCACCCTAATAGGCACCGATATTTCTGACCCAGGAACTAATTTTTGGCATTTTGTATGAATAAATAACACAATTTTGTCTGGCAGATGTGACGGGTGTATCAGTATGTCCTCCCGTGGGCTTGGACATCGGTGTGGGTCTCTTGTGTCGCCTGTTGGAAGTGTGGAATCAAGTCCCTGCAGGCGTTCTCGCTCTGACAGAGTGGCTGCTGGGAGATTTAGAAGGCAATGAGGAGGCAGCGGCAGAAGAAAGCTCCGTTCTGGTGAGATTTATTCAGGAATATTTTGACTTTATTCAATTTTTAAGAACACATTTTTAGAAAAAAAAATACTTTTTTCTTTCTTATATTACCACATTTTATTTTTGTCCATAATATTATGAGTTTATTCTCAGAAAATGTCTCTCAATATTTTTACTTTTTTTTTCACAAACTTACGGCTGCCCCCCCCAACTGTTTCAACTTTCTTCTTGAAAATATTCTTCACGTAATTATGACTTTGTGCCCATAATATTTTGACTTTATTCATTTTTTAAGAACACATTTTTAGAAAAAAAAATACTTTTTTCTTTCTTATATTACCACATTTTATTTTTGTCCATAATATTATGAGTTTATTCACAGAAAATTTCTCTCAATATTTTGACTTTATTTTCACAAACTTACAGCTGCCCCCCAACTGTTTCAACTTTCTTCTCGTAAATATTCTCATGTAATTATGACTTTGCGTCCATAATATTTTGACTTTATTCATTTTTTTAAGAACACATTTTTAGAGAAAAAATACTTCTTTCTTTCTTTCTTATATTACCACATTTTAAGTATATTTTTATTTAATATTTCACTATGGCTTTATTTTTGTCCATAATATTATGAGTTTATTCTCAGAAAATTTCTCTCAGTATTTTGACTTTATTTTCACAAACTGTTTCAACTTTCTTCTTAAAAATATTCTTCACATAATTATAATTTTGTGCCCATAATATTTTGACTTTATTCATTTTTTCAAGAACACATTTTTCAAAAAATACTGCTTTCTTTCTTATATTACCACGTTTTAAAATATATTTTTATTTAATAGTTCAACTAAAATGACTTGAATTTATTTTGGGTTTTTTTGCCCTCATTATTACAATATTCTCTTTAATTTTTTCCCATTAGATTACAACTTTTTTAATATTTTGACTTTATTGTAAATATGAATTTTGCTCTTTTTTCCCCCCATTTTTGTTTTTTTTTTACTTTCCAAATATTTAATATTTATTTCCAAATATCCAATATATTTTTTTCCAAAAGTGACAGTTTTATTTATATTTTTGTTTTCATAATATTACAAAGAAATACTGCCGATGTAATTGAAATATCATCACTGTCGTCGACTGACGCCATTTTGAATGATGACTAGGATGAAGAGGATTTCCTGTTTGAAAAGGGCGACCTAAACCTTTGGGCCGAGCCGGTCCAGTGGGTGAAGCTTCTTCACAGACACCTCATCGCCCTCGTTCTGGCCTACAAGCAGACCCACGAGTCTGGAGCTTTGGAGCTGGAAGAGGCTCAACAAATCTCCACGCTGGCCTCCAAGGCCCAAACCAAGGTCGTGAACACCAAGCAGGCTCTGCTGTCCCTCCCAGTCCTGCCCCAGTTCTCCTGCACCGTGGAGCACACTCACCTGGAACTGCAGCAGCAGAGGGCCACCCTGGCGCTGGATGTGCTGGAGACATTCAGGTAGTCGGACAACTTGGGTAGCGAATCCCATGAGGGATATCTTTACTGGTCATGAGACCTCAGACTGAGACTATGGCCTGTTTGTTTTTTTTTACTATGTGCTCACTTACTTGATTTTTAAAATGAAATACTGTACATGCACCCCTTCTACTCAAGGTGGTATCTGCCCAATCTGAGCGTTTGGACCGAAAGGACCGAAATTTGCTTATTTTAAGTATTTTATTAAAAGAAAGCCACTGGTATCTTTTTAACATTTTAAAAGACCCTGAACTAAGCACGGAAGACCCCTTTAACAATGCAGTAGTCCCTCATTTATCGTGGTTAAATGTTTCCAGACCCATCAGTGACATTTTAGTTTTAGCTTAAACCGTAGCTTGTTTTAGGGATTATTATGCCTGTTCAAACTTGTAATAAAAGCATGTTGATCCGACGATCAAGTCTGGTGCTTGTGTGTCTCATCACGGCTTTAACCGTTTTAGTATTCCAGTCCTGAGTACAATACATGAATTTCCTCAAAGTAGAAGTCAATATTGATCAATGGAATATTTTCCCAGCATATAAAAACAGTCCATGACCTGAATACGGGTTTTTAAAATTATTAGAGCCCTCTAAGCATGAAATAACACCCCTAGAGTCACCTTAGTGGAAATACTAAGCAGTTATAGGTTAAGATACTGTAATGTAAACTACAAATTGTGCATTCATTTTCACTGGGCTAGTTTCTCATATTACAACTTAAAACAAATATTTTTTGTGCTAAAATGGCTTTATTTTTCTCCATAATATTACGAGTTTATTCTCAGAAAATTTCAGTATTTTGACTTTATTTTCACAAACTTACAGCTACCTCCCCCCCAACTGTTTCAACTTTCTTCTTGAAAATATTCTTCATGTAATTATGACTTTGTGCCCATAATATTTGGACTTTATTCATTTTTTAAGAACATATTTTTAGAAAAAAAATCTTTTTTTTCTTATATTACCACATTTTAAATATATTTTTATTTAATATTTCAACTAAAATGACTTGAATGATTTTTGCTTATGATTATTACGTTATTCTCTTAAAAAAAAAATTTTTTTTAAATAAAATAAATTTTTTCCCCATTAGATGACAACTTTTTTTCTCAATATTTTGACTTTATTGTAAATTTACTGCTGATTTACTTTTACTTTTTTAGTTTTCTTGTTAAATTACATTTTAAGAATACATCGGCGCCGCACTTTGGACACCCCTGCTATAAAATAAGCAGAATGCTTATTTTGTAATGAAAACTATAAAATTATTTTTAACCTATAGGAAGCGCCAAATACATTTTCCATTCATCATAAATGGGTAATTTGTGACGGGGGGGGGGGGGGGGGTGAAGAAAAGAGGTATTTATTTTATATCATAATACCATACGGCTTGGACTTCATACCAGGTGTTATTTTCCTGGTGTTTAATGACCTTTCCAATTGGACTGTTTTGTCCTTCCCGCTAGTTATGTAATTTAGAGGACAGCACAATGGCCTACTGTCCTGTGTGTGTGTGTGCGTGTGTGTGTGTGCGTGTTCACGGCGCCCACATACAGTTGGACCCCTCTCCCTCGCTGGCCGCCATGTTCCTTGTTACAGTAAAGCTGATGTCATGTTTTGGAGCAGCTTTACATCCCCCAGTAAAAACAGAGCCGTGTGATGCGGAGCCGTTTCTGTGGACTCAAACACATTTCTCACCGTGTCTGTCCTTCATATTAAAGTGTTTATCTCAAATGCAGGCAGCAAACGGGGCAGCCCTCAGACTAATTTTAGGGTTGCTCGTAGTAGATTCCAAACTCTTATGTCATTTTTTTCCCCCCCGGCTTGTTACTATTTTCCTTTCCTCCTGAGATACTATGAGACTTCTGATATATATAGATATATACGTATACATATATATGTTTATACCATCTCGTGATGAATTATGATTGTAAATTAAAAAGGACATAATGGCTACTGGTGTTGACGTAACCAGCAATTTCTGGTCTCTGACATTGAATGTGAACATTCCGCCATCTTGGGAAGGTCACGTGAACGTGATTATCAACAAAAACGGAACTGAAGCAAACTGTCAATGTGACTTGATTGCTGCCTTACACAATTTTGCTCAGCAGAGGGCGCGCGAGTTCATTTCTGTCAGTTCCTACTATAGCCACAAGGGGGTAGTGTTACCCCGTTTCACGTTTAAAAAAAACAACACATTCCTTCACTCAGGCCTCCCAGATGGTGAAAAACAAGTAAAGAGATGAAACTGAAGGGAAGTGCTGTGAAAGGATCAAACCGTAGTCGCTTTTATTTATTTTGTATTGAAATCACACCTTTCCACTCAAAGGCTGCAGCTGAGTCTGCCGGAGACCCACAAGTAGGTCATGTGGTGGGTTTCAAGTGCATGTTCGTCAATGTGTAGCATTGTGGAATAGGCTGTTGTTGTACTGCTTAAATAGATTATGCAACCAGCGGAGGCTAAAAATGGGCCTGCACTCTGCCTGGACTCATACTTGTGGTCTCACCCCATCCACAGGGAGAGTTTCCTTCCATTACAAATGCATGTGTGTGCTTCCAAGTGTGGTGGCCCGAAGGCAGGGCTGCTTGTGTGTTGACGCTGGTTCCAATCCCTTCGCTTTTTTACAGGAAGTCCCAATGTGTGTGACAAGCTATTTCCTGTGCTGTGTGTTCTATTGCTTCAAGGAGGAAGCTGTGTATTTTAATTTGGAGGGGTGGGTCGATTTTTGATATTCATTTTCACAAATGCATGTTTTTTTTTTATGTTTTTCATATTATGCCATTGTTAGATGGGATGACGTTGATGTTCTACACTGATTTCAGATCAACATTGGCAATAAAAGTGACTTTCGGCGTGCGTCACACACTATGACATGAATCAATGCGGGCTGCACGGTGGTCGAGTGGTTAGCGCGCAGCTAGGAGACCAGGGTTCAATTCCACCCTCGGCCATCTCAATCCACTCCGGTTTCCTCCCACATTCCAAAAACATGCTAGGTTAATTCGCCACTGCAAATTGTCCATAGGTATGAATGTGAGTGTGAATGGTTGTTTGTCTATACGTATGTGCCCTGTGATTGGCTGGCCACCACTCCAGGGGGTAACCCCGCCTCTCGCCCGAAGTCACCTGGGATAGGCTCTGGCACCCCCCGCGACTCTGGTGAGGAAAAGCGGTAGAAAATGAACATGATGAGCCTATGTACAAACTATGTTGCATTCAAGGACTGTTGAAAAAATCAGTCAAGCAGAAAAATATGCAGGTCACATGATAGAAATTGAGTGTTTTTTATTTTAAAGAAGGCTTGAAAGGCCCGTCATGTGCATTTTTAGCTGTTTGTTTTTATCTGTTTTTATATCTTTAGAACGCAGAGAAAAGAGAAAGAAAAAAGTGGAGTTTATAGGAAAAGTATGGTGTACAGGAACTTGGAATCGGATGATACAAACAATGCATATGGCCCACTTTTATTGATTTGGTTGTGATTTTAAAAAAAAAAAACACTTTTGGGATGTGACGATAACGAGGAGTGGGTGTCGGGCTTGAATTTCAAGGCGTGGCGTTAAAGAACCGGCGACCAACCAGTGAATGGAAGTTTAAAAAAAAAAAAAAAAGAAAAGTGGGAGGCGGCTCCGGCAAAAGTTTTCTCCGACTTGACTTCGCTCCTCCCCGGACACCGCCAGCCATTTATAGCCGGGGAAGCTCCAGCAGCCCGCAGTGAAGCACTTCGCCTCAGCGCTTCTCAAGGGGAGGAATCACAACATTTTACTACTCATCGTCACAAACTATCCCCTCAACTTCCCACAACTTTTCCCCCCCTCAACCAAAAAGCAGTCGTGGCACAAACCAGCGCACGTCGCAGTGCAGCCTGCTCGTTCCTCCATGAAAGAAGGAGTGCACCAGCAAGTTTGGGGAAACGACATGTCTGCCACCGTCTTGTCCGCCTTCTACGACATGGACATGCTTTACAAGGTACGTGTCGGGTTCTTGCATCCGTTTGTGGGAGTTGGGTGCATGTTGCGACAAGCCACGCATATCTAATGCCGCTTCTCTGGTCTCGCAGCAGGATAAAAGCACGAACATGAACGCCCTCCACATCAACAGCATGCTGGACAAGAAGGCGGTGGGAGCCCCGGTCGCCGCCGCGGGGACCGGCGGCGCCTTCACGCCGGGATTTTTCCGCAGAAACTCCACCAGCAACTTGGAGGCGCTGAACAACGGCAACAAATTCAACGTCCTGAAAGAGAACACGCCGAGCGGGACCACCTCGCTCATGAACAAGGAAAACAAGTTCCGCGACCGCGCTTACAGCGAGAACGGAGAGCGGGCCGCGCTGCAGCAGAAGGCCGGCTCTCAGATCAACTCCACCCGCTACAAGACGGAGCTGTGTCGGCCCTTCGAGGAGAACGGCTCGTGCAAATACGGCGAGAAATGCCAGTTCGCCCACGGCTACCACGAGCTGAGGAGCTTGTCCCGCCACCCCAAGTACAAAACGGAGCCGTGCCGCACCTTCCACACCATCGGCTTCTGCCCCTACGGTCCCCGGTGTCACTTCATCCACAACGCCGACGAGCGCCGGCCCGCTCCCGCCCCCAACGCCAACGTGCAGGCGGGCGAAGCCAGGTCCGCAAGGGAGATGTGCGGCTACAACCACAGAGAGATCCTCCCCCCTCAGCAGCAGCTATGCTACACCCAGAGGGAGCGACCGAAGCTCCACCACAGCCTCAGCTTCTCCGGCTTCTCCACCCACCACGACCTGGAGTCCCCGCTGCTCGACAGCCCCACGTCTCGGACCCCCCCTCCGCCCGCCTCCAGCTTCTACGACTCGGTTTCCTGCATCAACAGCGCCTTCTCGTTCCCGGGACAAGACTTAAAAGCCTTACTGGCCCCGCTGGCGGTGCACGCCTCCGGCAGCTACTCGAACAACCACACCGCCGGTGCCCAGTACAGGGGCGTGCAGGGCGGCGTGTGCCCACCCTCCCCTCCGGCGTACAACATGAGTCACTTGCAGGCTCTGCGCCGCCTCAGCGAGTCGCCGGTGTTCGAGCCTCCCCCCAGCCCGCCGGACTCCCTCTCAGACCGGGAGAGCTACGCCAGCGGGTCCCTCAGCTCTTCGGGGAGCCTCAGCGGCTCCGAGTCTCCCAGTCTGGACGCCGGGAGACGTTTGCCAATCTTCAGCAGGCTGTCGATTTCTGATGACTAAATTTTTTTTAATTATTATTATTATTATTATTATTATCATGGATTATGGGTGGGTCCAGGCTTCCACCGTGCTGAAGTGCCTTTGAGCAGCAGTGGTGGCCCCGCTCTGACCTCCCTGGTGGGGGGCACTGCGAGGAAAGTTCCACCCGCAGGGATCAATAAGTGTCCTTGTTTTCTTTTCTCTGATGTAATATAGCTGTACTCGAACTTTAGATAGCAAACAGAAGGCATTCCATCAGTGCCTTGCCCAAGGGTTCATGCCAGCCCCCTTTTCTGTTTTTTTTTTTTTTTTTTTTTTGCAACTTTTCTTGGGATTAGTGAACAAGACTTGACAAGATGAACAGACTATAAGCGGGTCGATTTCCTCCCATCCTGCCAAGAAAATGCCTTGACTCAAAAGTAACATTTCTTTTTTTTTTCCAACTTCCATTCCGTACCTGTCTTCTCACAGCAGCGCCACTCAGTGGTTGGTTTGGTTAGTGCAGTTTGTTGCTTGAGTTGGGTTTGTTGGGGAAATCACTGCTGATGGTTAAATATCTATTTTTTTAGCTGTTTTGAGTGATTTGCATAGCGGTGCACAACTGGCTATGGACTATTTAACTTATTTATTATCTTGTGAAACAAGTATAGGCTACATCGGTAATTTGTGTCCATACTGTATTTATCAAGTATGATGAAGCAATAGATCTATATTCTTTTATGTTTAAATTATGATCGCCATTATTAATCTGCATAAAGTGGAGTGTATGTTCCTTTCACAGTAATATATATTGTTTTCTCCTTTTTTTTTTGTAACTTCACTTGGTTATTTTTATTGTAAATGAGTAAAAAAAAATCTTAATTTAAGAGAACGTATGTATTTATTTCATTAATTTTCTTTGTTTACGGTTATTAAAGTTTGCGTAATTGCTGTTTTTGCTTCTGAGCTTGTGTCAATGCTGTAGAAGGCTTTTTTTTTTCCTCTCCCTTTTCTTTTAGAATGTAAACAGTGGTTGTATAGACCGTCCAAACCGTTAGTTTTGATCTAGATCCGACTTAAGCGACAAAGAATCCAAGTCAATAAATTAACCAAAAAAGTATTTTTGTTTTATTTTCTCTGTTTGCACGAGGTCACACTGTGATTCCTGCCACGTGCTAAAGAATGTAGCAATCCCATGTGCCCCAGTATTATTATTATTATTATTATTATTATTATGACGTAGTGCCTATGGGGCTCAGCAGCAGCATGTCATGCCTTTAAAATTAACCAAATAAAGTATTTTTCTTACATGGCATCTTTTTATACGCAGGTTGAAATGAATGTAGTGTCAGATTCTATTTTTCTAAAGGTTGTTACCACTCAGATCCTCTGACGACAACCGTAACCTTTCTTAGTCCCCATTCCTCTTATCTTGATTTCAGCTTTTCTTGTCTTTTTTGATATGGAAAATGTAGTTTTGAGTGTTGAGTTTGCTGCAGAGGGAAGTGGTTGTCTGGTTTGTACATAGTAGGTACAGGGGGATGCACACTATGTACTTTTGACTACTTTATCAGAAGTAAAGCTTTTTGAATGTAACAAAATGGACAAAAAGACAACAAAGAGTTGTCGTTTTTGGGGAGTCAGTTCACTACAAATTGAGTGTGAGACTGTTAACTTTGTACTGTACATTTTTTTTGTAGTTCTCCCAATAAAACCTTTTTTGGAAAAAAAAAAAAAAAAAAAGGCCTCGTGTCATTTCAACGCAGATAGGGACACGTCAGGAACATGACAGGTCTTCAGACCCCTGCAAAGACTCGTCTGGGATTGGTCACTTTTAGCCTCAGGCTCTCACGGGTCTTTTCAACGCACGCTTCGCACAACAAGCGGTAACTTGTCCACGACAGTTTACAACCACAGCCCTTCAAAGGAATAAGAACTGAACCGCAAGACAAGACCGTGTACGAAAACTCAATAAATGCATCATGTGGTCCAAATCCACAATGCAATGTGATCCAATACAAAGATAAGTACTGACAGACATGAATACATTCAACCATACACCCGTCCCCGTTTTTATCTGGTTTGGAATCTGATAAGCGATACCGTGTTTCAACAAGAGGTGCACCCGGGGGGGCGACGTGCAACACGAGGATTCGAGCATGTTTACAAACATATTAAACGATGTTCCCCTTTGGAGTTACGTGTGCAGAAGTGTTTGGACGCTGACCACTTTTATGACTTGGCTAATCTGGTGCCAGATTGCTGCCATTGGTACTTTTCAAACAGTGTAAGTGCTTAAATGGTTGAAATTGTTTAAATATATATTTATTTTACTAAATTTTGTGACATGCAATGTTGAGCAGACTAGTCTTTGAAATTCTCCAATAATATGAATAAAATAATAACTGGTGTGGACAACGATGGAGATACTATAGCATAGTTTTGCCTCATTTAAATTGTAACAAATTAATTAATTAATTAATTAATTAATTATTTTTATTATTAATTGTGTTTTTAATTATTTATTTTTAATATTCATTTTATTATTTAATTTTTTTAAATTAACACTACAGTAAATACAAATATTATTTTTATGATTAATAGATTTTTTTGTTTTTTGTATTCTGACTTGTAGTAAATATTGTATTTTGTTGTTTTTAATATTAATATGTATTTTATGATGCATTCATTCATTTTAATATTTTTTAATTTTATTAATTGTAACTACTATTTTTTTATTATTAATTTTATTGATTTAAACTGTTTTTAAAAATTGTTATTAATATTAGCTGCACATTGTATTTTTAATTTTTGGTAATTTTATTTTTGTCATTGTATTCTTAATTTTCAAAATTAATGTATTATGTTTGTAAAAGTCTAACTAAACGATCAATTTATTTTCTTTATAAATTTATTTTTATTATTTGTGTTTGTATTAATTTTGTTGTTTTTTTCAATGGTCATCAATATTAACTATTAACTGTATTTTATCATTACATCTTATCATTTCAAAAATTCTTATTAATATTAACATTAATTCAGGATATTTTCAACATTAATTTAATTAAATTAAAAAAATCTTATTATTAGTTACTATGATTTTTTTTATTAATAGTATTTATTTTTGGATTAACTTAATGTAATTATTTATTGTATTTATTCATTGAAAATATAACATTTCGTTTTCAGTCCAGCCACCAGTGATGACATCATTTTGATACCAAGGTTCATGTCATTTTTACACCATAATTTCTCATGAAACCTGCGATAAAAGCGTACACTTCCATCGCGAAACATGGCGTCATTTCAAGGCAGCCCCCCCTGTTGAAAGGCTCTGGTACTACAGTCAGCGTGTATCAGCCAAATAAGTTGGTACTTTCAGTCGTTTAAGCAGCTGACTTCTCTTTCTTTCTTTTTTCTTCGCCAACCTCGGCCCTGATTGGATTATTCCAATGTCTAGACCGCATACTAATCTCTGGCGTGTATACATCACGATGCAAGTTTTCCAGGAACTCCGCAAAGAATGAGTGCTTTCTGCTGGCCGCTCGCTGGACTTATCAGCGGCAGCATAGGCATTAAGAAAAGAAAAGGACCCCAGGAGTTCACGCCAAGATAAGGTGGGCCGATAAGCGTCCTGGCAAATATTTACAGTATCTTCAATATTTCATAATGAATGTTTATCAGAGCCGAGCCAAGTAGGATACCTGCGACTCAGTGTGTCAATCACTAAACCTACATGTTATGTACGATTAAGTCCTCATCCATGTAGACGCCATAAAAGATAATCTGCTCCATAAGCGGAGCCGCCGCGTACACGCTGGGGTCTTACTGGTTAATGAGTCTGGAGGTTGCGACAATGAAAGGAAATTCTCTGACTTGTGATTAGGGCAGGAAGAACACCAGTTCCTGGCCACCACCCATTTCCACCTCTTCTCTGTCCTGCTGTTTGTTCTCCTCGTTGGGTTTCCTTTCTGCTCTGTAGTGGCGGCCAGCAGCTTCTCGAAGTTACTATTTGTGTTCCACGGCCGCGTCGGGGAAGCTCGGCTCGTCCTGGTATTGTTTTGGGCATGCTCAGGGCCGACGTGAGGTCAGGCAATAATTGCTCGTACGTTGGAGATGTTGTTTGGGCCCCCGGTGTGCTCTGGATGGGCGGAGGTTGGCTAAATATGAGGAGAAAAACAAGTACTGTGTCACAATGGAAGGTACTCGCATTTACACACGTTATAACGCTCGGTTGCATTATTGTTTATGTTCATGTTATCATAATACCAATATGCATCCAAACACTTTATGACTTTATTTAGTTCAATATCAGAGAACTTCTCAGTAGGCTATGGTGCCGCTTTATACTGCCAAAAACTACAACCACATGAAGAAATATTCATATAGTTCTACAATAAAATATGCATAAAATTATGCATATTTTTGCCTAAATTTAATTTAATTTCAAACATAAAATTGGCTGAATGAAATAAAATACAAATATAAGGCACTCAAAAGACGCATTCAAAAAATATTGTGAAGATATGTAGTGTTCTACACAAGGTGTCAGTAATGTCACTGTAATATTTGGTGAGATACACAAGCACCAGACTTGGTCGCTGGAACAACATGCTTTTGAATGATCTCACAACAGGCACAATAATCCCTAACACAAGCTAATCTTACAACCGAAACCTACACCAAGTGAAAACTCAACAATGTCACTTCCTGTCCCCCCCCCCTACTCAGTTCACTCAGGAACAGGAACACATTTACAGCAACACACATGTACCATTGTTATTTATGTCTTATGGGTATTATTTTCTTAAATTATGTCTTTTATATTGGGTAATGAAAAGTGTAAAGGTGACTATAGGGGTGTTATTTTATATCAAGAGGGCTCAAATAATGTTAAAAAATATTTAGAAGGTTGTCAAACAGAAGTTTTATGCTCTAACTACAAAAATATTTCATTTATGAATCAGGAATCCTACTTCAGCCATGGCATAATAGTTTTCCTCCCATTTTGTGTGGAAGTGGTAAGTTTTTTTTTTGGCTTGCTGGCTTGTTAGCTTGCTAGCTTAGTAGCCAGGGGTCGTCTCAAGTCCCTGCAGCACACTTGTTGCATAATATGTCGTAAATAATAAAATAAAAAGAATAATAGGAGTGTAAATGTGACTATATATGTATTATTTTATGTCTACAGGGCTCAAATAATGTTAAAAAACGTATTGAGAAGGTTGTCAACAGAATGTTTTATGCTTTAATTACAAAAATATTTCATTTATGAATCAGGAATCCTACTTCAGGGATGGCATAATAATTTTACTCCCATTTTGTGTGGAAGTGGTAAGATTTTTTTTTGGCTTGCTGGCTTGTTAGCTTGCTAGCTTAGTAGCCAGGGGTCGTCTCAAGTCCCTGCATTATACTTGTTCCACAATATGTCGTAAATAGTAAAATTAAAAGAATAATAGGAGTGTAAAGGTGACTATAGGGGTGTTATTTTATATCAAGAGGGCTCAAATAATGTTAAAAAACGTATTTTGAAGGTTGTCAACAGAATGTTTTATGCTCTAACTACAAAAATATTTCATTTATGAATCAGGAATCCTACTTCAGGCATGGCATAATAGTTTTCCTCCCATTTTGTGTGGAAGTGGTAAGTTTTTTTTTTTGGCTTGCTGGCTTGTTAGCTTGCTAGCTTAGTAGCCAGGGGTCGTCTCAAGTCCCTGCATTATACTTGTTCCACAATATGTCGTAAATAATAAAATAAAAAGAATAATAGGAGTGTAAATGTGACTATATATGTATTATTTTATGTCTACGGGGCTCAAATAATGTTAAAAAACGTATTGAGAAGGTTGTCAACGGAATGTTTTATGCTTTAATTACAAAAATACTTCATTTATGAATCAGGAATCCTACTTCAGGCATGGCATAATAATTTTACTCCCATTTTGTGTGGAAGTGGTAAGGTTTTTTTTTTTGCTTGCTGGCTTGTTAGCTAGCCAGGGGTCGTCTCAAGTCCCTGCAGCATACTTGTTGCACAATATGACGTAAACAAAGAATAATAGTAGTGTAAATGTGACTATATGCGTGTTACAGGGCTCTAATAATGATAGAAAACATATTTAGAAAGTCATAAACAGGTTCTAACTAGGAAAATATTCCTTTTATTAACATAAACAAGGGACTACAGTGGGCTTGTCATGTTATTGCCAATTCAGTTGATAATAATTTGTAAATATGTGATAATACACGGAACATGTACAGCATACGTGTACCACTGTAAAAAAAAATCCCCACAGTTTTGATTTGTTTGTGTCTGTATGCTTCACTAATTATGATTTTTTTTTTATCAAGTGTTGAGATTTTGTCTTTGAATGCACCATAGTTGCTGTGAGAAGCAGAAGTTAAGCTTAAAGAGTATTTAATGTTATCCTTCCCTTCTGTTATTATTCCCGATGATGAACATGATGCATGCTGGGATTGAATTCATGACACCTCAAACTTCCTTTCACTTTCAGGGAAGAAGGGCGCTCAAGTCACTCGGCAAATAAATGCCACAAGGTGACTCAAGGTGAGACAGCGCATCACGGATGCTGAAAAAGGTCACGTTGTTTGCCCGCTGCAGCGATGGAGGCCATGTTGGGCTCGGCTGGTGTTGGTCCAGTTCGACCGTCACTGCTTGGCTCTCTGTGTTTCTCTCCCCTCGACGCCTGCCAACTCGCAAATATTTACAAAGCATCTTGTGAGGGGCCCGAGTGTTTACTGCCAATGTTTGTGACTCCTCAGCAAGCGTGTGTGTGTGTGTGTGTGTGTGTGTGTGTGTGTGTGAGGGCCGTGCAAAAGGGATGCTTCTTGCTTGCTGCACTGTGTAAACCTTGAAATATGTGTCGGATGAGGTACTTCCCTTGGTCTCTACTGTTTACTAACATTGAGCCCTGGCTGACTTGTTCAGGCGCTGGCTCGGACCTCACCTAGTCTACCTTCTTTGACCCCTCAGATGCAGGAAGTGTTTGTTTGAGTTCCTCTACTTCAGGGGTGGGCAAACTTTTTGACTCGCGGGCCGCATTAATTTAACAAAATTGACGGGGGGGATTATGTAGTATTTTACACGTAACAGTCCATTTTTACACCTATATTTTTACACATATTTTACATGTAAAAGTGTCATGCAATCTGCTATATGTGCACTTCGAAATCATTTATTTGATGTAAAGTGTGTTATAAATGTATTATTATTATTATTATTATTGTTATTTTTATTAGAATTATTATTATTAGTTATAGTAATGTTATTATATTATTATTTTGTTAATAATAATATTACTACCATTATTATATTAATATTATTAACAACAATATTAATATAATAGTAGTATTATTATCATTATTGACAACATTATTATTATTATTATTACTATTATTGTGCTTGTGCTCCTTTTTCCAGGAGTATTTTGTAAACAACAGACCACATCAAATAAGGAAATTGATAAAGCAGCTACCTCAAGCATCAAAAAGTTGGCACAAGCCACGATGCCAGGTTATGTGTTGAGTTTAAATGAAATACTTTGGAAAAAACAGGCGGGCCATATGGAAACACTTGGCGGGCCGGATGTGGCCCCCGGGCCGTAGTTTGCCCACCCCTGCTCTACTTGATATAAAAAAAAACTGACATCATGCTTTTGCTATCATGAAAGATGTTTTTTTTGTTTAATTATCTAACAAATAATCATTAATGCAAATAATAGCCCAACACAGATTGGTAAAGGATTTTTGGAAAATACGGGGCATTCAAGGACTGCAAAACAAAATGGGAAATCTCAACACCTCATGAAAAAACATTATTAGTGCAGCATAAAGACGTAAACAGGCAGGTTTTTGTCTGATAATAAAAGAGAGTACATTGTAGTCTAACATCATGCCTTCAAGGACTGTGAATAAAACGTAAAGCCTGATAAGAACAGACTGCTTTGTCTGGCTGCTCACACAGCAAGAAGATAGATTTTTATTTGAAATACTATGAATAGAATAGAATAGAATGTCTTTATTGTTGCTTTGTGCACTGTCTCATCATATTTTATTTCAATGTGATGGTCCTAAACTCTAACCTTGGATACCACACATCATGTCTTCCTTGAGTCTCTTTACTCATGCACAATAAAACACGATTAATATTAAACATTAAACTATATAATTATGATTAATCAACATGAATTCATGCCTAATCGTGATTAATCTAATAAACAAGTTTAATCATTTTACAGAAAACGCAACAAACCGACATTAGCTGACTTAAATAGCATCTCTGCTACGAATAGGAGGCAGACGTAACTCGCAGCGCTCTCTAACCCGAGTCGAGGAGTACAACTGTCATAAAACAGTTGTACTCAGGAGGTAGCAAAAACTGGGAAAAAAATAGGAATAAACTAAAGACAAACCTGTCATGGGGAACATCACATGAAGACCACAAATGGCCCTCAGGCTGCACTTTGGATACCACGGATGTTGGTCATTTATGTAACGATGCACATTTTTATTTATATTGCACCAGTTGTCTGCAGTGACTGATCATCTGCTACTTATCACTCATTCAGGTCATCAATGTGTCCGTGTGAATGGTAATGGTAATGGTAATGGTAATGGTAATGGTAATGGTAATGGTAATGGTAATGGTAATGGTAATGGTTTTATTTCATTTGAACATGCATCAGATTACAATTGAGTGCATCCCATAATCAGTTCCCAGTTCCACATGTCCAAAAGGAGTAGGAAGAAGCAAAGCTTATTAAATCCTACCCCTCCATCTGGTACTTTTACAATCAGTAACTGTTACATTTGTTCACTTCCTGCTTTCCTAATATAGTTCAAGTTTTTCAATATTTTTTTAAAATTTAAAATTTAAAATTTAAAATTTAAAATTTAAAATTTAAAATTTAAAATTTAAAATTTAAAATTTAAAATTTAAAATTTAAAATTTAAAATTTAAAATTTAAAAATTTTGGCATTGGATGCTCATATCACCTCCTACTTTGGTATGGGAAAAAAATAAAACATTTTAAAAGGTTTTTAAAAACTAAATTTTTTTTTATAAAATGTCACCTCTATTTCGCTATGTGACAAAAATTAAAAAGAAATTAAATTTAAAATTTAAAATTTAATTTAAAATGTGATTAAATTTAAAATTTAAAATTTAAAATTTAAAATTTAAAATTTAAAATTTAAAATTTAAAATTTAAAATTTAAAATTTAAAATTTAAAATTTAAAATTTAAAATTTAAAATTTAAAATTTAAAATTTAATTTAAAATGTGATTAAATTTAAAATTTAAAATTTAAAATTTAAAATTTAAAATTTAAAATTTAAAATTTAAAATTTAAAATTTAAAATTTAAAATTTAAAATTTAAAATTTAATTTTTTTTAAAATTTTTGTCACATAGCGAAATAGAGGTGACATTTTATAAAAAAATTTAGTTTTTAAAAACTTTTTTAAATGTTTTATTTTTTTCCCATACCAAAGTAGGAGGTGATATGAGCATCCAATGCCATAATGGGTACCATAGTAAGTGTCAATATAGTGATATGTATAGCACATCATGAAGTATTTGTGATTTTCCAAATAAGGAGTTAGTATGTTCTATGAAAGGCTGAAGCGATGGAAGCGCATGGAAGCACGCCTCGGGCTGTTAGAGAGACGAAGCTGTAAAATGTAACATGTCCTATCCAGCCGAGGAGAGCAGCTTTACTTAGTCCGGGCGTGGTCTCCGACGTGATTGACAGTCAAGCTGAAAAGGCGATAAGAACTATCTGTGAAGTGAGAAGGTGGAGTCGAATGTGCGTTTGGCCCTACTTCCTTTCTTGACTAATGGTGTTTAAGAGGAAGATGAAGAAGGCAGCGATGAATGAAGCTTAACACTCATTTATGACGACCGAGAGGGAGCTTTTAGGGTTAAATTTAGCAATATGGCGTCATTGACTTCTGTCATTTGTCTTGTTACTCCGTATGAAAAAATGGATGTACAAATACCAGAGCAGCACAGACTAATTTTACATAATAATAATGAGAAATGTTCATGTTGTACAAACTTCATATAAAAGCTAGGATGTCATGTGGCACCACCAACCAATCACAGCCACATATATATGTGAACAATAAACACTTAAAGGAAACGATCCGTGCAGTTCCCCCGGCATCGAACACATTTACAGCAACACACATAAGCATGACTCTTAATTTACATCTGAAAATGTCTTATTTCTCTTACCCGATATTGGATAGAAGGGGTGTAAAGGTGACTATAGGGGTGTTATGTTATGTCAGAGGGCTCTAATAATGTTTATAAATGTGTTTAGAAGGTCACAAAGAGTTTTTTGTGTTTTATGAAAATATTCCATTCCTAAATAAGGAATCCTGCTTCGCACACAAGCATGCCTCTTAATTTACGTCCGAAAATGTCTTATTTCTCTTACCAGATATTGGATAGAAGGGGTGTAAAGGTGACTATAGGGGTGTTATGTTATGTCAGAGGGCTCTAATAATGTTTATAAATATGTTTAGAAGGTCACAAAGAGTTTTTTGTGTTTTATGAAAATATTCCGGGCGGCACGGCGGTCTAGTGGTTAGCGCGCAGACCTCACAGCGAGGAGACCAGTGTTCAATTCCACCCTCGGCCATCTCTGCATGCGTGGGTTTTCTCCGGGTGCTCCGGTTTCCTCCCACATTCCAAAAACATGCTAGGTTAATTGCCGACTCCAAATTGTCCAAAGACAGCTGGGATAGGCTCCAGCACCCCCCACGACCCTCGTGAGGAAAAGCGGTAGAAAATGAATGAATGAATTAATGAATGAAAATATTCCATTCCTAAATAAGGAATCCTGCTTCGCACACAAGCATGCCTCTTAATTTACGTCCGAAAATGTCTTATTTCTCTTACCAGATATTGGGTAGAAGGGGTGTAAAGGTGACTATAGGGGTGTTATGTTATGTCAGAGGGCTCTAATAATGTTTATAAGGTCACAAAGAGTTTTTTGTGTTTTATGAAAATATTCCGGGCGGCACGGCGGTCTAGTGGTTAGTGCGCAGACCTCACAGCTAGGAGACCAGGGTTCAATTCCACCCTCGGCCATCTCTGTGTGGAGTTTGCATGTTATCCTTGTGCATGCGTGGGTTTTCTCCGGGTACTCAGGTTTCCTCCCACATTCCAAAAACATGCTAGGTTAATTGGCCACTCCAAATTATCCATAGGTATGAATGTGAGTGTGAATGGTTGTTTGTCTATATGTGCCCTGTGATTGGCTGGCGACCAGTCCAGGGTGTACCCCGCCTCTCGCCCAAAGACAGCTGGGATAGGCTCCAGCACCCCCCACGACCCTCGTGAGGAAAAGCGGTAGAAAATGAATGAATGAATGAATGAATGAAAATATTCCATTCCTAAATAAGGAATCCTGCTTCGCACACAAGCATGCCTCTTAATTTACGTCCGAAAATGTCTTATTTCTCTTACCAGATATTGGGTAGAAGGGGTGTAAAGGTGACTATAGGGGTGTTATGTTATGTCAGAGGGCTCTAATAATGTTTATAAATGTGTTTAGAAGGTCACAAAGAGTTTTTTGTGTTTCATGAAAATATTCCATTCCTAAATAAGGAATCCTACTTTGCGGAAATTCACCTTTCCGGAGAGATTACTGCATAAGCAGCTGAGCTGGAGCCTACATTAGACGATCACAGGTCGTATATAATATAATATAACTATTCACACTCACTCAACATGAATACATAAATATGAAACAATGCTAAAGATTTACAGAGACGCCGTAGCACCGAGAGGTAGAGAGTTCGGGGCACCTTTGAGGTTTGACCTGCATCTGCTAGAAGGTTTAAGGCCAATTCCCGGATGCATTGTGCCTGAGCGTATGTGTGTGCGCGCCAGCAGAGGAAGAGGGGGTGTTGTTAGTTCTGCTAGGTCTAGTTGCAGTGTTCTTACTCACATCCATATTTCATATCTCCAGCTTTCAAACAAAAGCCGTATGTTGATATAATGTGCTGGCCAGCCAGAGGAAATGAGTGTTTGTATGCTCACAAGCAATGTTTCTGTTTCTCTTTTGCTGTAATCCTGTTTTTCCATTGAGCTCATTAAAGTGTCCTGCTTCATTTCTTAACATAACCATACATATATTTATTTAAGACTTTACTGAGTGAACTCGAATCCTGCTCTGCCATGCAACAGGAATATTCCGTTTGTTTGTTTTTATTCGGCGAGATACCCCTGGGAGACTTTAGGAGAATGTGATCTGGGGTTCTTCACCTAAATATACATACATATACGTATATATATACGTATATTAAACCTTGTTTACAGCAATGCATGGGCTTGAGTCGTCAACTTTGGTTAAATAAATTAAATATTGTTTCGATTTGTTGACAGCAAACGGTAAAGTAGCAAAAAATTCCATTTGCAGTTTAAGGCGCCAGCCAAGACGAACTAGCCTCATTTCCAAACACTCAGCTACACAAACATAGCAGAGTACGGGATATGGGATGTTTACGGTGATTATAGCAAAGATTTGCACAATGTGGTAAGAGTTTGAGGATGAAGGAACATTTGGAGATGAAAAGTACAGTAAGTTACTCTGGGGTTGCTATGGAGTTTAACCCATTCTTGTCGAGAAGTTTTTTTTTCTTCAAAGCAGTCATCAGTGAAATGATCACTGCAAAAGCCAGAACTCTGTCTTTTGTTCGTCCATTGTTGTTTTAAACTATCGTCTTTTGGAAAACAAAACAAACTTAGTGTCACTCGGATACTATGAACATCCAGCAGCAACACTATATTTTGGCATGACTACTATTTTGATGAAAAATATACCGAACCGAGGCAATGATCTACCTCCATGAAGCGTTTGTTTACTCAGCTTTAGCCGAGTGGTCTTAGCGTGATGATGTCACATCCGGAAATAAGCCTGAGCTGTGAGAACTATGGCTGGTACCATGTCGTGTAAAGGTGACTATAGGTATCTTATTTCTGGTCCGAGATCAACCATCCTGCCAACAAGGAATCTGATCAACGTTCGAGGTACTGAGTGAAAAGTAGTGACCAAAATAATGTATTTGTACCATAACACTTTGTCTACTCTGCAAGCAACTCCTGTTTTTATGTCCTCCAGAAGGGATAGGAATGAAGTAACGCCAACTCAGCATGTCAGTCAAAGGTTAGAAGGTGTAAAGCAGGAAGTACTCCCTAATGAGGTCGGTGGCCTTTTCCCGAGACTAAGACTTTGGACAAAGACCAGAATACCTTGGTTGTTTAGAGTTGTCCTAGTTGCCAGTAAGTCAACTTTAAAACTAGTTAAAACTAGATGGAAGAAAGCCTTTTAAGAAATGTAAATAACACATTGAGGAGCAAGGAGCACAGGACTTGATTCACGTCAGCAGACTTTCTCCATTTCAATGACAAACACAGACTGCCACCTGCTGCCAAGGAACGTTAACTCGTCAGAGCAAACATGTGGACAAAAAGTTGGGACACATGGCCAGGACAGGAAGAGAAAATATAATAAAACATTTGTTGGTCCCCACTTTGCTCCAGTGGCGCAATCGGTTAGCGCAGTTCTTATATAACAGTACACTGTAGAGCAGGGGTGCTCATTAAGTCGATCGCGAGCTACCGGTCGATCGCGGAGGTGGTACTGGTCGATCGCTGGTCGATCGCGGCGTGACATTAAAAAAATATCATCCCAGCATCAATGCCGTCACTTGATTGACATACAGGACAACCAGTCAGATGACAACTGAATTTTGACCTTTAGGTCACTGCTCATGCGTAAACAACGATGCAAAGTGCTAAGCTAGTCGGCGAATTGCGAGATTTTAAGCCCTCGCTAAAGTTTATGGTCACTAAAATGAGTGAAGGAGCTGGACCAAGTAAAAAGGCAAAAAACATATCACTTCCATACGGATATGGAATATTATACGGATATTATGATACGGATATTATCCATGACTGATAAACATTTGGAAGTGTGCTTGAGGCTGGCTATCAGCAGCTACTGTCCGGACTATGCATCCCTGGCTGGTTCAATTCAGTGCAAGTCATCAAAGTAAACTCAGGTAATTACAAAACATTTTAATAGTTAATTATGTGTGTTTTGCAATATTGGCTCATTTGGTTATGTAAGGTACATCAACATACATTGTACGTACAAATAATCCTCAATACATTTGAAAATAAATAGATGTTTTGCATTTTTGTAGTGGGTAGATCATTTTGACTCGGTCATTTTAAAAGTAGCTCGCATGCTGAAAAAGTGTGAGCACCCCTGTTGTAGAGCAATGCCGAGGTTGTGAGTTCAAGCCTCACCTGAGCAGAGGTGTCCCTCAGGGAATCCCAAAGGGACTAATAAAATATTTTGTCTGGGGGGGTTACTTCCCAGGACTATCAGCAAATTACCAAAAAACATCTTATACAGTAATTTGGAACCTTAGCTAGCGTACGCCCCGGTTAGCATGTTTTTCAAATAATGAAAATTCACAAAAAATTTTTGCCTTAGGTTGGTCCTTCAGGTCCTTCATTGACGTTGCATTGCTGGCAAAGACACAATGAGGCAGCAAGATCAACGTGTGCACCACCTTTGGTTTTGCTATGAGTTATTTCTTGAATTATTTCTCACCTTCTTAATCAAAATGTGGGCACTATTCAGTTGTGATCAAAAGCAGACATCAGATTGAAGAAATAACTCATAGCAAAACACGAATGTGGTGTCCGAGTTGATCTCGCTGCCACATTGTGTCTTTGGCAACAATCATTTAAATCATTAAATTTATTACTTTCATTCATAAATTCTATGCAGTTTGAATTGTTTTCTGCATGTCAAATTATAAAATCGTGTTCTGTGTTAACATTTTTGACTTTCTTGAACTGATTAATTAGATTTACATTATTTCTTGTGAGTAAAATTGATTCATTTAGAGTATGTTTTGGTTAGAGATTAATGAACAGATTAATGACACTAACCAAGGTTCCACTGTAATGATGCATAAAAACATAACAGTGGTTTTAACATATTTCTACACTACTACTACCGCTTATGGTGAATGAGAAGTTTGTGGGAAATTGTAGATAAATATTTTTTGACAAAAAATATGTGAATTTGCAATCCACTATGTTCCGCTATGTGTAACTTTTGTACGGATTTTGTGTATTCATTCAGTAAAAGTCAGAGGTCGCTATAATATTGACCCAGAGTGGTTCTCGTGCATCTCAAAGGTGTTTTATGGAGTGGAAGTCCATGCTTGTAAGTTTGTCCACACGGAACTCATCCAACTGTACATACTGTATATACACAAAACTCAGACCTGCTCGGACCCTCTCCATCCTCAGCACGCTTGGTCCTCCATCAATGCCCCCTTTAAGGGAAGATGGAGTAAAAGGGCAGCACAGACCACCTTTATCCTGCACACTCAGGACGCTCATTCATGCTCTAGGGAAAGAGCGCTACAGTATGTGTACGAACACACAGTTAGCAACATGTTGCGTGTGTGTACACCTACTCAAATACGATTGCGGAGTGAGAAAACACACCTACTGTGCTCATTTGCAGAGTCTGGATTTGCATCTGGGTGTTGATGATGTGAATGTTTGCTTATATAATGCAACATTCGAGCTTATGCATCACACTTAAATCCATCATGGGCAATCGATTACCCAATTAATAAACAACTATTTTGCTACTCGATTAATATATATTTTTATAATTTTACAACACAAAAATATCATCTTCAGCCTCTCAAATGTAAATATTTTACATTATTCATCTTATTATCTTTGTGTTTTCGGCAAAACAAAGGAGGACATAGTACCAGTCCAGGGTGTACCCCGCCTCTTGCCCAAAGACAATTGGGATAGGCTCCATTTTTGTTGCATATTTATTCCCATAATATTTTGACTTTATTACCACAATGTACAACTTTTCCTCCATTCAAATTATTCAAAAAAATACAATTTTATTTAACATTATGACAATTTTTTTCTTTAATATTTCAACTATATGCTACTAAAATTGAAGTATTTTTTTTTCCACAATACAACATTTTCGCTGAATACACCTATTCTTTGTATGAACTTCAGTCTTTCTGCTTTTTTCCCCATTTTTGCTGTTTTTTGTAATTTTTCAAACATTTAAATTTTCTTCCTAAATTATCTTTGTACATTTTCTTTTTGTAATATTAGGACTTTATTCTCGTAATATTTTGACTTAAAAAAAATACAATTTCATTTAACATTGTGACTTTTAAAAAAATAAAAAATGTTTTCTTTAATATTCCAACTATATGCTACTAAAATTGAAGTATTTTTTTCCACAATACAAAATTTTCTCTGAATACACCTTCAGTAAACTTCAGTCTTTCCTCTTTTTTTTCTTTTTTTTGTAATTTTTCAAACATTTCAACTTTCTTCCTAAATAATCTTTCATTTTCTTTTCGTAATATTAAGACTTTATTCCCATAATATTTTGACTTTATTACCACAATGTATAACTTTTCCTCCATTCAAATTATTCAAAAAAATACAATTTAATTTAACATTGTGACTTAAAAAAAATAAAAAAAATCTTTAATATTTCAACTATATGCTACTAAAATTGAAGTATTTTTTCCCACAATACATCATTTTCTCTGAATACACCTATTCTTTGTATGAACTTCAGTCTTTCCTCTTTTTTTTCCATTTTTGCTGTTTTTTGTAATTTTTCAAACATTTCAACTTTCTTCCTAAATAATCTTTAATTTTCTTTTTGTAATATTAAGACTTTATTCCCGTAATATTTTGACTTTATTACCACAATGTATAACTTTTCCTCCATTCAAATTATTCAAAAATACAATTTCATTTAACATTATGACTTAAAAAAAATTCTTTAATATTTCAACTATAAGCTACTAAAATTTAAGTATTTTTTCAACAATACAACATTTTCTCTGAATACACCTATTCTTTGTATGAACTTCAGTCTTTCCTCTTTTTTTCCATTTTTGCTGTTTTTTGTAATTTTTCAAACATTTCAACTTTCTTCCTAAATAATCTTTCAATTTCATTTCGTAATATTAAGACTTTATTCCCGTAATATTTTGACTTTATTACCACAATGTATAACTTTTTCTCCATTCAAATTATTAAAAAAAAATACAATTTCATTTAACATTATGACTTTTAAAAAATAAATTTTTTTTTCTTTAATATTTCAACAATATGCTACTAAAATTGAAGTATTTTTTTCCACAATACAACATTTTCGCTGAATACACCTATTATTTGTATGAACTTCAGTCTTTCCTCTTTTTTCCATTTTTGCTGTTTTTTTTGTAATTTTTCAAACATTTCAACTTTCTTCCTAAATAATCTTTAATTTTCTTTTTGGAATATTAAGACTTTATTCCCATAATATTTTGACTTTATTACCACAATGTATAACTTTTCCTCCATTCAAATTATTCAAAAAATACAATTTCATTTAACATTATGACTTTTAAAAAATAAAAAAATAAAGATTTAATATTTCAACTATAAGCTACTAAAATGTAAGTATTTTTTTCAACAATACAACATTTTCTCTGAATACACCTATTCTTTGTATGAACTTCAGTCTGTGCTCTTTTTTCAGTTTTTGCTGTTTTTTGTAATTTTTCAAACATTTCAACTTTCTTCCTAAATAATCTTTAAATTTCTTTTCGTAATATTAAGACTTTATTCCCGTAATATTTTGACTTTATTACCACAATGTATAACTTTTTCTCCATTCAAATTATTCAAAAAAATACAATTTAATTTAACATTATGACTTTTAAAAAATAAAAAAACATTTCTTTAATATTTCAACTATAAGCTACTAAAATTGAAGTATTTTTTTCAACAATACAACATTTTCTCTGAATACACCTATTCTTTGTATGAACTTCAGTCTGTGCTCTTTTTTCAGTTTTTGCTGTTTTTTGTAATTTTTCAAACATTTCAACTTTCTTCCTAAATAATCTTTCATTTTCTTTTCGGAATATTAAGACTTTATTCGTGTTCGTGTAATATTTTGACTTTATTACCACAATGTAGAACTTTTCCTCCATTCAAATTATTAAAAAATATACAATTTTATTTAACATTATGACTTTTAAAAAATACAAAAAAAACAAAACAAAAAAACTATATGCTCCTAAAATTGAAGTATTTTTTTTCCACAATACAACATTTTCTCTGAATATTTTCATTTTATTCTTGTAAAATTACATTTTCTTGTTCAAATGGCCCCCTTTGAACACCGCTTGGTTTTGGGCCTAACCCATTACTCAATCGTTTCAAACAATACGCTTCAGATGAATCGATTAAGAACATAATCGCAAGTCCCAGCCCGACTTTATCCATTCTGTTCCACTTTTTGGCATGCAGAGAAAAGACGACATGGTAGGTAACGACTGTGCTAAACTGGGACAGATAACCGTGCATGTTGCAACGCTGATACATAGGCTACAAGAAAAAGGGTGAGTCATGAGGCCCGAAGCAGCTGAATCATGTACCGTATCGCTCCTCTCCCTCCTTTATGCATGTCAGAACATCACCTCTTTCCACAGACCTTATGCAACTTTCATTAAGAAGACAAGCTGTCTTTGCACACTCCTTAACCGCATTCAGTTAAGGGAGGTCACAAGTGTCTCATCAGAGCAACTGCACGGATGTGGAACAATATAATCACTGTTTTCCCTTCCAAACTGTGTGATCAGGACTTACAATATACATAAAGAGGGGTATTCAGATAAATAGGCCATCCCCACCTCTTTGGCAATCATATTGTAGGTCAGTTACAAGGCTTAGTGTCCTTCTTTTGGTGCAATAAACCTTGCATTTCACTGGAGATGCTCCACATTACCGATAACCGATGAAATCGATATTATCGATATTTATTCATGAATCGCCTGAAAAATGTGAAGACTGGTTTGCGTTCTGTTTACCGAAAAATGGTATGAGGTATTTGCACCTTGTCAAGTATGCAGCATCAACATAAAAAGTTTCAGTACCTAGTCCAAGTTTATAGTACCTTGACCAGCAACCCACAGGTTGACACCCAAGTTATGCTGCCCCCAGTTTAAAACTTTTCAAACTGTCACATAAGCGTACAAAAAAAGCTAAACAGAATAAAAAAAAACAACTTTAAATTGATGACATTGACCTCGCTGTTGGAAACGTTGCTTTGAAAGAAAATTGCTTGCTGATGTTTACTCAAAATGTTACATCAACTGTTTATAAAAAAAACTTATATAAGTCATTAATTACTGTTTTTCAACTTATCGCTGCAAACATCTGAACATAGAAATGAATATTCATAGAAGGGAAGTAAACATTTAGTGATGATTCCTTATTAGAAATTACATACAGTAGATCTTTCTCAGGGAATGTGAGCTTAATTGTGTATGAAACCAAATGTGTGTACATTATGTGTGAAATGCAGTAAAAAAATGCAATAATTAGTATGTGTTAAGGGTAAACAAAAATGCACATGAGCAAGAGTGAAAAAGCAAATTCAGTTTGTCAGGATTGACCAACAGTAAGACCTGGTCTGCATTTCCACTTGCAACAACTGACCTACATTCTCCCTTAGAGATTACCTGTGAGTGTGTGTGCACATATGTAACGTGATAAGAAGTGCAGGTGGTCACGTTGGTACTCGGGTTCAATAAAACCACGGGCTAAAGGCTCTCCGCTGTACAACTGGGCCTCACAAACTTAAATACACGGACTCACTAATGCCATAAGCCTTTCCTCTGCAAACAGAAACTGTACACTAGATCAAATCTAGCCAGTACAAATGGAAGCTGGGAACACATGACATCAGGCACTGGTTGTGCCGGTTATCAAGATGGGGCACGGTAACAGAATGTGATTAAGTCTTCAAGTATTATAATTATATTATAGTATTACCAAATAAACACATACATATATAACCCGATAACAGAACTGATGCAATAATTTTGATGTGTTCTGTGGTTAACATTCATTCAATTTCTACCGCTTTTCTTTTTTTTTCTTTTTAAAAACATTATTAGAGCCCTCTCGACAAAAAATAACACCCCTATAGTCACCTTTACATTCATTCATTCATTTTCTACCGCTTTTCCTCACGAAAAGGTTGCGGGGGTGCTCGAGCCTATCCCTGGGGGAGCTGTCTTCGGGCGAGTCGCCAGCCAATCACAGGGCACATATAGACAAACAACCATTCACACTCACATTCATACCTATGGACAATTTGGAGTGGCCAATTAACCTAGCATGTTTTTGGAATGTGCGAGGAAACCGGAGTAACCGGAGAAAACCCACGCATGCACGGGGAGAACATGCGAACTCCACACAGAGATGGCCAAGGGTGGAATCGAACCAAGGTCTCCTAGCTGTGAGGCCTGCGCTCTAACCACTCCCACACCGTGCCGCCCCCTGCGGTTAACAATCAAAACCAAAACCATTTAAATGGGTACATATTTGTTATGTGCTGTCGTAGAAAGCGGTTTAATAATTACCATGCTTTTATTTTTAGGCTTACTTTGCACTGAACAGGAAGCCACTCATGCATGTTTTTATACTGTGTAGTTGCTGCTGTCGTTTCACAATGCTTAATATTAAGGAAGTATAAAACAACATAAAGGGGCGTCACAGCGGTCTAGTGGTTAGCGCGCAGACCTCGCAGCTAGGAGACCAGGATTCAATTCCACCCTCGGCCATCTCTGTGTGGAGTTTGCATGTTCTCCCCGTGCATGCGTGGGTTTTCTCCGGGTACTCCGGTTTCCTCCCACATTCCAAAAACATGCTAGGTTAATTAGCCACTCCAAATTGTCCATAGGTATGAATGTGAGTGTGAATGGTTGTTTGTCTATATGTGCCCTGTGATTGGCTGGCCACCAGTCCAGGGTGTACCCCGCATCTCGCCCGAAGGCAACTGGGATAGGCTCCAGCACCCCCGTGACCCTCATGAGGAAAAGCGGTAGAAAATGAATGAATGAATGAAAACAACATAAAACGCATACGTCAACATCAACTTAAGGGTCAACTTTTAGTAAAAATAAGAACAAGATGAGTTGGTCAACATAAGTAGGACCCACTTGAGCGGGTTCTACTGTATGTAATTCCTTATTTTATTCCCAACAGACAATCTCAGGTGTTTTAGTACAACTCCTGAACACCGAGGCCTGCTTTTCACATACTATACTGTACATTCCTCCAAATGGTAAACATACGGCCGCTGTGATCCCTGCATCCAAGTTTGCGATGCTTGCAGGGACAGTAAACAGTAGCGGTGGGTGTGCTAATGAATGTGCGTGAGATTAACACGCCCGTTTCACCTGAGCTGTCAGAGAAGGAACAGCTGTACGCAAACCGTAAACATCTGTTAGTCGCGTCAAGCTCACGCCTAACCATGCAATACAAAGACATTGCTCACCATGTGTGGAAAAGTGAAGGCACAACACAACACAACACAATACAACACAACACATGTCTTGCTTATTTACAGAGTACTTATCAACGTTTGTATTTTCATGAGGTTCTTTGCTTTATTGCCGGCTAATCATAGATCATCGGGAGCAGCCTAGGATGTCAACAGTCCAGATGGCCGCAATGTTTTCAGACATTAATAATGTGTTTTTGTTAAAGAGCAGAATGGGTATTGACAGACTATTTGTGTCTATCTGATGACGCATCATCAGGAGCAACTGGGGTAACTTGGAAGGATCGAACCTGCAACCTTCCGGTTGGAAGACAACCACTCTATGAACTGAGTCATTCCATCCCAGATGTTTCCGTTATTTGAGTATGTGAATGGACAAACATATGTTAACATTTTTCAGCTGGGTTGTCAATCCAGTATTGCTTTTCATACATTTACTTAAGAAATCTTATTTTTTTAAGAACAGAAGGATATCATTATATCCTTTATTATTATCTGTATTGCTCTCTGGTTCTACCATATCTTACTTGGAAATATGGGCTAATAACTATAAAAGCAATCTTCACTCGCTAAATGTACTGCAAAAAAGGTCAGTAAGGATAATTCATAATGCCGCCTACAGAGAACATACTAACTCCTTGTTTCTAAAATCACAAATACTTCAACTTGCTGATATAGTTCATCTTCAAACAGCTAAAATAATGCATAAGGCTAAAAATAACCAATTAGCTAAAAATGTCATCCAATACTTCTCTACAAGAGAGGAGGATGAAGGATGAAGAGTCTTGAACCAGTCATGATGTGCTACGTATATATATCATATCATATCATATCACCTCCTACTTTGGTACGTGACAAAAAATAAATAAATAAATAAAAAAAATATAATGAAAAAACATTCAAAATTAAAAATAAATAAATAAATAAAAATTAATAAAATAAATTAAAAAAAACTTCATACACCTTGTACTTCGGTACGTGACAAAAAATTTAAAATTTAAAAATAGTTACAAAATAAAAAATGAAAAAAAATATATATATTAGGAAAGCAGGAAGTGAACAAATGTAACAGTTACTGATTGTAAAGGTACCAGATGGAGGGGTAGGATTTAATAAGCTTTGCTTCTTCCTACTCCTTTTGGACATGTGGAACTGTGAACTGATTATGGGATGCATTCAATTGTAATCTGATGCATGTTCAAATGAAATAAAACCATTACCATTACCATAAACATAGAAGATTAATGAGAAAAAAAAATCTTAAAACCTTAAAACCTTGTATGGGTGCCTGGAGGGTGGCTGTATGACTGTTTGGCCACCCCTCACTACGACCTGGGTGTTAGTCTTAGACAGTCCCCCAACCCCCATCCTAGCCATAACTCACAAGTGCAAGAGCAGCTGAGGTCTCGGGGTTAAAGCCATATCTGCTCTCAGGCTGTGATACTGTTATCTGGCCCAGTGTTTGTCTTTTGCTGGGAATGGTTGCATGAACCCTGCTGGTAAAGGTCCACTTCAGAAGAATAGCGAGCATGAAGAAAAGTACTAATTACTTCCCTCAAATGAAAATCATGTCCTGTGTTGGTTTTTATTGCGGATTAGCGGTGTTATGTCAAAAGCGCTGATTCTGCTGGATTGAACCTTAGTTAGCGTACGCCCCTGTTAGTGTGATTTTACATTAACATCAAAATTTTTAGCCAAAATGTTTGCCTAGGTTGGTGTACATTTTAGTGTAGTGCTGTTCTTCATGTATTTTTGTCACCAAATATCCTTATTAGCATCCACGTACATAAAGTTTGATCAGGTGACAAAACACAAAGTCGCCTGTCTTGAAAGTGGCAAAACAAGACAGCAAGCAGTGGGCGATTGCGTTCCACTAACGTTCCACGCCTGCAGGGAGAGAATTAGGCCTGTGAAGGCTGAGGGAAATCAATGATGCACATTTCATTTGAGTCTTTGTTCTTCATCTGCGAGTCCTTCAAATCTAATTTGGCAAAGAAACAACTCATGACACAGTAGGCTTGCAGTTCTTGAAACGGAAAGACAAAGAGAACGGGGACTGAAAGAGAGTGACTATGTGGATGTTTTTTAATGTCTACATGGCTATAATAATGCTAGGAAATTGTACGTAGGAAGTCATAAACATCTGTTCTGTGAAAGTGAAATTCCAAATATATTTGCAAATTCACTTATCACGGTCAAAACCAGGCTATATTACAGAACCAAATTACTCCGTATGAGTAAAACATTATTGCATTCATTATGTATTGATATCTAATAATCATGTGGTTTCCAATCATCACTGTTGTTATCAATAGCCACGTTTACATGGACCCAAATATTCCATTTCCATTCGGGTTATTTGCTCAAACGGAAAGAATGTAACCTTTGTATACACCTCATTCCGAAAGAAAAGTGCCAATCCGAATGAATATATAATCGGAATCACAGGGGTGGAATATTCCTTTCGCCGATCCGATTGAGGTATCTTGTACCCGCTCAATCGGAAAGTTGTCAGACTGCGTTCTTCTTCTTCTGTTGTTTATTGGCGGTTGGCAAGCAGCTTTCGTGTGCATTAGCGCCATCTGTGGAACAGAATCTAAACCCTTCTATACGCCGGTCCACAAGTCCGGTTTTATTAAAAAAGAAAATATATATCTATATAAAACATGTGCCGAGCTTAATATTAAAATATTAGCAAGATTGAACTTTATTTTTTCCTGTTCCCGGGTGCGTTCTTTCAGCGAATGCTGAGATATGACGTAACACACAGCTTGAGACGTTCTTTGATTTAAAAAAATGGAGGCGAGCAATCAGCACTGGACTGCTAAGGAAAGTTTTTTTTTTTCATTTTTTTTATGATGACTACACATTCTTTATTTGGCACATTGACATAAACAAATTAAGTCAACAATGTGCACCGTCCGTCCCCACCCAGAAAAAAATGATTTTTTAAAAGATATATTACGACCGCTACATGAGTGGCACCGTTATCGTGTGTTTTAAAAAGCAAAGACGTCTCAGTGAGTATGAGGTAACCGACATCGACACGATTCAATGTAAATAGTTCACCATTAAATAAGGTCAGTTGTCACCGACAGCCCACCACCACAGCGGGTGTGCGTCTCGCCACGGGAGGTAATTGACGGCATGCTAAGAGCAGCGAAAGCACCTCAGGTTCCATTGAAGCAGCCATGACACATGCATCACCTGAACGCTAAAAAAAAAAAAATAATAATAATAATAATAAAAGGAAACGGCATATGATCAAAGTGCTTTCCATCAACGAGTACAAGAGTCACACTGACAGGAAATGGAATTGTGAAGTTATGAGAGGAAATAAAGTCAATTTACGTTATAAATAATAAAACTTCATTAGCATAGAACGTTTTTTCCTTAAAATCATTATTTCGTTTGTCATAAAATTACTTCATATTCATTCTGTATTTCTCATCAAATTTACACCCACAAAATTACAAATTTATTTGGATAATCTTTATAGTCACAATATTATGACTATTAATAAATATTGATATTTATACTATTTTTGTCATTAAATTAGCACTTTTAGCACATTATTATTTTTTCCTCACAATATTATAACATTCATTCATTAATTCATTAAAGTTTGTTTTTGATTAAAACTAAATTTCAAGATTGGATGAACGAAAAACTGGCAATACGGAGTTATTCCAACAAGTGAAAGAAAAACTGGAGGAAGTCGGTATCACGTCATGTTGGTGTTTACGCTTTACTGCGCATGCCCCATTGATTATTTTGGTTGATTATAGCGATTGGAATATTCCTTTCCATGTATACCATTGCTTTCGGAAATATTCCATTCGGAAAGAGAAAAACTCATGTAAACGTAGCTATTGGCATGTATTTTGGGGGGATGCAAGGTTTTATTTTCTACTGTGTTCACAAACCTAACATTGCGCGGTTATCCTTTCACATGCATGCATCTTAACATTCGTACTCACTTGTCAGGTTTTGAGTCATATATTGCGTTAGACACCACACAGAACCAGACCACACATGCAGGCATGCAAGGCGTTATGTCAGACCAGGACTTTGCCTCGGAGCTGAAACCAGGGGTGGGGGCTCACTCTGCTTTGCTCAAGGGCATCTCAACAGTAGTCAGGGAGCAGCCAAGCATTCACCAACAAGTTGCAATTATTTTTGTCTGCAGGGACATTCACATTCTAATTCTAATAATTAATTGATATAAACATGAAAACCACATCACATGATTAAGATTCATCTCACTCAAGGAGAAAACGTAAAGGAACATTTATAAAAAGCAATTCTTGACTTTTGCCTTTTTTCATTCCGATCTGTTTACACTTTTCAGATTCAGTCTTTCAGTGCATTTTCAGTGTGATAGTTTTTTTCTGTGAGTTAAGCCTTGTCTTAATCAGCTGTGGTTTGTATATTTCTAATTTTGTATACTTTCTAATTTCTATATTTCTTTGCAATCATGCTCTATGAAAACAACCCCACATCCATTTCGTGTTCATCAGTACATCCTCAGTGCAGGAACACACGGCTGGCCACAAAGTATTCCACAATACTTTGTTTTCCTATCATATTTCATTTCGTCTCCTACTCTATTAAAGCCAGAGTTGGTTGTTTTTTTTTATGTGGTTCACATTGACCATGAATTCTTTTAATACAAAGTCAATATGTCAATAATTTCCCATTTAATTGTTCTTTGACAGTATATTATATGTTATTTTATCGCCTTGTCAGACTGACAAAACCAAAGAACCACAGAAGAGTTCTAAGTTTTATGTTTTTTCTGGCCTGTCAAGGAACACAATTTTTTTTTTTTACATTAGGTTTAAGTTCTTTTTAGGAGCTGTAAGTTGAGGGTACAGTATATGACTTGCTATTTACGAGCCTCCAACCTAGTATTTTTGACGAGCATGTGTGTGCGTGTGCGCACGTTTGTGTTTCAGTCCTCAAGTCTTTCAAATGACTATTTTTGTTGGTTACGGCTGAGTGCATGTTTGTGTGTGAGATGGAGAATCCATATGTTTGCTTTGCGTGGTTTCCAACGGCTGTTTTGGTCTCGTTTCAGCCTCCTTCACCACCATGACTGTCAAGACGAGAGAGAGAAGACTGCATTTGCTCTTATAGTGTTACACGGTATGGCTTTACCGTATTATATGTTTTAATGACGCATCATACTAAGTATGGGGAAATATTTGTAGGACTGCTGACAAAAAATCATTAACATGGTACTACAGTAAACCTCGGATATATCGGATTCAATTGTTCCCATTGGTTTTGTCCGATATAAGCGAAATCCGTTATATGCGTATACCGGAAAATGTCCGTTTTACGCATATATCGGATTTATATCCGGTATATGCGTAAATCGGATTTTATCCGTTATAAAATGGCACTTCCTTGACTATGTTTCCAATGCAACGCTGCAAACGCTGCAAATGACTTCGTATAGCCGCCTGTCACGATTCGGCGAATCGGAGCGCCACGATGCGGCCATCCGATATATGCGAGGGAAATTTAATGGAAATGCATTGGAACGGGACTGGAGATTTTGTCCGAAATAGGCGAAATCCGTTATAAAAAATCCGATATATGCAATGAATTTTTATTGGAAATGCATTACAGAAAAATTGGTTCTTTTTTATCTGTCCGTTGTGAGCGAATTTCCGATATATCCGAATCCGATATATCCGAGGTTTACTGTACTACATGACACATGACAAAGTAGTCAATGATGATACAATGACACAATTTTAAAGGTTTCTTAGTTACAGTGCTGGATTATGTCCATTAAGCTTGTGTAGTGACAACAATGCATATACTGTATCTGCCATTGTGCGACACCCGGAAATCACCAAATCAGGGTGTTGGATCAGCATCTTGTTCAGTGAAGCTGACCATATAAGGGAGCAATGTGGCTGAAGTGTCTTGCCCCAAAACACAGCATCAATCATGACCAATCACCACCGACTTTCCCGACCAACCGTTTTTACCTCGGATTCCCTCCCTGATGGAAACCTCCCATTTGTCCGGGTGTGGGACCGGCATGTGGAATCTCCAATGACCGGCCGGGAATCGAACATGTGCCACCTGCACAAAAGGAAACCCATTACACAACGAGGGCCTTCACTGTGATGGTGTGTAAATGGCACAATCACAAAAACACCGTCACTGTTCAAATACTTATGGACCGTAGAGCTTGGATCTTTGGATTATGTTGTTTGTTTTAAGCCCCCAACTGTTTTGCCCATCAGAGGGGACGCTAGATCTTCTTTCAATGTCTACAAAACCTTGTTAGGAAATGGTTTCTGGAACTGGACTCATGTTCAATATGTACAATTATTGATCTGAAGACAAATAGGGGGAAAACAATGATCTGTAACTTTTTATCCAATCGCCTACTTAAGCCAACAATGAAGTAACTCTTATTCATATGACATTCTATTTGTTTGTCTATATGTGCCCTGTGATTGGCTGGCGACTGAAGTCAGCTGGGTTAGGCTCCAGCATACGCCCGCCGCTTAAGCGGTATCGAAAATGGATGGATGTTTTAGCTATCAGGTGAAAGTAACATGACGGACAGTGAAGCTAAGCAAGCCTTGAATGGGTTTAGACTTACTGCAGTGTCACAGTGTCGGTCTCAGCAGGTGGCAGAAAGTCCGGGTGTGTTTATATATGTGTACTATGTGTGTGTGTGTGTGAGTGTGTGTGTGTGTTAGAGGTTTAGGGGATCATTGGGTGGCTGCTGGGATTCCTCTTTGCTGGTATTTGGCCTTGCCGCTGCAGATCCTGTGTTTTTAACCGTGACAGCTGCTAATCTGCTGGTCTTCTGATGAGCTGTCTGGCTGGAAATAGAGGTGTTTGTGCAAATGCATGTGAACACATGTGGAATTTACTACTGTGTGCACACATGCTCGTGCTTGAACTGTGCAACACGGAGGAGCAAAGTTCTTTCTAGCATCTGTAATTGGGATATTTTAAGGGCAAAGGTTGATGAGCCCTATCAACCCTTTAATACTGTGTTGTATTTTTTTTTTCAGCACCCCGTCAATCCTCCTGTCGTACAACTGGCCAAAAGCTATTACATCATGCAGTAGTCAGCTTGAATGAAAAGTAATTTAATGAGAGCACCAAACATGGGACAATTTACCCAAAATATAAGATACAGTACCACTCAGCTTTTCGCACGAGTTATGTTCTAGCAAAAGGTAAAAGTTTGACAATAACCAAACCCTCCTGCTTACTTGATGTTCAACGGTTCCAATAAAAGTGACCGTTCCAATTATTAGATTATTATTATTATTAGATTATATATTACTATATATTAAAAAATATGCATCCCACACTTGCTAAACACATTTAAATGATCAAATATATAAGTACTCACCACTAATGAATGATAATGATAATGAATTGAAAATATTAATTGGAGTCATAGTGTAGCTAGCACACGGCTATGGTGCATTCAAGGACGGCTAAACAAAGTGCAAAATCTGAATGCATGAGATGTGTTTCTGCGGAAAAGATTTGAATAAAAATCAGATTTTACCAAAAATTTATGAATTTGCGTGGCCGTGAACGGCGAATCGTGAATGTGCATGGACCCACTGTATATATTTTATTTGAAACTTGCAAAAAATCATTAACTGAGATCATATTTAATTTAATTCCAATTAATCTAATGTATGCAGTATAATATAGGTTAAACCCAAGAGTCATTTGGCTGAGCTTGGATGTCCATTCCTCATCAGCACACTCAAGGGCATGCCTAAGAGTTGATTGACACTGGAATCGCTCCCTTCAGTCGTACATCATTCATAATGTCTGTATTCCCTGGAAAACATCCAAATCAAACTCATAGCCGTTCAACGTTGCCACTATGATGGTCAGAGAGGACTTTTTCTTCCAGAATTTATCCCACAATACTGAATTTGATGTCTTTTTATGCTTGTTCAGCACAGACGTTAATTACAGCCTGTTGTTTCCCTCCCGCAGACTCTCTATTGCTTGGACTCCACATGAAGAGTTTTCTTGAGTGGCACGACTCGGGTGAATGAGTTCACAATGCGTGTGCATGTGTGTGAATGAGATAGAGAGAGAGAGAGAGAGAGAGAAGGAGGGAAGGAAGGAAGCAAAGATAGATGGGACAACCTGGGTCGACTGACCACAGAGGAATTCTCCCTGCAGCCCTCAAGGCCCACAGCTGATCACAACACATGGTAATTAGCTTACCTCAGTGTACACACACACACACACACGCAAGCACACACACATAGTAACTGCCACAGTCTTTGCAAAAACATAACTTTTGCATACATAGTATTTACAGACATTTCTTCTGTCCTTCACACACACACACACACACACACACACACGATGGTAGTCCGTCCTTGGGAAAACTGGCGCTGCAGTGGAATGACATAGGACTTTGTCACACGCGATACTGCAGTGTGGAAGTGGGTCAGTTAGTATTTGCAAAGTGCAGTGTTTGTTTTTATATGTGTGGAAAGCAGACAGGCGGAGTCACACAAACCAGGACACTTAAGCACTTGTAATGAGGACATTGCTCTATGGTCCAATACATATAGGCATGCTAATATACTTATGAACATAATTTTAAGACTGGGGTAAAATTACCTTTGACAGTAATCTATGGTAATGGTAATGGTTTTATTTCATTTGAACATGCATCAGATTACAATTGAGTGCATCCCATAATCAGTTCACAGTTCCACATGTCCAAAAGGAGTAGGAAGAAGCAAAGCTTATTAAATCCGACCCCTCCATCTGGTACTTTTACAATCAGTAACTGTTATATTTGTTCACTTCCTGCTTTCCTAATGTAAAATTTTTAAAAATTAAAAATTTTAACATTTTTTTAATTTTTTTAAATTTTTTTTAATTGTTTTAATTTTTAAATTTTTTTAAATGTTAATTTTTTAAAATGTTTTTACATTTTTTTATTTTTTTAAATTTTTTAAAATGTTTTTAAATTTTTAATTTTTTTTTTAAATTTTTTAATTTTTTTAAATTATTATTTTATTTTATTTTTTTAATTTATTTTTGTCACGTACCGAAGTACGAGGTGATATGACCATCCAATGACATAATGGGTACCATAGTAAGTGTCAATATCGTGATATGTATAGCACATCATGACTGGTTCAAGACTCTTCATCCTCTCGATCTACTTTGCACTTTCAATTTCACGAATTCACCCTATCACAGTTTTTCCAAAATATATTCATTAATAAAACAAAAACATACATATTTGTACATTTTTTTTTAGCATAAACTAATCATTTGTAGGCATAAACATGACTAAGTGAAGTAAAATACAAATATAAGTCATTCAGGACACTCATTCATAGGCAGTTAGGTGTTAGTAATACTGTAACTGAACAGTATTGTCAGAACTGTCAGTACTGTACTGACACACAAGCACCAGATTGCTTTATTGCAGGTTTGAATGACCTCACAACAAGAACAATAATCCTTAACACTGGCCATTGTCAAGCTAAACGTCAACTCTGAGCAAATGACTTCACTTCCTGTTCGCCCCCCACTCAGCGTCCCTAGCACCATAACACATTTACAGCAACACACAAAAGCATAAGACTACGACACAGGATCCTTGCATACATTTTGCACACAGTAAGCTGACTAACCTAGCATGTTTTTGGAATGTGGGTGAAAACCGGAGTAGCCGGAGAAAACCCACGCATGCACGAGGAGAATCGAACCCAGGTTTTCTCGATCCCCTCACTGTGTGACCAATTATATTGAATTCTACTGTCTAAAATAGATAAATAAGTATTATATATAGGACTAAATAAAACAGGACCAACTCCACTCACATGATGATGTGGTGTTTATGGTGATATTATACTGTGTGTACAGTACACCTGTGTGGAATCAAGGTGTTGATGATGATCTTATGACCGGATCACTGCATTATAACAGCCACATGATGCGGACACACACACACACACACACACACACACACACACACACACACACACACACACACACTTGATCCAGCAGGAGAAACATCACACCCGTGTTCTCTCTTGACATTGACCACACCCTCTACTAAGGTGGCCATGCCCCCATTTCCCACTGTTTCATCACATTGATCATGAGACTGTGGAAACATTTAAGACTGCTTTAGGGAGGACAGACAATGATACGAACAGAAAGAATTCATATTTACAAATGATGTCAACCTCCCAATTGCATTTTAAACACCAGGAAGCCAGTGTCCAGGAAGTTAATTTTGCCATTTGTCATTATTAAACAGCAAGACTTTTGAGTACAAGACAGGAAAAACATGATCATAAGCTCCTGATTGTGTTTCCTTTGTGGCCTAAATGCTCCATTTCAACAACATATTGCCTCCAGCGGGCCAAACCTACTGGCCAGCATCCAGCCTGTGGATTTTGTTCGGATTTTACAAAAACCTTTTTTTTTCATACTTGATCCTTTAACGTGGAAGAGCTCTTAAGTTAAATAGAAGATCTACAGTTCGCATATGTGCAGCCTGTTACTACTGTGCATTTTCAGGGACAAAATAATAGACAAAGTAATATACACCGAAGAGAAAAACAGAGGATAAAATCATATAAAATATTGTATGTAAAGATGGTATAGATAGATAGATAGATGCCAAAGGGACTTTAGACAGCTGCTAGCTAACAGGCTAGTGAGCTAACAAGCTAGCAAGCAATCATATAAAATACTGTATGTAAAGATGGTCTAGATAGATAGATAGATGCCAAAGGGACTTTAGACAGCTGCTCGCTAGTGAGCTAACAAGCTAGCTAGCGAGCTAAGAAGCTAGCAAGCAATCATATAAAATACTGTATGTAAAGATGGTCTAGATAGATAGATATATGCCAAAAGGGACTTTGGACAACTGCTAGCTAATGAGCTAGTGAGCTAACAAGCTAGCAAGCAATCATATAAAATATTGTATGTAAAGATGGTCTATATAGATACATAGATAGATGCCAAAGGGACTTTAGACAACTGCTAGCTAATGAGCTAACAAGCTAGCAAAAGCAATCATATAAAATATTATATATAAAGATGGTCTAGATAGATAGATAGATAGATGCCAAAGGGACTTTAGACAACTGCTAGCTAATGAGCTAGTGAGCTAACAAGCTAGCAAAAGCAATCATATAAAATATTATATATAAAGATGGTCTAGATAGATACATAGATAGATGCCAAAGGGACTTTAGACAACTGCTAGCTAATGAGCTAGTGAGCTAACAAGCTAGCTAGTGAGCTAAGAAGCTAGCAAGCAATCATATAAAATACTGTATGTAAAGATGGTCTAGATAGATAGATATATGCCAAAAGGGACTTTGGACAACTGCTAGTTAATGAGCTAGTGAACTAACAAGCTAGCAAAAGCAATCATATAAAATATTGTATGTAAAGATGGTCTAGATAGATACATAGATAGATGCCAAAGGGACTTTAGACAACTGCTAGCTATTGAGCTAGTGAGCTAACAAGCTAGCAAGCAATCATAAAAAATATTGTATGTAAAGATGGTCTATATAGATACATAGATAGATGCCAAAGGGACTTTAGACAGCTGCGAGCCAATGAGCTAGTGAGCTAACAAGCTAGCTAGTGAGCTAAGAAGCTAGCAAGCAATCATATAAAATATTGTATGTAAAGATGGTCTAGATAGATAGATAGATAGATAGATAGATGCCAAAAGGACTTTAGACAGCTGCTAGCTAATGAGCTAGTGAGCTAACAAGCTAGCAAGCAATCATATAAAATATTGTATGTAAAGATGGTCTAGATAGATACATAGATGCCAAAGGGACTTTAGACAACTGCTAGCTAATGAGCTAGTAAGCTAACAAGCTAGCAAGCGAGCTAACAAGCTAGCAAGCGAGCTAACCAGTTAGCCTCAAACGTATTTCTCCTAAATTTAAGAAAGGCTTTCGAACGAGTGTGGAAGAAGGACAAAGTAAACATAAACTTACCACTTCAGAATCAAGTGCAAAGTATCGTAAAGTAATAAGAATGTATGTTTTTTCTTTACTGCTGCCTAGCTGCCAGAATATTACATATCACTTGCATTCCCATGTGTTTCATAATAGACTATAGTCTATTATGCGCTAACAACAATTGAAAAAAAATGATTTAGGGGGAGAGTGGTAATTGAATCGTGATACTGCAAGAGATGAATTCCTGTATTTTTTATCTTATTATTCATTCATATTATTCATTAATCAGTATACAGTGTAAGTGACTTATATGTTAATTTAGGTTTGAGTTCCAACTTACACAAAAACTTGATTTACACTGGGAACGGAACTCGTTCGTACATACAGAACACAATTTACGATTTATGTTCTAAAAATGTGTTAATCACTTTCTACTCAGCTTTTGTCACATGAACACCATAAACTTGTGCTTTTTCCTGCTTGAGGCTTTTCATTGTCAAAGTTATAAAAAGACAAATTGGGACGTGGTGCAGTATCCCAGTCTCTATTTTGCATGTGATTGGTTTTTTTTTATTTTTATTTTTTTATAGTGGTAAGACAAAACACCATCGTCTGTGTTTACTGACACTTATTAGCTTCACGGCAATGGCGTTGTTGTCTTTTTCAGCTAAAGATCGAGCAGTGTGTTTGTTTTTCAGTAGTCTACTTTTCTAGTCTACATTTTTGCGGACTTTAATCACATCTTGCCTTAAAAAAAAAAAAAAAACCCTCACAATGCTTGGAAGCTTGTGACGGCAGCCTAACCGCATTTCCACCGCTCTGCAGGTTACCCTTTGCCCCGTTGGCCTACAAACTTAGTTATCTAACATGACCTCCCTGATAAACTTGTATTAGACTCATGCAAGGCTTTATTGGCGTGTGTGTGACTGTTAATATCCTCCTGACTGAAAACAGTGCAGAACATAAACTTGAGGACATCACTTTGAAACGGGAAAAGAAACAGATAAGTCCTTTGGAGTGTTATTAAAGTGCTCATGACAGAAAAAGTACGAGCGAAATGAACATATTAATGCAAAGTTCATGTATTTTTGCATACATTAAGCATTTTCAAGCATAAAGATTGCAAAATGAACTAAAATACAAATATGAGGTATAAGAGGACACATTCAAAGTATTCTAGGTAGTATTCACTAGGTGTCACCTGGTAAAACATACAAGCCTCAGACTCGATCGTCGGAACAACAGGCTTTTATTGCAGGTTTGAATGATCTCACAGCATGCACAGTAATAATACCATAATGGTCATATTAATTGTCATAAAAATAACACAGACTAGTGGTGCGTCTGTACTGCAGTTAAAACTGATGTCACTTCCTGTACACATGTCTGGAACACTTTTTTTGTTTCACACACACACACACACACACACACAAACATATTTGTTTATGTCTTAACTACCTTATTTTCTTTGATTATGCATGACGGATTGGATTATAAATTTTTATTTCATGTCCAACCATTTTGTCCTCACCAGGGTCATTCGAATTGTATCCACGTGGAGATGTTTTAAGTACTGGAGTAAATTCAGTGGTTTACCTCATGCATCAAACAGACATTGTTATGTTTTTATTGCTCTGATGACTAAATCTAATGCACTTTGTATGTTATTGACTGTTTCTATATGAAGCTACACTGTTATGATATGGTATATTAAATACTGAGGAGTAAAAAATTGGGTTCACTTATGACCTTGGCTCCAACATACCTGCAACCCGAGTGAGGATACATGCATTTTATCCCTCTTTTCTTTCGGTCCTATTCACAAAGAAAGGCTTATTTAACCTCGCTCCCGATGTGTTGTTGTAGCACAGCTTTCAACACAATCACACCGCAGAATAAGAACAAAAACAACCGCATGGAATACGCAAACAACAGTCACCTGTTCCCCCTCCAGTCACTACTTGCCAAGCCTCGCTTGGGTGCAGCTGAACATTGAACAACTTGTAAAGAAGTACTTTATAATGGTAGATGTTGTATTTTTGTCTGTGCTATTCCACTGCTCATACATGTGTATGCATCCTGCGTCACCGACTTACGTCACCTACGTGGTTACCATAGCCACAAGGGCTGATCAGTTCAGTGCAGAGGTCAGATGTGTGGATGCAGCAAATCCTATATGGACCCATTACTTACAAGATGTCTCATAACAATACTCGATTGGGGAACCATATTTTTTTTTATCAAAAGGACACAAAACTACTAAAGTACAGTACATGAACTACCGATTGACACGGTCCCCATTTGTCTATTCCAGCGGACCCTTGCATACTCACTTCATAACCCCAACCCCAACTTGTGTAGAGTGTATAGTGCAGGGGTGCTCATTAAGTCGATCGCGAGCTACCGGTCGATCGCGGAGGTGGTACCGGTCGATCGCTGGTCGATCGCGGCGTGACATTACAAAAATATCATCCCAGCATCAATGCCGTCACTTGATTGATATACAGGGCAGCCATTCAGATGACAACTGAATGTTGCCCTTCGGGTGACCAATCAAATCAAACAACGTCTCTAAGTGCAGCAGAACTTACGATGTCAGCCTATCATCCATCCCCGTTACTTGATTGACATACAGGACAACCAATCAGATGACAACTGAATTTTGACCTTTAGGTCACCGCTCATGCGTAAACAACGATGCAAAGTGCTAAGCTAGTCGGCGAATTGCGAGATTTTAAACCCTCGCTAAAGTTTATGGTCACTAAAATGAGTGAAGGAGCTGGACCAAGTAAAAAGGCAAAAACTGGACCAAGTAAAAAGGCAAAAAACATATCACTTCCATACGGATATGGAATATTATACGGATATTGTGATACGGATATTATCCATGACTGATAAACATTTGGAAGTGTGCTTGAGGCTGGCTATCAGCAGCTACTGTCCGGACTATGCATCCCTGGCTGGTTCAATTCAGTGCAAGTCATCAAAGTAAACTCAGGTAATTACAAAAAAATTTAATAGTTAATTATGTGTGTTTTGCAATATTGGCTCATTTGGTTATGTAAGGTACATCAACATACATTGTACGTACAAATAATCCTCAATACATTTGAAAATAAATAGATGTTTTGCATTTTTGTAGTGGGTAGATCATTTTGACTCGGTCATTTTAAAAGTAGCTCGCATGCTGAAAAAGTGTGAGCACCCCTGGTATAGTGGTTGTATTCTTTCTGGCTTGCGGAGATGACAGAATGGGTTGAGCGGTTCTGGTCCCTTGTGGATCGACAATTGCGGTCCAGTTGGTTGTTGGGATTGGACTGTCCGTTCTGTCTGTTCTCTCTTGGTTCTCACTGTTAAAAAAAGATTTTTAAAATAAAAAAGGATTTAAAAAAATATGTTTCTGTGTATGTCACAGATGTTTTTTCATCAAACGGTCTTTGAATGCACCATTGTTGCCGTGTGAATTGAATGTGAATTGAAGAGGGTTCAATGTAATAAGTGCTGTGGTCACTCTTATTGTGTAGATATTTTGTAATGAAAGCCTTGCGAAAAAAAAAAACGGGGATCTATTCTGAAATGTATTCCGCACCCACAACTTCATATGTATTTGCACCAAAATATGCAGTAATTCACTTTAGTTTTGATGTTATTAGCCAACAAAGAGATGGAGTACGTAAATAACCTCCTTATCAGAGGTAATGATGCTCAAGTTACCAGATTTGTCCCCTAATCTAAAATCTTGTGTTTAAATCCCAAATGATCACCAGTGACCAACATGAGCAAGGCTGCTGAGTGGGGTCAGTGAGATCAAACTGATAAAGCAGTCCTCCATAACGCAGCACTGCCAGCTCTTCCAACATTCATCACCATCTGTAGTCTGCTGCCGTGGTCAGAGTACACCGACGTGCATATGGAAGAGCACACACCAGGGTGGGATGAGGCCAGTCCATTTGGGCTGAAAGGGCAGAATATTTGGCTTGTAAAATGACGGCACTTTTTATTAAATAATTTGATAGACAGTTGGATGAAAAGATGCATGATCGAAGGATTTGGATGAAGAACTGTTTACATATCAGGCCTCCTTTCGGTTGGCAGTGACATCACAGGGCAAAAATATTTCTCACCTTTTTGTCTCCCGGACATGATGATCTCCAACCCTGTGCGGGTGTAGAGTGTTGTAAAAAGAAAGGTGAGTGACAGACACAAACACACTAAGTAAACACTCTGGTGAGCCTGTGAGTGTGTGTATGTGTGTGTGTGTGTGTGTAGGGGGTATTCTGCCTTCCCTCCTCTGCCCGAGTGTGTTTTTGGCCGAGACATGTGATGTGTGTGTGCGTGTCAGGATGTGCAACGTCCTGCTGACAGCACTGTTCTGCATGTGATGTGGACAGCTGAAGGTGCTGACAGGCTTGTCTTGTTTAATGGTCCTGCCGGGCCACGGGGGGCGTGGGGCACAAAATACCCTGCCCCACTCCCTCACTCTAGTCATCTTGACGGAACTTGTCAAAAATATAACCCTCCTCGGATGCTGAGTAGCTCCACAATCAACAACCTGTTGGTTGTACAATTGGTACTTTGACCAAAACGTTGGGGAAAAATAAAATGTAATATTGCACAAACATCAAATTCATTCATTTGCTGTACTGAAACTTGCTTGTCACACTTAATCATTGAAATTGTTGAGGTAACTAATGGATGTTTATGCTGGTGTGACTCCCTCCATTGTCTTAAATCAGTAAGTTGAACATTGGTCTAGGCCAATGCTGCCCTTTGTTAGTGATTATGTTCATTATTTTTATGGACAGAATGTCTAGCCATATCCAAGGCGTTCTCTGCTGTTTGCATATAATGTTCTGATGGCTTCGTCGAGCTGTGACCTTTAACATTTACTGGGGCGGTTCACAGCTGAGTGTGAAGCTTCTGGGATGAGAATGAGCGCCTCCTAATCTGAGACCCTGGTTTTCAGTTAGTAGAGGGTGGATTGAGGTCTTGTCCCAAGTGTATCTCAGTATCTCAGGGTCTTGTTCATAAGTGAGGGAAGGCCAGGGCGTGAGATTGACGCAACGTCTGCAGTACTGCAGTTTGCTTAGCTAGACTATCATGGTGGAAAGAGATCTGAGGCGTAAGTTAAAGGTCTCGATTTACCAGTCGATCAAAGGTACTGCCATCACTTATGGTCTTGAGGTTTGGGTTCTAACCTAAAGAACAAGAACAACCTTCCCTTGAGTTTAACTAAGTCAGTTTATCTGTAAACATTAAACACATACAGACTGTTCTTTGTGAAGCTAAAGTCTGAGCTCAATTCCAGATCACTAGGAGCTTTTGACATTCATACATGACTTATTACATACTTCTTTCTCAGTGGAAATATAACATCCATCCATCTATCAATTTTCTATTGATTCTGTTCAAGGTCATAGGTGGTGTGAAGCTGAATTCGGACTACAACCTGAACAGGCAGGGTATTGAATTCATTCCACCTCGACTGTTCCGGTTGTGTTAGAAGATGTTCATCAGTTCATGCTCAAAGTCTTGCTAGAACTACTCTAGTCTGAGCGGACACCTTCTCAAACAACCCGAACAGTCCATCTCTAATCAAGAATACCACCATCTCCCAGTTGAGGTGGAATGCAGAGACTTGGCGGGGACTGTCGACCACAAGCCTCTTGAAGGATGCAGCAGCGACCCAAGGACAGTTGCTCCAACAACACCAAGCAGCTGAAGGTAGCAAGAGGGAAATGTCCTTGGAACTGCTCCACCACCAGGAGAAGTTCTAAGGATTAAAAGGGTAAAACCTTGAGCAATTGTGGTTCCTGGTTTATAACCAATAATGCATTTGATCCACGGGCAACGGAACTGGTGTGACAGGCAGAAATGCCTAGTGGGAAATTCTACCCACGTATTTTTTTAACTTAGTATCATGGCAAAAATGTAACGTGCTTCTGTTGCCAAGTGCTTGCTCATGTTGGGATCAGTTTGTCTTCTTTAATGTATAAAAGTGTTGCTCTAACTCAGGGGTGCTCATTAAGTCGATCGCGAGCTACCGGTCGATCGCGGAGGTGGTACTGGTCGATCGCTGGTCGATCGCGGCGTGACATTAAAAAAATATCATCCTAGCATCAATGCCGTCACTTGATTGATATACAGGACAGCCATTCAGATGACAACTGAATGTTGCCCTTCGGGCGACCAATCAAATCAAACAACGTCTCTAAGTGCAGCAGAACTTACGATGTCAGCCTATCATCCATCCCCGTTACTTGATTGACATACAGGACAACCAATCAGATGACAACTGAATTTTGACCTTTAGGTCACCGCTCATGCGTAAACAACGATGCAAAGTGCTAAGCTAGTCGGCGAATTGCGAGATTTTAAAGCCCTCGCTAAAGTTTATGGTCACTAAAATGAGTGAAGGAGCTGGACCAAGTAAAAAGGCAAAAACTGGACCAAGTAAAAAGGCAAAAAACATATCACTTCCATACGGATATGGAATATTATACGGATATTATGATACGGATATTATCCATGACTGATAAACATTTGGAAGTGTGCTTGAGGCTGGCTATCAGCAGCTACTGTCCGGACTATGCATCCCTGGCTGGTTCAATTCAGTGCAAGTCATCAAAGTAAACTCAGGTAATTACAAAAAATGTTAATAGTTAATTATGTGTGTTTTGCAATATTGGCTCATTTGGTTATGTAAGGTACATCAACATACATTGTACGTACAAATAATCCTCAATACATTTGAAAATAAATAGATGTTTTGCATTTTTGTAGTGGGTAGATCATTTTGACTCGGTCATTTTAAAAGTAGCTCGCATGCTGAAAAAGTGTGAGCACCCCTGCTCTAACTTATAACTAATAATGACAGTGACTGGCATCTGAATGCAGTGAAGAAGGGAGTCATGGCATTTGTTCGTTGTCTGTATGACCCGATAGAATGTGCACACTCAGAAGCTGACATACATTGCACCGACATTGCACTCTATCGATGTGGCCTTGGCTCCGGCAGCAGATGAACATACAGACGCACCTTGACAAAGCACCATTATGTATGATTTTACTGACACCAGTGTACACGGGCAATGAAAAGACATGCATAATGGTCAGACACATTCATCTCAAGGACACTGATAGATCATTAACAGAATGTTTAATGTGTGTTTTCTGCTTTCGGCTGCACAATGGCCAGACTTTGTATCGAAAACATGCACTGCTCAATGCTGAAGTGCCCCTTTTTCAAAAAGGTCTTTCAAAAAAAACATACCTATACTCAAGAATTTCCCTGTAAGACTTGTTACATAAAAAATGTAATAGTTAAACTTTAGTGTTTTATGTACAATCATAACGTCAATGTCTACCTTATGTTTATAACCCATCATTTAGCCCGCTTTTCTACGGTCTAAAGTCTTCTGGGTTTTTGCCCCCATTCTGGGTCAAGGAAGCATAGTCAGGACAGCTGATGGTATAGAAACAAAACAAGCATATTAAAATATGAATATGATAGCGTCCCTTTTGCTTACCATGTCCATTTATTGCAGAGAATAGGCTCAATAGGAAAGGTGATCTAGCTTACTCCTTCTGCTCGAGTGTTTAAGCAATAGCCTGTCACATAACGCACAGGCATTAAATAAAAAAAAATATGTATAACAACAACAGAAATTCAACAATAAGTGACTTACCACAAAAAAAACCCCAATTGAAACAAAAGAGGGGGTGTCACTTCTACATTCTGCTTCAGACTCCAGAAAGAGACTGTTTTTAGTGACAAAGCTTTACAAATTATAAGCAAAGTCATAACTGATCCAACATTGTTGGAAATAAAGGTAACGGTAATGGTAATGGTTTTATTTCATTTGAACATGCATCAGATTACAATTGAGTGCATCCCATAATCAGTTCCCAGTTCCACATGTCCAAAAGGAGTAGGAAGAAGCAAAGCTTATTAAATCCTACCCCTCCATCTGGTACTTTTACAATCAGTAACTGTTACATTTGTTCACTTCCTGCTTTCCATAATACAGTTTAAGTTTTTTTTTTTTTTTTTACATAATGGGTACCATAGTAAGTGTCAATATAGTGATATATATAGCACATCATGACTGGTTCAAGACTCTTCATCCTTGTATTTAGCAATTTATTTTATTTACTAATTTATTAATTTATTTTATTATTTTTTATAAATTTTTTTTAGTTTTTAAATTTTTTTTTGCATTTTTTATTTTTTCTCCCGTACCAAAGTAGGAGGTGATATGAGCATCCAATGCCATAATGGGTACCATAGTAAGTGTCAATATAGTGATATATATAGCACATCATGACTGGTTCAAGACTCTTCATCCCTGTATTTAGCAAATTTATTTTATTTATTAATTAATTTTATTAAATTGTATTAATTTTTTTTGTTAAAAATTGTTAGTTTTTTGTTTTTTTTATTAAAAAAAAATTATTTTTGTCCCGTACCAAAGTATGAGGTGATATGACCATCCAGTGCCATAATGGGTACCGTAGTAAGTGTCAATATAGTGATATATATAGCACATCATGACTGGTTCAAGACTCTTCATCCTTGTATTTAGCAAACATCAACTGCTTGTATTGTTTCTTGAATTGGCTCATCGTTGTGCATTGTTTGATTTCCTTACTCAATCCATTCCATAGTTTGATTCCACATACTGAAATGCTATGGCTTTTTAACGTAGTCCTAAGTGTTTCAAATGTACTTCTTCCCTGAGATTATGTTTCTCCTTTCTTGTAGAGAAGTATTGGATGACATTTTTACGTAATTGGTTGTTTTTAGCCTTATGTATTATTTTACCTAGGTGTTACCACGGTGTTACATAATAAATTCAGGTTATTCAAACACGAGACACAAAAGTTGTATTGTGGTAATTATTTTCACCAAACAGGCTCATCAAGTTTTTTTTTTTATAGTCACTTGCGGCATAAGCTTAACATTGTGTCTACATCTCAACATCAAATGGTAGCTGCCGTGGCAGCAGGAATGCTACCAGTGAAACCAGTTCGGGCCAACAGCTGGTCAAGGGTTAGAAAAGCAATGGGAGGAGGCCGGAGGTGAAGCATGGAGACAGAAGATGAGAGTAACAGATAGCAAGCAAGGCTGAGAAGTAACAAAATACTCGAAACAACAGCATGATTTCCTTATAGTCCAATCCATGAAGGAACTTCAATTCAGTGCTGATGACGTTGACAACAGATTCAAAATATCGGGTGTAAATCTGATGAGATAATTTATTACCTGGATAATGTGTCAGGGTATGAATCATATTTTAATATCTTATTTAAATAGTGCCACACTCCTTTCCAGGGTTCACTGTGCATGCCTAAGGACTTAGGTATCTTCTTCCATAACTTTTGTGTATACCAAAATAGTAATTTTACACTGTTTGTGTGTGTTTTTGTGTGTGATAGACAGACAGAGGACAATTCAGCTAAATAAACAACACCAAAAGGCAAAAACTAACATGTTGCTTCTCCCAAAATAGCAATCTCAAAGTAGAGAAACCAGATTCAGGTGCTCACATACTCGCACACTCCCACTGCATGGTTTTGTAGCACGGCGGGGCATTGATGGATGACCTGGTGATGGCCATTTGAGAAGGTTTAACTTTAGCCTAGATACAGTATGAGACGTGTTTGCAGCTTTCAGTTAGTGATACTGTGAAGTCATTTCTATTTATATGGCGGCTGATCATAACTTAGGTTCAATGCACACTTAAAATAGAGCAAGTCTAGACCGAGCTATTTATATACACTTTTACGAGTGTGGGGGGGTGGGGTTGGGGGGGGGGGGGGGGTAAGCTTGAGAAGAAGAAAAGGGTTCATTGGAGAAGAGCCTGACAAGTTGCAGCAGTTTCCGCACATGCTGTGAAATGCTAACACAAATTTAGGATGCTAACATATCAAAGCACGATATCATGCAGTAATGCCACCTAGGGGCTGTGAGCAGTATTGCCTTGATATCGAAAAAATCTACGTAATGATCGTCTTCTATATTAGTGTTCTTTTACCTTTTTGCAGAAATCCAAACGCAATTTTTTGAAATGCAACTCGGGGCCAAGCTGCACGGCGGTTGATTGGTTAGCACACAGACCTCACAGCTAGGAGACTAGGGTTCAGTTCCACCCTCGGCCATCTCTGTGTGGAGTTTGCCTGTGCATGCGTGGATTTTCTCCGGGTACTCCGGTTTCCTTCCACATTCCAAAAACATGCTAGGTTAATTAGCCACTCCAAATTGAGTGTGAATGGTTGTTTGTCTTTCTGTGCCCTGTGATTGGCTGGCCACCAGTCCAGGGTGCACTGCACCTCTCGCCCGAAGACAGCTGGGATAGGCTCCAGCACCCCCCACGACTCTTGTGAGGATGCGGTAGAAAATGAACGAACGACTCGGGCAAAAGTTCATATGTCGTTCTAAACCAGATATCTATGGGAGCTACTGCAGTCTGAACAGTACAGTATCTGAAGTATACCTCATCAAATGACGTGTTTTTCTCTGCGAGACTTGGATAAAGGTACTCACCGATGGAGGGAAAAGTTCTTCTCTTAGTCGGAAATTATTTTGTACTGTCACCCACAGAACAAAACATGTCATAGCAAGTTCCACAGGAACTGCCATAACCAAAATTCGTCCCCTTCTTAATCAAGTCCTAATTTAGACCACATAAAAAAATCATATTTTAAAATACAGACTGAGAAAAAGTAAAAAGTAAAGAAAAAAGTAAGGAGAAATAAACTTCTTCACGTGAACGGAAAGACACTTGACTCTATCGAGGTCAAGGTATGTGACTGGTTTGTCACAGAAACTCCTAAGGATTTTCTGCAAACATTACAAAGTACTGCAATTCCAATCCGAAGACACCCTCAGACAAAAACTAATTAATCCCACGGACCAAATCCCAAGAACCAAACTTATGTTGTTTATGCAGTGCAGTGCAACGAGGAGTTCAATAACCCCTACATTGCAGAGACCAAACGACCCTCATACAAATGCATGGCCCAACATAGGGGAGCAGTTTCTTCAGGCTCAGAGTCAGCACTTCATTTGCATCTCAAAAACATTCCTTTGAGGACAATGATGTCCAAAATCTGGATTAGGAGGGTCGCTGGTTTGAAAGAGGTGTGAAATAAGTTATTTTTGTCAAACTGGAACTGGAACTCCCTAAACAGATGAGGGGGGGGGGGGTTGCACTAACACGTTTCCTCTGTTTAGAACAAAATCCTGACATATCTCCGCCATAAAAGTGTGGCCGCTCGGTTATTTTGCCACCAGGTAGGCAAAGGATGCTCGTTCACCAGCTACGTCTGTTTTGACTGCTGCCTCCCCTCGAATCTGCATGACAGCATCACAAAAAGGGGGAAAAATTCCTTTGGCTAGTGTCAGTCAAAATTAGACCGCCCTGCTCCATAGACCTCAGTGAAGCTAGTGATGTTTTTTCGTCGGTGATTACTTTCTCACCGTAAGCTTCCATGTGGTGACGCTAGACCAGGGGTGGGCAAACTTTTTGACTCGCGGGCCGCATTGATATAACAAAATTTCCGGGGGGGGGCAGACTATATATTTTACACGTAACAGTCCACCTGGTATTATTGTATCTGTAAAATTGTCATGCAATCTGCTATTATTATTTATTATTTTATATTTATATTTAAATATTTTAAAAATAATAAAATATTATAATAATTAAAATAAAATTAAAATAATAATTATTATATTATTATTGTGTAAAATATGCAAATATAACATTATTATTATATATAATTAATATAATAATTAGCATTAATATAATAAATATAATGATCATAATAGTTATAATAATAATATAATTGTTATTATTTTAATTTTTATTATTATTATGTGCTTGTGTCTCTTTTTTCAGGAGCACTTTGTAAACAACAGACCATGTCAAACAACGAAATTGATACAACCATCAAAAGGTTGGCTCAGGCTATTATTATTTATTATTTTATATTTATATTTAAATATTTTAAAAATAATAAAATATTATAATAATTACAATAAAATTAAAATAATAATAATTATCTTATTATTATGTAAAATATGCAAATATAACAATAATATTATATATAATTTATATAATAATTAGCATTAATATAATAATTATAATAATCGTAATAGTTCTAATAATAATTATAATAATCTAATAATAATAATTATAATTATTTCTTTTTTCAGGAGCACTTTGTAAACAACAGACCATGTCAAACAACGAAATTGATACAACCATCAAAAGGTTGGCTCAGGCCATGATGCCAGGTTGTATGTTGAGTTTAAATGAAATACTTTGGAAAGATTGGGCGGGCCGTATTCAAACCCTTGGCGGGCCGGATGTGGCCCCCGGGCCATAGTTTGCCCACCCCTGCGCTAGACCTTGAGCAAACTCACTCAATAGTAGATTAACATACTTTAGAAACTTTTAATTTTAACAATGCACACTGCAACAATTATTGTACTTATTTATTTCAAGGGGAAAGTTCAGCTTCCCTTGTAGTCAATGAGCAACCACCTCTGCATTGTGGGTAGTGTTGCACACAGAACATACATGCACACGCCGTCATTCACACAATGGCATTTACAGTAGACACGTAGGCAAATGACTGGGCGCTGGATAAGAGCGATGACATTTCTAAACATGTCACTGACCTACAGTATGTGTAGGCTATAATATAGACTACTATGTATAGGAACCGACTGTGGCCAACTTTGCAGTTTCAAGGACGGGTTAAAGACTGCTGTCTTTTTGTAACACCAGCAATTCAACTGCACGGTATGTGATTTGTGAGTTTCAGTGTGTGATCTTCAGCAATTTTGTGAATGAGAGACAGACATTTGTGTGTGTGTGAGAAACCAAATGAGATATGTTGGAAGAAAATGTATGTCTTTGTGTGCGTGCAGGTGCATGCATGCATGCATGCATGAATGTACACTCCTGCATATCCTTGGGCCTTTCAGCGAGGCTTTGTGCCACACACACACACACACACGCACACACCAGTGTATTTTTCCATTTGAGTGTGAAAAAAACAGACAGCGGCGTCAAAGAAGAGCGGATGACTCATCTGACCTGCATTTCACACACTCGTTGCACTTGCCTGGGAAACAAACATGTTGCTGTCATTTTCAACATCTCTATATATCAACTCTGGAGGGAAGAACTGCACATTTAGGATGAGATGAGATATTTAAATATAGACCATTAGTTTGTTAATTCTGCATGTATAGTTGTTCCTAATTTATTGCGGTTAATCAGTTCCAGATCTGACAATATGCCGAGCTTAGTGCAAAGTAGGATTTCGTATTCATTCATTCATTCATTTTCCACCGCTTTTCCTCACGAGGGTGCTGGAGCCTATCCCAGCTGTCTTCGGGCAAGAGGCGGGGTACACCCTGGACTGGTGGCCAGCCAATCACAGGGCACATATACGTAGACAAACAACCATTCACACTCACATTGATACCTATGGACAATTTGGAGTCGCTAATTAACCTAGCATGTTTTTGGAATGTGGGATGAAACCGGAGTACCCGGAGTAAACCCACACATGCACGGGGAGAACATGCAAACTCCACACAGAGATAGCCAAGGGTGGAATTGAACCCTGGTCTCCGAGCTGTGAGGTCTGTGTGCTTACCAATCGATCGCCGTGCAGCTCGATTTCGCATTCATTCATTCATTTTCTACCGCTTTTCTTCACGAGGGTCGCGGGGGGTGCTGGAGCCTATCCCAGCTGTCTTCGGGCGTGAGGCGGGGTACACCCTAGACTGGTCGCCAGCCAATCACAGGGCACATATACGTAGACAAACAACCATTCAAACTCACATTCATACCTATGGACAATTTGGAGTCGCTAATTAACCTAGCATGTTTTTGGAATGTGGGAGGAAACCGGAGTACCCGGAGAAAACCCACGCATGCACGGGGAGAACATGCAAACTCCACACAGAGATGGCCGAGGGTGGAATTGAACCCTGGTCTCCGAGCTGTGAGGTCTGTGTGCTAACCAATCGATCGCCGTGCAGCCCGATTTCGCATTCATTCATTCATTTTCTACCGCTTTTCCTCACAAGGGTCGCGGGGGGTGCTGGAGCCTATCCCAGCTGTCTTCGGGCAAGAGGCGGGGTACACCCTGGACTGGTGGCCAGCCAATCACAGGGCACATATACGTAGACAAACAACCATTCACACTCACATTGATACCTATGGACAATTTGGAGTCGCTAATTAACCTAGCATGTTTTTGGAATGTGGGATGAAACCGGAGTACCCGGAGTAAACCCACACATGCACGGGGAGAACATGCAAACTCCACACAGAGATAGCCAAGGGTGGAATTGAACCCTGGTCTCCGAGCTGTGAGGTCTGTGTGCTAACCAATCGACCGCCGTGCAGCCCGATTTCCTATTTATAAATAAAAGATTTTCATAATTAGAGCATTGAAACAAAATGTTTATTAACTTCCAAATATGGGCTGCACAGTGGTGGAGTGGTTAGCGTGCAGACCTCACAGCTAGGAGACTCGGGTTCAATTCCACCCTCGGCCATCTCTGTGTGGAGTTTGCATGTTCTCCCCGTGCATGCATGTTTTTGGATGACTCAAAATTTTGGCGACTCCAAATTGTCCATAGGTATGAATGTGAGTGTGAATGGTTGTTTGTTTATATGTGCCCTGTGATTGGCACATATATAGAAAAACTGGGATAGGCTCCAGCAACCCCCGCGACCCTCGTGAGGATAAGCGGTAGAAAATGAATGAATAAACAGAATTTTGATTTTTAACTTTAAAGTTTGTATTTGTTTATTCCAGCCTTCTACAGCCTTCTACGTGTACTAATAATGGTAAAAAATTGTGATTAGAAAGTTTTTTTTATGCTCTAACTATGAAAACATTTCTTTTATTGCAATCAGGTCAGGAACCAATTAACTGCAGCCAATTAACTGCAATAAACGAGGGATGACTGTATTGCTAAAATGAGACAATTGATGACATTAATACACCCTAGACTGGTAGCCAGTTAAAAACAGGGCATATATATATAAGAAAATAATATATATTATTATTTGTAGGATAATTATATAGCTTATTTTGGCATGTTGTATGTAGTAGTCGTCAAACAATACATGCCCAGACCTCTTGTCTGTCCCTTTCATATCTCTGACATGACCTGTTTCAGTCACTTGAAACACTGCCCGCATTCCCATGGGCAATAACAGTACATAACGTGTGTCCTCAGCCTCAGGCTGTAGATCAAAACAAACTACCGAGTTTTTCTTTCATTGAATGATGAAACCCGTTCTCCGTGTCGAGTATTCAACGACCGTTATCGGCATGTGACTACAGCTTACAGGTTGTGACGGATCCATAGCTGTGGGACATCTACCTCGAAACAAAAACAAGCGTTGTGATCAAACTGAAAAGGCAGTAAGAAACAGGATAAGTACAAATCAAATACTGTTCACGCACGAGTTGATACATGTACTGTGTGATACACTCCAATGTACTGGGTTCCAGTAGTATATCTCATCAAATGAACTGGCCATGTTGTTTTGTCTGTTGTTTATCTTGCGGGCTGCAAGTCTCAGCTAAGAGAGACCTTGTATATTTTGGAGGGAGGAATTATGCGTCAACGTACAGGTAGGATCCAAACTGAGACTGTATTATTATGTTGTTATCAGTCGGCCCAATAACAGGAACAATAAGGGATGACCTATTATACTAATGCACTCATTTTATATCAATCCAAAGTATGGACTGGGGTCGCTTGTGAAGCTGCTGACATGACTTTGTTTGGTGTTTTTGTAATTCAACAGTCACAGATTTTTGGTCTAAACGTTTTTCTCTCTGGGAAAAAGGGAATTTTTCTCAGAAAAATCTCATTCACGATAGGTTGGTCATTTATAAATATGTGACAATACCAATAAAATGTACAATTCAGTATATGTTTATGTTGTTATGCTTCAACTGATAATGTTTTTCCTTAAGCGTTGGGATTTCGCACTTTGTTGAGCGGTACTCAAACACACCATAGTTGCGTTTGCACTATTAGCACTATTAGCGCTATTTTGTTTGTCAGTCCAGCCTCAAAAGTCGCATCAAGGTGAACACACAATGGTATATTAGCGGGAATTATTACCGGAATTACAACAGACATGCAGTGTGGATTAAGTAGCAATGCTTGAAGCAATGCTTTATCCTACCTGCTAGCCTCTAGTGCTAGCCGGGCGACCAGGCTAACGGCTACACAAACTCAAATGTAAATTTACAGTAGTACGTCGCCATTGGAGTTGTTACTTTAGCAATGTTAAAATGACCGGACATTAAAAATCATTCCGTCGCAGATGAGAAGTTAAACAAAAAAATCCATATGCTGGAGCCTAACCCAGAATATTCAATGTGTCTCTTGATGACGGCTACTTGGGTCGATGCATACCTTGTCTGGTTCACTTATTTCAGTCTAAAAGTAGAATTGGAGTTTGATCTTTCTGTTCTTCTTCTGTTTCCACCGAGCAAGTTCAGTCCAGAATGTCGACAGTTGATGACTGATAGAGCTGATAAAAGCTGACGGTTACGGCTGGCTCAGACTTGCCTTGATTTATCCCTCAGTTATGTTGCTATAGGCCATTTGTCAGTTCCCCCAACCCATCATGCACCGTGCTCTCTGGGAATAACATTTTTTCCAGTTGTTGTGCAACGCAGTTTGGTCTATTGTGTACAAAATCATTTGCATACTACTTATCAATCAAAATAACCATACCTAACTTTTGATTCTAGCAATGGGTAACCAAGCACAATTCCATTGTCTAGCATTGAGCGAGACAGCATGCCGAGAAAGACTATTAAATAGTGTATCCTTTGTTTACAATGTCATGTACTTCTCAGTAGGTTACACCGTGTTACATGTTCACGCTATTTACATAGCTGTCCCAACTATTGGCATCCTGCCGACAAACCTTCAGACGAAACCAAACCAGATAACGCTTGACTTTTCTGAACTATACCGACCAGAACTACATAAAACTGAGAAAATGAGAACGTGCAAATCTCCATTCTTTATTAAAATCATCATCTCATGTGTAAACAATTGTTTATTTCATAGCTCCCTGTTTCTGTTACTTAAGATCAATGACAAGCACAATAAAGGTTCATAATATGTTGATATTTTGGTTCATACTGAAAAACTGGACGCCAATCCTACCCTGAACACTCAAACATTGTTACCACACACTCATTCCACACTAACAAACTGCAGCACAAATTTACACTGAAAAGAAATACAGCTTGTGAGACACCGGCGGAAACCAAAGTGTACTTCCTGATATCAAAGGCGCAATAGTGAAGACTTATCACATTACTGCTGTAATCATTGACTACCTAGATCCCACTATGTGTATGTGTATGTGTGTGTGTGTGTGTGCACGTATCTGAGTGCATGCAAGGCTGTTTCAGTCAATCACTTTGCCCCTGTCAGGTCTTATGCAACAGGTCTTATTGCTTTTGTTCGCTAATGATCTTATCAGGCCTTGCCACACAATGATGTCATTACCAGACAAGGTTTGTGTGTGTGTGTGTGTGTGGTGAATTGCAATCTACCCTACTTCAGACGGAAGAAAAGAAAATATTAACCATGTAATAAACTTACAGAAAAAATTGGGAGCATACCATAGGTATGCTGACTGCAGGATTGTGAATGTTCAGGACCTTCACATCCAGCATGTTCACCTCTAAGACCACTGACCTACATATACAGTAAAATGTCCTTTTATTGTGGTAAACCTAATGTACACCTGTATGATCATCATGTTATCATGTTATCTAATCACCAGCTTGATGCTGAAAATACTGGCTTTTGCAGGGTTTGGGTTATTTTTCATCCGTGACCAACAGAAAAGCAGTAACTGTGTTAGTAACCAAAGAACTACAAAGTCAAGCTGATGACATCATCATTCCCATGTATTATACGATTTGTAATAAAAAAATACATTAAGAAAGTCTCACACAGTGTATAAATAACAAGGCAAGATGACCACCATACGGCACGGCGATGAAGTGGTTAGCACGCAGACCTCACAGCTAGGAGACCAGGGTTCAATTCCACCCACCGACCCATGTTCTCCCCGTGCATGCGTGGGTTTTCCGGTTTCCTCCCACATTCCAAAAACATGCTAGGTTAATTGGCGACTCCAAATTGTCCATAGGTATGAATGTGAGTGTGAATGGTTGTTTGTCTATATGTGCCCTGTGATTGGCTGGGATAGGCTCCAGCACCCCAAATGGAAAATGTGCGGAGACAAAGCAAAATTTTACTTTAACTTGTCGACGCTAACCGAAAAATATGCTATACTGCCTGCTAACCGAGGTCCCACTGTATTTTTTACACTTTTTTACATTTTTTACAAATCATGCAGATTAATCCAAGCACAAAATTAATCATATTGTGCAACAGTATTTTATAACGACCTAAGCATCTTTATTTATTCCATACCCATATTATTTATTTCGGACTTCCCAAGCTAGGTCAAACTAGTCGCATTAGCTTAACCACGCTGACTAAAACAAGTCGTTGGACTTGGACTCGCACACACAGGTTTTAAGTGCCAAGACATTCCTTCTTAATTGTAAAACTCTGGAGAATTAATGTTGACAAGCACAAACCAATCTTTCTCTCTCGCTCAACTCCTCTTTGCCTGGGTTTGTTCTCTCCAGTGTTTGTCTTTGCCTGGCCTCCATTTGGCTCTTACATAATGTGGTGGTGAGAACCTGCTGGCTGAACAAACAGCTCACCATCACCGAGGATTAGACGCTGTCAGACACGACCCACATACTGTGACACTTCCCTGCAGGTAAGTGTTCTCCTGGCCCCCCCTTCCTATTCCCTTCTTTCTCTCTTTCACACACACATGCATGAACTGTACTTCCTGATACATATTCATACGCGTTCTTAAAGAGGAATGGTGTTCCAGGAACAGGGCGTTACGTAGATAATAAACAGCTTGGCACAGTGAACCAGGTGATTGCAGTGTTGCATTTGTCATTGTTAAACCTGTCTCAAGGCCGCAAACAGACCGTCCATTGTTGTCCGTTGCCTTTTGTTTAGGCTGTGACACATTCCCGATAAGACGCTAATGCAGTATGTGTTTAGAGGGACTTGTGATTTGCAATTGTCCTCCTGTCATTTGTCATCAAATGGCAGCTACACTTAAGCTCTTTTAAATACTTTAGCCGTCCCGCAAACTGGAAATTCTACTCAGGCTCTAAGGAGAGAGGAAAAATCCTTTCAGTGTGCCACCATGTTGCACCCCCGGAGCATTTGGGTCAAATGCCTTGCTTAAGGACGCTACGGCTATCTTAAACTGCAGGTCAAAGTGCATAACATTAGTGGCTATACTCGTCTGTTTGCAGATCGCAGAGTGCAATCGCACTTCCGCATGGACGGCCTTTTTGGTAAAATAATTCTGAATGATACGAAAACACAACTAATTCACATTAACTCGATTGTGCACAATTGTGCTAGCATAGCACAATTCATCTTCCATGGAAACATGATATAAAACAATCGTCGTAAGAATTTATTGAATTGACAAAATTGTAGAAAATTTGACCCTAATATGTATAGATAGATAATAGACACTATGCCATATTTCTGATCTTGAGTCAGTCACTTTCTGACTTTCTCACAGTCTCAATTTTGACAAAAAAAAACTGAGAAAAACACAAAAATAGTCGGAAGTTTGCATCAAGCATCAATGCAAATATCCACTTTTTTGCATATACTATTAATCAATTCCAACATAATGTTGCATCATCGTCATCATATTGTACATGGATGAATGAAGTAAGTAAGTCAGTAAGTTCCACTGTATTATTTTTCATTTATTGTCCTTCTAACACACAAACTGGCGTTTCTAACACACAAACCCAAGTGTTTCCTCTGTTTATTCAATGTGTTTGCAGAATATTTGTACAGTACATGGTTATAGCTTCAAATCTGTGTAGTATAGTAGGTGTGTCATGCCCCTCAAAATGACGGCGCCCTCGCTGGTACACCTTTTTAGGAGGTGTAACAACCCATATATAAGAATTCAATATTGCATATTCTGAAAACAACGTCGTCTAACCAATCGTCCGGTACTCCGGTTTCCACCCACATTCCAAAAACATGCTAGGTTAATTGAAATGTGAGTGTGAATGGTTGTTTGTCTATATGTGCCCTGTGATTGGCTGGCCACCAGTCCAGAGTGTACCCCGCCTCTCGCCCGAAGACAATTTTTTATTTTTATTTTTTATTTTAAAGTTTGTATTTGTTTATTCCAGCCTTCAGAGCCCTCCATTAAAACCTGACCACATCCAACATAAACACGAAGCATGAGTCATGCATTATTCATACTGCTGAAAATACTGTCCAGGAAGCTGGATGAGTGGTTTGGCACCGCACTAAGTCACAATGTTTACATAAGCACTGATTATCTCTGTGTATTACTTTTGTAATCTCTAAGTCACAGCTTCATTTGTATTATTATTCTGCTGTCAGGCAAACAAAGGAACAAAGTCTGAGCTCAGGCCCCATGAAATACTTGCTCGGAGAGCTAATTTGGACATGTTTCGATTGAAGGTAGCCATAACAACATGCGACATACTTTTGACGTCATATGCTGAATGGACTAGCTGGAGAACTCACCGTGTTCGTGTCAACACTTTATATGTGTGTTTTTTCTAATCCGAAAAAAACATAGTTTAAATGACTGAACATATCATGACTAAAATATTACCATTGTGAGCGCAACCAAGCCCATGATGATACCTAAACGTGTACATAAATATTCTGGGGACCTTGACTACTGCAAATGCAAACATAGTATCCACGCTTGTTCTCAATCAGAAATCACTCCACAGTCTTTATTGCTCTCTGGTTCTACCATATCTTACTTATTGTGTGGAAATATGGGCTAATAACTACAAAAGCAACCTTCACACGCTAAATGTACTGCAAAAAAGGCCAGTAAGGATAATTCATAATGCCGCCTACAGAGAACATACTAACTCCTTCTTTCTAAAATCACAAATACTTCAACTTGCTGATATAGTTCATCTTCAAACAGCTAAAATAATGCATAAGGCTAAAAATAACCAATTAGCTAAAAATGTCATCCAATACTTCTCTACAAGAGAGGAGAAATATGATCTCAGGGAAGAAGTACATTTGAAACACTTCTATGCTAGGACTACGTTATGCTAGCCATAGCATTTCAGTATGTGGAATCAAACTATGGAATGGATTGAGTAAGGAAATCAAACAATGCACAACGATGAGCCAATTCAAGAAACAATACAAGCAGTTGATGTTTGCTAAATACAAGGATGAAGAGTCTTGAACCAGTCATGATGTGCTATATATATCACTATATTGACACTTACTATGGTACCCATTATGGCATTGGATGGTCATATCACCTCGTGCTTTGGTACGGGACAAAAATAAAAAATTTAAAAAATTAAAAAAAAAAATTAAAAATAAAAAAAAAATTAATACAAATTCATTAAATAAATTAATAAATAAAATAAATTTGCTAAGTACAAGGATGAAGAGTCTTGAACCAGTCATGATGTGCTATATATATCACTATATTGACACTTACTATGGTACCCATTATGGCATTGGATGCTCATGTCGCCTCCTACTTTGGTACGGGACAAAAATAAAAAACTTAAAATATAAAAAAAAAATGTTAAAAAAATAAAAAAAATTTATACAAATTTATTAAATAAATTAATAAATAAAATAAATTTGCTAAATACAAGGATGAGGAGTCTTGAACCAGTCATGATGTGCTATATATATCACTATATTGACACTTACTATGGTACCCATTATGGCATTGGATGCTCATATCACCTTGTACTTGTACGGTATGGGGTACACTATTAAAAAAAACAAAAAAAAACCTTAAACTGTATTATGGAAAGCAGGAAGTGAACAAATGTAACAGTTAGTGATTGTAAAAGTACCAGATGGAGGGGTAGGATTTAATAAGCTTTGCTTCTTCCTACTCCTTTTGGACATGTGGAACTGGGAACTGATTATGGGATGCACTCAATTGTAATTTGATGCATGTTCAAATGAAATAAAACCATTACCATTACCATAGGATAACATCTTTTGTTCCAGCAACTGCGATTACCAAGAACTAAAAGTTCATAAACATCAGGTGGAAAATGGTTTTAAGTTTGCAACCTGTTTCACAAATGTTTCACATTGTAAGTTAAGTCTTTGTAGAAAAATGAACCCCCAAGATACAACAGGTGATCAGGTGTAGGAGTGCGTCATCATGGGAACTCTTGTCCCAGAGCACCATCGAATACATGAACACACACACACACACACACACGCACACACACATGCACACACAGCTAAGTGCTGAGGCCCCAGGACTGATTCACCCTGCTGTTATTGTTCATGGGCTCCGTGTTGTGTCATGACCCTCACCTTTGCACTACTTTCTTCTCGGGGTGAGTGAGCATCTCCCTGCTATCCGCCTCGCCCTTCTTCTTCTTCTTCTTCTTCTGTCTTCACTACTTTCTGTCCAGTTTTTTTTTTTATGCTGTCCTTTTCCTGTCTAACAATTGAAGGAACCCAGCGGTTAGAGGTCGCTTTCTCATCTCTCTGTGTCTCGTATCTCTGATGCACACACACATGCAAGTGAGGACACACACTGCCTCTGCATGAAGCTGTATCAATGTACACTTAAAAAAATATATATTTTTGAAACTCATCATTCAATCATAACGCCATCATCCACACATTGTCTGCATTTGGGACTGAGGATGAGGCGAAAGAAGAAAGTAAACAGCGTTCCTACTCATACGGTTCATTTTGGCGTCCCATAGCACATATCGTATAAACCAAATAAAGTGTGAAATGTTAACAATTGACGAAAAACATGATTGATGAAACAAAGACATAAACGTGTAAACATTGTGGGTCTTCTGATCATAGTGTGTGTCATGAGCAGAAATACGACCTCAGGGAACTTGAAACATTTATATGCGAGAACAATGTTAAAAACCCACAGTATTTTAGTATGTAGAGCGAAATTATGGAACAGATTATGTAAGGAACATAAACAATGTTCTAAGATGAGCAAATTAAAAAAAGCATGGATTTTTGCTAAATACAAGGAAGAATGGGCTGCACGGCGGTCGAGCGGTTTGCGTGCAGACCTCACAGCTAGGAGACCAGGGTTCAATTCCACCCTCGGCCATCTCTGTGTGGAGTTTGCATGTTCTCCCCGTGCATGCATGGGTTTTCTCCGGGTACTCCGGTTTCCTCCCACATTCCAAAAACATGCTAGGTTAATTAGCGACTCCAAATTGTCCATAGGTATGAATGTGAGTGTGAATCACTGGGGTCTTCAAAAGGGGACCATTTGAACAAGAAAATTTAATTTTACAAAAATAAACTGAAAATATTCAGAGAAAAAAATACTTCAATTTTAGTAGCATATAGTCAAAATAGTAAATATATAATTTTTTATTTTTTAAAAGTCATAATGTTAAATAAAATTGGAATTTTTTTGAATAATTTGAATGGAGAAAAAAGTTATACATTGTGGTAATAAAGTCAAAATATTACAGGAATAAATTCCCAATATTATGAAAAGAAAATGTACAAAGATTATTGATTTATTAAGATAGTTGAAATGTTTGAAAAATTACAAAAAACAGCAAAAATGGAAAAAAAAGAGCAAAAACAGAAGTTCACACAAAGAATAGATTTTTGCGCTTTTTTCATGAAATATATAGACAATATGGTTGTTTGTCGATATGGCGACCAGTCCAGGGTGTACCCCGCGTCTCGCCCGAAGACAGCTGGGATAGGCTCCAGCACCCCCGCGACCCTTGTGAGGATAAGCGGTAGAAAATGAATGAATAAGGAAGAATGTTTATATCTATTATTTATTTATTATTATCACACTGATTATTATATATGATGACTATTTATTATGATTGTGAAAAAAAAACTAGTGAAAAAAAAACCAAGTATGACATCACCACATGTTGTTACCTGATCACTAAAGATGAGCCGTATACTCATTATGAGTATTATTAGCATTTTTGCCCGGATACGAGAATTAAACAAGTACTTTTCGTACTTTTCGTACGTTTACTTTGGTACGAGGTACATTATTTAAAAAACAACAACAAAAAAAAAAAAACTTAAACTGTATAATGGAAAGCAGGAAGTGAACAAATGTAACAGTTACTGATTGAAAAAGGGGTAGGATTTAATAAACTTTGCTTCTTCCTACTCCTTTTGGACATGTGGAACTGGGAACTGATTATGGGATGCACTCAATTGTAATCTGATGCATGTTCAAATGAAATAAAACCATTACCATTAAACAAGTACTTTTCGTCATTAACCGTATTTGGTTTGTAGTCACACTTCACCCTCTGTGATTGGCCAGTCACACACAGGGCCCGCCTCTCCATAGACAGACTTATCAGCTCCATATTCTAGGTACCGTATGTTCATTTGATCCTTAAAAAGTTGAACCATATGTTTGACCATTCATTCTTCAAAAGGTCAAAGTGAAAGTAAAGATATCAGACAACAGATCACGCAAATTGTATCTACCTATTAGCTCAAAGTTTGTCTAGAGACTGATGGATGGTCATATCACCTCGTACTTTGGTACGAGGTACAAACCCCCCCCCCCAAAAAAACAGGAAGTGAACAAATGTAACAGTTACTGATTGTAAAAGGGGTAGGATTTAATAAGCTTTGCTTCTTCCTACTCCTTTTGGATATGTGGAACAATGAACTGATTATGGGATGCACTCAATTGTAATCTGATGCATGTTCAAATGAAATAAAACCATTACAATTACCTAGGTACCGTATGTTGATTTGATCCTTAAAAAGTTGAACCATATGTTTGACCCTTCATTCTTCCAAAGGTCAAAGTGAAAGTAAAGATATCAGACAACAGATCACCCAAATTGTATCTACCTATTAGCTCAAAGTTTGTCCAGAGACTGATGGATGGTCATATCACCTCGTACTTTGGTACGAGGTACAAAAAAAAAAAAAAAAAAAAACAACCTTAAACTGTATAATGGAAAGCAGGAAGTGAACAAATGTAACAGTTACTGATTGCAAAAGGGGTAGGATTTAATAAGCTTTGCTTCTTCCTGCTTGCTGTGGAACAATGAACTGATTATGGGATGCACTCAATTGTAATCTGATGCATGTTCAAATGAAATCAAACCATTACCATTACCTAGGTACCGTATGTTGATTTCATCCTTAAAAAGTTGAACCATATGTTTGACCATTCATTCTTCAAAAGGTCAAAGTGAAAGTAAAGATATCAGACAACAGATCACCCAAATTGTATCTACCTATTAGCTCAAGGTTTGTCCAGAGACTGATGGTAGAACCTCTACCATCAGTATAACCTACAGCGGCACTTTTGTTTATCAGCGACATTTTCTACAGCATTCTGCAGCCGTCATGGTGACTGTGTAAAGTTTGTCTTTGAAGTTGTGGGTAACCAAGTCCAGAATGTCTGAAAAGCCCTTCTTTGTGTGTTTGTGTGTCTGTCCAGTTGCCACGAGTGATTATGCTCCTCTGAAAAGGTTAAATATGCTTTCTAATAACGAGTCGAATAACGAAGAAGGAGAATCAAACAACTCATGACTGACCTTACCTAACACAGTCACGCAGAATCAGCGCACAGAATATACACACAGCTGGAAGGTGACCTGGGTCCGGGGGTCCACTGTGCTGATTGACAGTTACTGTAATAAACTGTGATTGGCTTTAATCTCACCTGATATGGACCGGTCGGTGACAAAAAAATACTTCACACACATACACACAAAGCTCCGTAACTTCATTCTTTCTTCACTAACAATGCCTCCTCAACGTTCTCCTGTTTTAGTCATCTTAAGTTCATCTAGAGATGAAGACATTCTGTTTGATCTGCAGAGGAATTTCCCTCTCCACAATCTCTCAGACAGAAGCAGAGCGAGGCTCACAATGTAGAAGTTAAAAGGACTTGGGCTCTATTGAAACCGGGCCCTCTAAATTCCCTGTAGAGCCCCTGGGGCCCCCATTACAGTTCTGGTCTCTAAAGAAGGAGCTATGGCGCTGAACACTGGGCCTCCTTGTATTTTCTGGGTGCCCCAACCGAGAGCCATTGACAAGCTCCACAATGTCCCAGGCACTCCTTTACAGTAGAGAAGGGCTCTTTTCTCTAAAGGGTGGTTCAGGATTCAGAGAGGGGGACCTGCTTTTTCACAAGGAGCCCTCTCCAAAAGGGGGCATCTGCAATCTGTTGCTTGCTCCCAGCCCGGTCCAGCCCCTTCAAGTTCTTTTTATTGGGAAGTGGCAACAAACAAGGACAAATCGACCATGAATTCCTCGGTGCCCGTCTGTAAATGCTCTCTCCCTCGCTTAGCTATTCTCGACCTCCCTCAGAGCATTCAGTCTCATCTCGTTTTGTTTCCCCGAATACCTTTTTTTCATAACCTTTCACTGACCCTGTGCTTTTTCTGTGTATTATATTTTAAGAGTGAAGTCGCAGTAGCAAAATTAAAAAATAACCCACAAAGGTGCTGAATGGGAATCTGATTTACAGGGGATCCACACATTTACCAGCAACTAAATCCGATGTCCCTTTCCCGCCTGTGAGATAACATCAGATAATAAACAACAAAGAAGGAGCCAAGCCTCAACAAAAGTGGGACTACTGTTTTTGGTTTCCTCTTTCACAACTTTCCCGTCATTGAAAGATGTTTGTTTTGCCCGAATATCCATACAATCCTTAGGAAAGGTTCATTTGCACGTTGCTGTGATGCAAATGAATGTGCTGTGACACTTCTTACTGGGCTCGAAGTTATTATTATTATTATTATTATTATTATTATTATTATTATTATTATCCGCACTCTCACATCAGACTCTAGTGGATGCTTTTTAAGCTAGCCATTGTTCTCTTATTCACATCTCGGCAAGTAAATAAACGTATTGACTCATTTTGAGTGACATCACCATGCTTCCACATCATGTAACCGTAATAACTGAAGTAATTACTTCCAATCTGCTGCTGCCAATGTTAATATATACTGATCAGTATTGGTCGATTTTTATAAAAAATTGTGTGATCAATATAAACCAATAAAGGCCTTTCCACGCCGATCACAAAAGCAGATGACATGTGGCTAGTACTATTACAGTCCGCATCGGCCCTTTCGTGGAGTGGAGTGTCTTGCCCTAACAAACGTCTTGGGCAGTGTCGTCCTCTAACTTTCCCTTAAAACAAAACTAATCATGTTTGCCATGGTGAACCTAATAAAATATTACACGCACCTTGCAATCTTCAACTCGTTTCATAAAATACATGGTGCATTTCACAAGACAGAGGGCACGATCGTGCATCAGTCACGGACTGTTTTTTTTATTTACGTCCTTAATTTACATCCTTTAATTTACGTACCTAAAGAGACATAAAGAGTCATCTCTCACTTTCCCTCAAAACAAAACTAATCATATTTGCCATGTGGAACATAATAAAATATTACACCCCTCTCAATACATTGCAGTATACACCTTGCAATCTTCAACTCATTTCATAAAATACATGGTGCATTTCACAACACAGAGGGTACGATCGTGCATCAGTCACTGACTGTGTTTTTTTTTTACATCTGCTTGCTTCGGCTGGGTATATACTATATTTTGGAATGTGGGAGGAAACCGGAGTACCCATAGAAAACCCACAAACGCACGCAGTACCTGTAAAGAGTCATCTCTCACTTTCCCTCAAAACAAAACTAATCCTGTTTGCCATGTGGAACCTAATAAAATACCACACTCCTCTCAATACGTCACAGTATACACCTTGCAATCATAAATTTGTTTCATAAAAAAAATGGTGCATTTCACAGGTAAGAGGGCACGATCGTGCATCAGTCACAGACTGTTTCTTTTTTACGTCTGCTTGCTTTGGCTGGGTATATACTATATTTTGGAATGTGGGAGGAAACCGGAGTACCCATAGAAAATCCACAAAACACACGCAGTACCTGTAAAGAGTCATCTCTCACTTTCCCTCAAAACAAAACTAATCATGTTTGCCATGTGGAACCTAATAAAATATGACACCCCTCTCGATACGTCGCAGTATACACCTTGCAATCATAAATTTGTTTAATAAAATACATGGTGCATTTGACAAGACAGAGGGCACGATCGTGCATCAGTCACTGACTGTTTTTGTTTTTACGTCTGTTTGCTTCGGCTGGGTATATATTATATATTTTGTTATGTGGGAGGAAACCGGAGTACCCATAGAAAACCCACAAACACACCCAGTACCTGTAAAGAGTAATTTCTCACTTTCCCTCAAAACAAAACTAATCATGTTTGCCATGTGGAACCTAATAAAATACTACACCCCTCTACGTTGCATATATACGTTGCAGTATGCACCTTGCAATCCTAAATTTGTTTCATAAAACACATGGTACATTTCACAAGACAGAGGGCACGATCGTGCATCAGTCACTGACTGTTTATTTTTTTACGTCTGCTTGCTTCGGCTGGGTATATACTATATTTTGGAATGTGGGAGGAAACCGGAGTACCCATACAAAACACACAAACACATGCAGTACCTGTAAAGATGAACTGACCAAAACCAAAAATTGACTGTGTGAAGTGGACCTGCTGCTACTTGATGCTGCTACTACAGAATTATGAATCTAATGTCACTTTCATTAACATTACGTACAAGTATTATGGACATCAAGGAAAATTAGAGCCAGGAAAGTAACAAATCTTTATAACAAGTCAACAAAAGCGATTCTTAGCTACACCAACCCTCTGCCAAGGCCTCACTCCTACCCGAGCCCATAAAGCAGAAGGGATCCAGTCATCCAAGGTCACTACTCTGTGCACATCTGCTGTGCCGGACAGCCAGGCGAGGGGCCTAGCGGTCAAGGCACTCGTCTTTTAGAAAGGCAGAGAGAGCTGGCGGTGGATGGAGGGGGGGGGGGCGAGATGCCACAGAGCAGTGCACAGGCTTCCATGGAGATACTGTCTTACAGTGTTTACAACCTCCCAATAGCGTGTCCAACTTCTCCTCCCTGTTCCTCTATTCCTCCACCGGCCCACTGTGTCTTTCTTCTTCTAATGTAAATGTTGGGGGTTGGCAGGCTGATGTGTGTGTATGTGTGAAAGGGTGAGTAACTTGTTTTGCCGATTCTCTGCCTTCCTTCTGTGTCCTTGTTCAGGCAAGCTTTACGATGTCAGCCTTTCATTTTATAACTCTCCCTCTGTCTTCTGTCTTTTGGTCCAGACCTGCTGCCCGCCAAAAGGCTGGTGCTAGTGCCATTGGACTTTCACACTGCCGCCTATTAAAATGAGTGAAAGGTGGCTGGCCTTAAGAGCGCAGTCTGGCTGTGAGCGGTGGGCATCTGTTTGTGTTTTTGTGCCAGTCCATCATGAGACTGAGAGCAGGCCAACAGTTTGTTGGATTCAACTGAAAGTTAAAATGTTAACAGGTTGATCTGACAAATCTTAAGTAAAATTCATCAAAAGTAGAATTATTACTGCTTCAGCAAGTAGCTGTTGAACTTCGTTGGAAAAAACTCACTGATTCTAATGCTTGGAAAACCAAGGTAGGTTCGGTAGGTTGGTTCCATAATACTGCAATATTATCATAAATCATAGTAATACCATAATTCACAGTCTGGGTGGCTTCTTGCTGCCTTATTATCGCAATACATCTTTTCTCTCAATAAAAAATCTTGCGACACTCTGATTAATGGTAATGGTTTTATTTCATTTGAACATGCATCAGATTCCAATTGAGTGCATCCCATAATCAGTTCCCAGTTCCACATGTCCAAAAGGAGTAGGAAGAAGCAAAGCTTATTAAATCCTACCCCTCCATCTGGTACTTTTACAATCAGTAACTGTTACATTTGTTCACTTCCTGCTTTCCTAATATATTTTAAGTTTTGTTTTTCTTTTTTAATGTAATTTTTGTCACACTAGAATAAATCAAAAACAGATTTTTAACAAGTTTTAGACCTTCACCCTGCCCATAGAAAGAAAGGAGATCAATTGTCTTTGTCTTTGTGTTTTACACCAACAGGAAGTGAAAAATGTGTTAGTAATGGGCTGTGTTAGAAACCGCATACTTACTTACCTACTACTCATACTATACGATACAATACGATTTTTGAGTATGCGAGAAGTTCCCGGATGCGTACTGCATTCACCAGAAATGTTACCCAGAATGCAACGCGACATGACGTCACCGAGAAAAAAAAAAAAACAATGTTGGCTGAACACTGAGCAGCAGGATGGACCAAACGGCGGTGTCAATCACGATATATTGCGATTTGGTTCGCTTCTTGTTTTCAAAGTAAAAGCAGTGATTTATCACTGTTTTTTTTTTTGTATGAGAAAAGTTAGGGGGTGTTTTATTTTGTGAAAATAACCGGACGTGCATTGCTCACTTCGGCTAGCTTAAATTTTGCCGAATTCGTTGGTATTTGGACAAAAAAATGGCACACTCGGGATCGAAACGGCCACTTTCTCGCCTGATTTTTAAAAAAATTTTCAAAAGTGAAATCAGCTTTAGCTTGTCGATTACGGCTCGGGTAGGATCGCAATGCATTGTGGGTTATCATGTAGTAGTAGTAGAGTGTGGATAGTATGGGCATCGGAAGTATATAGTAGTAAGTAATCGGTTTCGAACACAACCACAGACCTTGTATGCTAGTACTACACAGCCAAGTGTACAAGTGTATATAAGAGCGTACTACAGGAGAAGGTTTTTCTCATCCTTCCCATCAATCCAGCTGTGCCCCTTTTTAGCTGCACTTCCGAAGCTCATCAAGCTTGCTTTTTTACGCCTCCCCTCCACTCCATTCACATCCACACACACTTTTCCCCATCAGTGCACTTGACAGGATCTAGGTCTACCGCTACACATCAAAGGCAGCGTGTGGGGAAACAGCCTCGCTAAAGACTGTTAGGAGACCCCCTGCCCTCCTCCTCATCTTGGGACCCCCTGTCTGTCCATCTCTTTTGTCGTGGCACTTTTTTCTTATCCTCCCTCCTCCCTCAAGCTCTTTTTTTTCCCTTACGTATCCTATTCATTTAGGAGACTGTAAAAGAGGAGGATTGCCATTATTCATAAAGGGGTTCTGCTCCACTTTGGAGGTTCATTGTGGGACTGGAACGGGTGTTGGGATTGTGAAGATCACGATGCCTGCACACTGGGCGCAAAGCTATGCTTTCACCTTCAAGACACAAATGTGAACAATGGCAAGGTTTAGAATGATGGAATGTTTTAGAAAGCAATCAGGAGGTTAGGAAAAGGTGACCAAATGTCCTGGTTTGGCCCTCGGTCTAAACAGATTTATAAAAATCAACTAAATATCGAATAATGTTCACTGTTATCATAACTTTTCATTACAATTGTCCCATTCATTGTTTCCCAGTCCAATGTGAAAACTCCCCAAAACGCAACACTTATAAATTCTGCATTAATATGTTTCTGTTCATTAATGGAGTACAATTTCTTATCACTTTCTTCAGATAATTAACCTTAAATTAACCTTAAAGTGTATTTCTTCAAATATTTTTTACCTCCAGTCTTGACATCAACTTTAGCATTGGTCATGTTTCATGCTTGTACTTGCAATTGTACTACGTATATGGTGGATCATGAGTACTTCAAATGTAGTATTCCTCTGAAGTTTTATATGTATTGTCAATTTGTAAGGATGAATGAGTACACCACTATTTGTGTCTGTATCTGTATTGTTTACCCATCTGAATTATCTGCATTCATACCCGGAATGGGCTGCACGGTGGTTAGTGTGCGGGCCACACAGCTAGGAGCCCCGAGTTAAATTCCACATTCGGGCATTTCTGTGTAAAATTTGCATGCGTGGTTTTCTCCAGGTACTCTGGTTTCCACCCACATTCCAAAAAAACATGCTAGGTTAATTAGCGACTCCAAATTACCCATAGGTATGAATGTGAGTGTGAATGGTTGTTTGTCTATATGTGGCCTGTGATTGGCTGGCCACCAGTCCAGGGTGTACCCCGCCTCTCGCCCGAAGACAGCTGGGATAGGCTCCAGCATGCGCGCAACCCTCGTGAGGATAAGCGGTAGAAAATGAATGAATGAATAGTATACACCAAAAGTGGGTGTGGTTTACCTGGAAAAGGGTGGGGCTTAAATCTTAAATCATATTTTAATGTACACACCACGTTAAGGACCCGAGTTCTAGCTCAGCATGATTTTAGTTTTACGTCAAGGACAATCTGAAGTTCAACTCGATGTACAAGTTAAACAGTTTTGGTCCCAGTCTTGACCCCTGGTGTACTCCACATGTAATATTTAATATTACAGATGTGTTCTCCTAGCTTCACATATTGCTTCCCGTCAGCTAAGTAGCTTTTGACCCAGTTCAGAACTAATCCTCTGATTCCACTACTGTAATGTAAGTGTTTTTTTTTTTACGTGGCTGTTTGGAGAGGTGGGTGAGCACGTGACACAGGTTCGAAAACAGGGTAAATGGCAACCTATGGCAATATATGTTATTATCTTTATTTTTGCTTAACGAAACTAAGCCCTCACAGTGTCTGCCAATGTTTGGTTGGTTGTCCCCACTGAAGGCCCAGGTGCCAAATGCACCGCCTGCCGCTGAGTCTATGCATAATAAAAACAACCATGTACATAGTATTTACTGTCAAAAGTACCACAATTAAAATGAAAAAAAAAAAGTTGATCCCGTGCATACACAGGAAACCTTACACCTCTTCTGGTAAGCTTTTCCTGTTAGCTTCTGTGTCGTCTATCGGGTGACAACACAGGAAACTAAATGATCCAAATCAGCGTACAAAAAAAAATGTGTAATATTTCCGTATGTTTATTTACACAACATGAAAGAAAATCCATTGGAAGGGTTAAAATAGGTTCTACTGTTGCCGGTTAGAGTACACTGACTGGACATTTCATGGTCAAATCCACGTCCCAAAGCAACGAGATGGGATCCAGCAGTGGTTCTGTTAGCACATAATCTTTGCGTGATTGCAGCACACAAATTCACATACTAGCGCAGATATTACACTAATACACTGATACCACATCACATACCAAACCACAGCGCTTGACACACTTCCTATGCCTGCACACAGAGGACGTATGCATGCACGTCTTTTTTGGCTGTTGTTGCATTCAAAGACTGCTTGTTTGTGCAATTTTTGCGTTACTGTGTTTCGGTATATTTGCATGTGCTTCTGTTTGTCAGCATTCATTCATTCGTTCATTTTCTACATCGGCTTATACCACTGCTTTTTGTTCCTTTCATTAGAAAGGTTAGAGATGATTTGGTCATATTCAAACGATGGTTTTTATAATAATAGATTGTCCTTGACGTAAAACTAAAATCATGCTGAGCTGGAGCCTATCCCAGCTCTCTTCGGGGCGAGAGGCGGGGTACACCCTAGACTGGTAGCCAGCCAATCACAGGGCACATATAGACAAACAACCATTCACACTCACATTCATACCTATGGACAATTTGGAGTCGCTAATTAACCTAGCATTTTTTTTTTGGAATGTGGGAGGAAACCGGAGTACCCGGAGAAAACCCACGCATGCACGGGGAGAACATGCAAACTCCACACAGAGATGACTAAGGGTGGGATTGAACTCGGGTCTCCTAGTTGTGAGGTCCGCGCGCTAACCACTCGACCGCCGTGCAGCCCCAGTTTGTCAGCATGTCACGAATAATGACATTTTTCCATAAATACTAAAAATAATAAAAATAATTACTATAATACTCATTATTACTATTACCATAATAAATAAAACTAATAATAAAAATAATTACTACACACTACAATGCCTTTCTGCAGCTTATTTAATATCTTTAATGCAAGTCTGACATCGTTATTTTTGCAAAGCTTGCCCCGACCCGACCCGATTATAATAATATGACTATAAAGCAAACACTGAAGGGAAAAGTTTTCGGTTATAAGTATTCAGTTGAAAAATATTTCAGTTTATACAGTAAACCTCGGATATATTGGACTCGGATATATCGGAAATTCGCTCACAACGGACAGATAAAAAAGAACCGATTTTTCTGTAATGCATTTCCAATAAAAATTCATTGCATATATCGGATTTTTTATAACGGATTTCGCCTATTTCGGACAAAATCTCCAGTCCCGTTCCAATGCATTTCCATTAAATTTCCCTCGCATATATCGGATGGCCGCATCGTGGCGCTCCGATTCGCCGAATCGTGACAGGCCGCTATACAACGTCATTTGCAGCGTTGCCAAGTACATTGGAAACATAGTCAAGGAAGTGCCTTTTTATAACGGATAAAATCCGATTTATGCATATACCGGATATAAATCCGATATATGCGTGAAACGGACATTTTCCGGTATACGCATATAACGGATTTCGCTTATATCGGACAAAACCAGTGGGAACAATTGAATCCGATATATCCGAGGTTTACTGTATACCCAAGCTCAGCTGAAGTTGGTCAGTATCAGAGCTTTTCTACTTCATATATTGTATATATTGTATATTTAAATGTAAATACACACATGTATTTCACTTCATAAAAAATACATAACCTTATAAAATGAGCAGGGGACCAAATCATAACTTCAAGTACAAAATACCAGAGTGAATTACCAACGGGTGTGTACTCGCCATCGAGCCATGTTCAGGTTCAGTGTAGGTAACCAGAGGCAGACAAATGAATGAGAAAGTCATCCGTGCTTCCCCACCTCAAACTCTTTATCAAGTGGCCCTTTGCTCCCTGTGAAAAACACAGTGGCGACGGAGGGCCGCCTGCCATCGGACACTCCCTCAGGGCTGCTGATGCGCCACAGGCCATCAATAGGTGCATGAGTAAGACATTGTTTTGAATGAGTACAGGCTGTACTGGGTCTCTGCCGAGCCGGGGTTGACTCATTCACCGAGCGTACAGATGGACATGAGAGGGGTTGAGAGCAAAGTTGTGACATAAGCAGAATTCACACGCAGGCACAATGTGGCTATTGACGAGCATGCTATGCATAATTTCCATGAAAAGGGTTATGCCTCATTTAGGAACAATGGCGGTTTGGGGCATTTTTCACTTAATGGCCTGCATGTCTATTATTATTCACACTCCGCTCAGCTCGGTTTCAAATACACAGAAAAACCTGCACAATGCAATGGGATCAAATGATCCAAAACTGCAGTTTTTTTTCAATATCCTTATTATTATTATTATTATTCAATGTCCTCTCTGACCTACCCATACAATCTGAATAGTAAAAATGTCTTTCACTACAATGCTGTTCAGTACTACATATCCTAGTAGTATAGTAATGGTAATAAAAATAAACAATATGCTCATTACCTCATAGCGTCAGTCTCATTCATTAATTCATTTTCTACCGTTTATCCTCACAAGGGTTGCGGGGGGTGCTGAAGCCTATCCCAGCTGTCTCCGGGCGGCGAGAGGCGGGGTACACCCTGGACTGGTGGCCAGCCAGCCAATCACAAGGCACATATAGACAAACAACCATTCACACTCACATTCATACCTATGGACAATTTGGAGTCGCTAATTAACCTAGCATGTTTTGCAAACTCCACACAGAGATGGCCGAGGGTGGGATTGAACTCGGGTTTCCTAGCTGTGAGGTCTGCACGCTAACCACTCGTCCACCGTGCAACCCTAGCGTCGGTCTAACATGTAAAATAAAATAACAATGTATGGATTCGGGGCGGCACGGCGGTCTGGTGGTTAGTGCGCAGACCTCACAGCTAGGAGACCAGGGTTCAATTCCACCCTCGGCCATCTCTGTGTGGAGTTTGCATGTTCTCCCCGTGCATGCGTGGGTTTTCTCCGGGTACTCCGGTTTCCTCCCACATTCCAAAAACATGCTAGGTTAATTAGCGACTCCAAATTGTCCATAGGTATGAATGTGAGTGTGAATGGTTGTTTGTCTATATGTGCCCTGTGATTGGCTGGCGACCAGTCCAGGGTATACCCTGCAACCCTTGTGAGGATAAGCCATAGAAAATTAATGAATGAATGGATGGATTCTGTCCTTGACAAGACATACTTACCCTTATATATTGTGTAATAAAAATAAAAAAAAACATTAAAATCCAAGGAAACAGGACGTAGACCGAGCAGAGAGAATTGCAAAACAGAAAATGTGGAGAAAAAAAGTTTAAAAAAATAAAGACAAAAACAAAATATCGGGATGAATGTACTGGTAAAATTCCATTCATGGTTGCAATATTTCAATTTCGTCACTCATCGCCCTGACATCAGCACACTCATACCACCCGCGTACCCGTCTGCTCTCCCACGTACACTGCGGCTTCTCAAGCGGCGCTGCAGTACACTCGCAGAAAGAGATAAGAGCCGTTTATCTCTCCGCTGTGGCATCCTTGTCAACACGCATACTTTAACTTGGTCTCTCCATCTCTGTCTTTTATGTCTTCACCGCTTTCCTGGCCCGTTCATGTTCATGTACGTGTTCAAGCTATATGTGCTATAGTATTTCCTGCAGAGGTATTTATGAACATATGCTCTTTGAGATGGTGCGGTAACACACTTGCGTGCAATTAGCTGCAGGCGGCATGCATGTACTGACAAGTACCCTCAAAAAAAAGAAAAATGAACAGAAACATTGAGAGACTCACACTGAGGTAGAGAAAAAAAAGTATTAAGTATTAAATATTAAGAGTTCACTTAGCTTTGTGTACTTTGCCTATGTACTGTATTGGTTACTGATCAAAAGCAAAGACCATTTCTTATTAAAAACTTATTAAACTTATTAAAAAAAATTAAAAAAAACTGTTGCTGTTACATTAACACTGGACAACTTTTCTGTTTATGTTTATTTTTTATGTAGCTGTACTATTATGTTAGCATATCTTACACCTATTCAGACTGTTCTCTATTATTTTATTGTTAGAATTTGCCTTCCAAAAGGATGTAATCACAAAATAAATTACCCGCAAAAAATACAACTTATACTCCATTGCGACTTATGTGTGTTTTTTCTACCTAATTATGCATTTTTGACCTTGTGCGACTTATACTCCGGAGTGATTTATAGTCCAGAAAATACGATAATTAAGTGTCCGTGTTGCATTATTAGAGCTGCCAACAATTGCCTTTTATTTATCACTGGTAACATTTAAATTGTACACTACTTGAATTACCAAGTACATCTTAACTCAAAAAGTGTGATGCTTTATGCTGCTTTTTGGTCATTTGTCATTATGTACAGTAAAGGCAAAAAATATTCTTTGACCTTTTGGTGAGCTACTTGAAATCTGGCGCACTATAAAACCCCTGTGATAGTACAGTAAACCTCGGATATATCGGATTCAATTGTTCCCATTGGTTTTGTCCGATATAAGCGAAATCCGTTATATTCGTATACCGGAAAATGTCCGTTTTACGCATATATCAGATTTATATCCGGTATATGCGTAAATCGGATTTTATCCGTTATAAAAAGGCACTTCCTTGACTATGTTTCCAATGTACCTGGACGCGCAGGCAACGCTGCAAACACTGCAAATGACGTCGTATAGCGGCCTGTCACGATTCGGCGAATCGGAGCGCCACGATGCGGCCATCCGATATATGCGAGGGAAATTTAATGGAAATGCATTGGAACGGGACTGGAGATTTTGTCCGAAATCGGCGAAATCCGTTATAAAAAATCCGATATATGCAATGAATTTTTATTGGAAATGCATGACAGAAAAATCGGTTCTTTTTTATCCGTCCGTTGTGAGCGAATTTCCGATATATCCGAGGTTTACTGTATCACCATCATAAGGCTGGACACATGATGCGTTTATGTTCATTAAACAACCACATATAAATTGTGTTTTGAGCACAATGCATAAATACCAAGAGTGCAAAATTGTTCAGTGACTCTTGAACAAGTTAGTACTTAAAACATTAATGAACTCCAAATTAAATTGTTGCTCAATGTTGGGTCTAATCTAGGCATGAACAAGTACTCCACTATCTGTATTCGTATCCATACTTAAAGTGCGCAGGCATCAATTAGTTAGTGGGTGTGGTTTAGCTAAAAAATGGGCATAGTTTAAAGCCGTATATTATTTAAAGTCTGAAATTGATTTGTATTGATCAGAAGTTGCTATATGTATTGTATTTTGGGTGGCACTGCTCAACATCAGACACAGTGTCTGGGTACACCCTGGACTGGGCGGCAAGCAAAGTCAACTTAACAGTTGACCATCTCTACGGGCGCTATGAGCAAGTAGAATATTTCTCATCCATATCGAACCCCCGACAACATCTCCTTGCTGCATTACTAAAATGAAAATGCTGTTGACTTGTAACCACGCAAATCTCTTTAGACCTGGATCAAATGTATTATTAAAAATGTATTAAACTCCATGGATAAAAGCATTAGCACGAAGTGAAAGTACAACATAGACAGAGTTGACCTCACCCTGGCAGCTGTAATAGCGTCCACTCTTCTACAAGACTATGAAGTGTACCCATGGGAATTTTTGCCTGTTCATGCAGTTTTGACTGATGTTGTACCCAAGTCAGGGTTTGACTCCGGTTCAGGGCCGGTCGGTTGAGGTCAGGGCCGGTCACGTTCTTTCACACCTAAATCATCCAAGAAGACTTTTAGAGTTTTACTGTAGGAATCTGAATAATATGACACCGATATGGGGCGGCACGGTGGTCTAGGGGTTAGCGCACAGACCTCACAGCTAGGAGACCAGGGTTCAATTCCACCCTCGGGCATCTCTGTGTGGAGTTTGCATGTTCTCCCCGTGCATGCGTGGGTTTTCTCCGGGTACTCCGGTTTCCTCCCACATTCCAAAAACATGCTAGGTTAATTAGCGACTCCAAATTGTCCATAGGTATGAATGTGAGTGTGAATGGTTGTTTGTCTATATCTGCCCTGTGATTGGCTGGCGACCAGTCCAGGGTGTACCCCGCCTTACGCCCGAAGACAGCTGGGATAGGCTCCAGCACCCCCCGCGACCCTTGTGAGGAAAAGCGGTAGAAAATGAATGAATGAATGACACCGATATTTCAGGCTGTAATATTGTAATATGAATTTGGACATTGTATCACAAAGTGACCGATGGTCAAAAACTTTGAACGGTGACTTGGTGACAGTTTCGAACTTTTGTTGTTGCTGTATCATGGATTAGCGAGAAAGCACACTGGAGGTGTGCTTGGAAGGGGACAAAAGAAAAAATGAGAGAAGAATGAGTTGGCAATGGACTTGTGGGGGGGCTGGGGGCCCAAAAAGTGGGCTAAGAGGAGAGAGTGGGAGCGATGGCGTGAGAGAGCAATTGTCCCCGCCGGAGTCGGGTATGCTCGTGGTTAACCAGAGTTGGCAGCACCTCAGCTTGACCTTAACCCCCTTATGCCGCCGCTCCCCTCTGATCCCATTAGGGCCAGGGACCATGGCAAGACCCCCTCTTCCACACACACACACACATGGGCATATGGAAGTTCACTGCTAACAACCGCCCTCCCTTGTCATCTCCGACCATATTGTATCCCCTAACTCGGGTAGGGCTTCTGCTATGCGGGGGCCCGGGACAACTATCAGGCCTATGGAACAAACAGGCTGCTAATGTGGGCAGACAGGACAGACAATTAGAGGCATGCAGACAAATGCGAGGGTTGCATTATGCTCTCAGGGAGTGTGCACGGGCCAAATAAAGGACACATGGAAAGATAATTATGTGAATATCAAAACGCTAACTTCACCAGACACTGCAGAGCATCCACCGCTCAGTTCATGCTCATACACTTTATGCCAAAATGTCAAGAAAAATAGCTTTCAGATACAGTTCAGTTCAAAGTTCTTCAAAAATCATTGAGTTAATCTTTCGAGATTTAAAAAAAAAAAAAAAAAAAAATTAAAACCACTCAGGAATCCAACACATGCAAAGAGCTTCCACTCCGTCTCCTTGTTATGCCCACCGCAGAAGCTATTTAAGCTATTATCCTTAACAGGTTCTGCCCAGTCATCGAACCACTTATCATCTCTCAACAAGCCTGTATTGCAACCTGGCAAAATCCACGACAACCCGAATCCTGAATCTCACTCAACACATTAAAGGCAGGTTTTTAGAGAGGATGCATAACAGGAGCCGTCTTTGTTGACATGTCTGCAGAATACAAGAGTGTGAACCATCACCTTCTCTTCTCTTCTCGAAAAATATCCTGAAGCTGATAAACGAGCCGGCATTTGACATCTTTGGATCTTTTTTAAAAGACTGGTGCTTTTTGTTCTCTTAACAACGAGCAAAGCCGGTGGCGATGTCAACAAAAGGCAGATATATATATCAGAATCAGAATATACTATATTCGCTGAAAATTTCTATAGATATGAATGTTAATGTAAGTGTTTGTTCTTCTATTTGTGTTCTGTCACTCGTGACCCTGGACAGTATAAGAACTAAAAAATTAATACAAATGAAATGAAGTAAAAATGAAATAAAAATACAGACAAAACTAATAAAAACAGCAAAAACTAAAAAAAAACAGCACTAATAAAATAAAATATATTAGTACACTAAAGTTATAATAACAAAAGAAAAAAGTCGTAATCTTATGATAAAAAATATAAAAATGTAAAATGTTAATATTAGGGTTAGGGTTAGAGAAAAACTAGTGTAATTTTCATAGCATAAAGTTGATTAAATATTTATAGAAATATATTATTTTTTATTTAATGTCAGAAACAGTAATCTTAGGAGAAAAAATACAAAAATTTAAAATGTTAATATTATACAGGAAAAAATAGTGTAATTTTCAAAGTATAAAGTTGATTAAATATTTATAGTAATATATCATTTTTAATTTAATATGAGAAACAAACTTTTGCAATTTTGGGAAACGAGTTTGGGAAATACTCACGTTAATAGAATAAAATCAGAATATTATGCCAATAAGGTAATATTTAAATAAAAATAAAATGTACATGAAGAAAATAAAATATTTTGAAAATGTACAAATGAAAGAAAGAACTTTTCACCACTACTCACAAAGCTGAAATGATTTTTTTTATCAATATATGTAACTCAGCATACATACGTGATCCTTGCATACCCCTGCCTTATAATGAAATGACCCAATTGGTTAATGATGGTTATATTGTTGTGTTGCATAGTTTTTGTAAGGTTAAACCCTCCCCTTGCATCCCTCACAGGTTCATACCTGTTGATGAATATTCAGCCTCTGGTCAAGAGTTGTACTCACACACAAAACACACACATACACACTAACACACATACACAGGTTGAGACTCGTCACCACACAGAGCCCGCCTTCCCCTTTGGCAGATCAGCTAACACATCCCCACGTAAGGGGAAGGCAGGCATGTCGCTGCAGATTGTGTACTTTGCACACACACACACACACGCCGTCAGACAAGCTAGTGCATGTTTCACGACCTTCAGGCGAGATTTATTATCGGACAAGACGGGAAGCATCATTGGCAAATCATAGAAGCACTTTTACACCAGCGCAAGATACCACAAAAACAGATTACAGAATACTTCTGCACTTCCAGTGACATCAGCGCATCATGTGACCATCCTGTTACGCCTCCAGGAAGACTCGTCTCCGGAGGTCAACTCCCACTTCAAAGGCCAACAGTAGGCTTTGTCACCGGGCTGCGGCCACTGTGCTTCAGCATCGGGGGGCTCTTTCTCCCTTGCACAGTAATGGGATTAAGATTTCCACAGGGCAGATTAAGGGGCTCCGAGTCCCACCTTGTTTCCCGTGTCACTATACGTTATTCGTATCTGCAGCATCCAAGATTATTGGCAATGACAGAGCGGGAATGTTCTCATGGAGGAGTACCCAATGACGAAATGAAAACGATTTTCGGTTACCCTTCCATATGTGTTGTTGTGTTATTAATACACCGTTTGAGTCTAACTGTGTCTTTATTGCAAAACATGGCCGTTGGCAGCCTATTAGCATGCTCTCAAAGTGAGAACTGGAACTCTGTTGCCCGTCTATGGCGTCATCAGTGGGCGTTTTTTACTTTCTGGCACCGCGAGTCTTTGCTTTTCTTGTGGATCACAGCTGCAAAATAAGCCCACAATGGAGCCAAGACTATTGGATTCTTCTCCTCCCTCATCACCATCTTTGTCAACAACCATCTCCAAGGTAAAAGTGACATTAGAGTAAGGTAAAATGTCACACAGATGCGGGCCTTCAGTCTTGAGGGATGCCGCCCTTTTCTCCATCTCCACAAAGCCAGCTGCCTTTAGACGCCCCCGCACAACCTGAGGTAGCATTGTTCCATTGAAGGTAAAAGAAGATCCCAGATCATGATGGCACCCCCCCCATCCACTGTGCCGTGTGGAAAACATCTCATCATGCCAGTAATGTTGAAAACCATCAGGACAGAGAATACAACTTTCTTCCACCTTTCAATGTCCCATGTTTGGTAAAATCCAAGCAGGTAAATGTATGGCATTGAAGGAGGCAAGGCCTTTTTTTATGTGTGATGTTGGACTGCACTCGTCACCAGTAGCAACCCTTCGAGAACCGTCTCATATTTTGACCGACAGACAATTGGGTCCCCCAGCTCAGGGACAGTGACATGGTTTGGGTCTACCACTTGGTAATGGTAATGGTTTTATTTCATTTGAACATGCATCAGATTACAATTGAGTGCATCCCATAATCAGTCCCCAGTTCCACATGTCCAAAAGGAGTAGGAAGAAGCAAAGCTTATTAAATCCTACCCTTCCATCTGGTACTTTTACAATCAGTAACTGTTACATTTGTTCACTTCCTGCTTTCCTAATATAGTTTAAGTTTTTATTTTTTTATTTTTTATTTATTTTTGTAATTATTTTGTATTAATTTTTTTTGTCATGTACCGAAGTACGAAGTGTATGAGGTTTTTTTAATTTATTTTATTAATTTTTTAAAATTTATTTTTAATTTTTATTAAATATATATATTTTTTTAGAAAATATTTTGGGCTTTTTTTTGTCATGTACCGCAGTACGAGGTAATATGAGCATCCAATGACATAATGGGTACCATAGTAAGTGTCAATATAGTGATATACAGTAAACCTCGGATATATCGAATTCAATTGTTCCCACTGGTTTTGTCCGATATAAGCGAAATCCGTTATATGCGTATACCGGAAAATGTCCGTTTTACGCATATATCGGATTTATATCCGGTATATGCGTAAATCGGATTTTATCCGTTATAAAAAGGCACTTCCTTGACTATGTTTCCAATGTACCTGGACGCGCAGGCAACGCTGCAAACGCTGCAAATGACGTCGTATAGCGGCCTGTCACGAGTCGGCGAATCGGAGCGCCACGATGCGGCCATCCGATATATGCGAGGGAAATTTAATGGAAATGCATTGGAACGGGACTGGAGATTTTGTCCGAAATAGGCGAAATTTGTTGTAAAAAAGTATGCAAAAAATCGGTTCTTTTTTATCTGTCCGTTGTGAGCGAATTTCCGATATATCCGAGTCCGATATATCCGAGGTTTACTGTATATAGCACATCATGACTGGTTCAAGACTCTTCATCCTTGTATTTAGCAAACATCAACTGCTTGTATTGTTTCTTGAATTGGCTCATCGTTGTGCATTGTTTGATTTCCTTACTCAATCCATTCCATAGTTTGATTCCACATACTGAAATGCTACGGCTAATATTGCCATGGTAAGTGTAGAGTTTTCAGTACTCTGAAGACATTTTGAGGCTAAAACTTGAACCTCTTCCATTAGCAAACATACGTTGACACCAGGAGAGTAACTTCTGTAGGTGAGCAGCGTTTCTTCCACTTTGTATTTTTTATTAAGTTGATCACACATTCATTCAGACAACATAATTAAAACCCCAAACAATAATGATGTCAGTAATGATACAAGATGATGGCGTTACATAACGAACCATCCGATGACAGGCTGGAGCAGACTGAGTCATGGAGGAAGATGCGTGGGAGATTATACTTTACTCAATACTGACCCCTTGTGTTTGTCACATGCATTTTTTTTAAAATGTCACTTTCCAAATCTTCCATGGAGATCAAATTTAGCATCTCGGGTGGAAGCATGACTTGAAAGAAGTCTGCAAGCGAGAAGAAATTGGGTCATGGTTTTTGGGGGTCACCTTTAATGTAAACAAGGTTGCTTTCTGTATGCACACACACACACACACAAACACACACAAGTGTTTATGGTCACTTTATGTAGTTTTCCTCATGGCCCAGCTGGCAAAAGTTACAACAGGCCAACAATATGCCTGCAGGACAGGCGAGTCCGGGGTCTAGGATGAGGGCCCCTCGCTCCCGCTGAAAAGCTTCTATTCTCCAACTCCTCCTCTGTCAGGAAGCATTAATTATGGGCTGCAAAGCTCAGCTCAGAGTCAGAAAAAGTCCAGGCTCCACTCTCGTACACACACACACACACACACACACACACACAACTCAGCCAGCCGAGTTCCCTCCCTTGTCATGTTACAGCATGCAGAAATGATGGGACCCTCCCCCCGGCCCCCTGCCCCCCCTCCACTCATTCACTCTCTTAATGAATCCAAGCTGACCACTTTGCAGAGCCTTGTGAGAATCTTTGCTTTTACTTTTACAATTACACCTTACGGCACGAAGAGGGGGGGAAAGGAAGGAAAGAATATACTCTCAGAGCTGTTTTGCACATATTTGTGTTTGAAGTTTGATTCTAATGGTTTTCGTATGGTTGCTCCACTCCCATCGTCATCTAGTATACCTAGTATAGTATACCTCTGGAGCTGCAACATGGGGGCATGTACACGACAAGCTTCATTGGAAAGTATTAAAATGGAGTGAATATTTGTAAAATACTGGCTTACAATCATATGAGCACAAGTTTTGTTACAATACACAGAAAACAGAGGAAGAGCTTTTTTAAAAGCACGCTATAAGTACTTTTTATAACTGTTATTGATGTTTCATGCCAATTGTATTACAGTATTACAGTATACAGTATTACAGCAGTTACTCTCCTGGTGTCAACGTATGTTTGCTAATGGAAGAGGTTCAAGTTTTAGCCACGCAAAATGTACCGAAAACTCTACACTTACCATCGCAATATTGGCCATAATAAAAATAAATAAATAATTAAAAAAAAATATATATATATATATATATATATATATTTAATAAAATAAAATCTAAATTAAAAATAAATAAATTTAAATTAATAAAATAAATTAAAAAAAAACTTCATACACCTCGTACTTCAGTACGTGCCAAAAAAAATAATTCAAAAAATAAAATTTTTTAAAAAAATTAAAAAAAAAACTTAAACTGTATTATGGAAAGCAGGAAGTGAACAAATGTAACAGTTACTGATTGTAAAAGTACCAGATGGAGGGGTAGGATTTAATAAGCTTTGCTTCTTCCTACTCCTTTCGGACATGTGGAACTGGGAACTGATTATGGGATGTACTCAATTGTAATCTGATGCATGTTCAAATGAAATTAAACCATTACCATTACCATTACCATACAGGCCTGCTACCAGAGATTATTTTCTTAGTCGATTAATCTGTAATTTGCTGATTAATCAAATCAGTTTGGCCTTGCATGGACCAAATCGATATGACCCAAACACAAACAGTTAAATAATAGGTCATGGATGACAAAAGATATTCAAAAATATTCACATTTGGGAGGCTGAAAGGAGAGGATATTTGTGTTTTTGATTAAAATACCAAAATAGTTGTTGACTAAGTGGATAATCGATGAATCACCGATACTATTGTAGTAGTGATAGTATTGATGGTATTTTGTACTTGTCATTATTGATTATTTTATACATTGTGTAAACGTTGATAAAGCGACAATGCAATATAATAAGTACTGTACTGCAGTGTAACACAAAGTAATACAATACAGTGGAGGATTTTGGATCAGGATTCATAAAAATTGTTTTCATTGCATTTTTCTCCCTCAAAATAAGCAGTTTTTACATAGAAAACGCATCACTTTCACCACAAGTAATTCCTAAATATGTGATAAAACATGCAAAATGTACAGTAGATGTATGACCAAAACGTTGACCAAAAGTGCTGTAACTTCCACACCCGAACTCTTTATACATTTTATACTTTAAATGCATTTAATAAGTGTGAGAGGCATAGTTCGGGTTTAAACCTGGACTGTGAGGGAACAATGGCAATTGAAGAGAGATGGGGAGGGTTCTGGAACTGAATATAATTAATAAGAACGACAGCCACTTTTATTGCAAGACGATATCAGACGAAAATGTCAACATCAAGTTAGCAGGAAAGTTTAGAGGGTGTATTATTATCACCCTTCATTGGGGATCCCACTACATAACATTACCATAATGTTATACTGTAGGCTGATGTAGTTTACATACGTATGTAGGATTAATTAAACTTACAAAAAGTGCTAAAAAGTAGTTTCCTTGGGTTTAAACACATCACAGAAACACAGAAAAACAACATTCCTAAATGATAAAATGGACCCCAAAATTATATAAGCTTTTTTTATGACAATGTGCTTTTCAATAATCCCTGACGGATGAAACATTACATTACACATCCCTCAATAATGTGACACCACCCAAGAGCAGCTATTCAATACAACTTGCGGTTTAACTGTAATCAAAGCCCCCCCGCCCCCCCGGCTCCCTCGCCATTGACCCCTTGGAATTAGAATCATTTTTTTCATTGCAGTTTCTACATATCCAAATCATAAAAGCGCCTCAAAATGCTACACACAACTGCTCATTCAGAACAAAGACGGCTGGATCCGAATAGCTTGGTTTGGCAGGATGTGTTCAGTTTGATGCCAAATAGGGCGTTCCATCATATGGGCCTCACAGAAAATCCTATGAGCAATGTTATATGCTGACAGTTTAAGAGACCTGAGTCAGACTAAGTCGTATAACATAGACATGACTAGGTGGGAATGTAAACATCCCTCTAACTGCTCTCTGATAGCCACCTAATGACTTTTTAATGGGAAACATATTTGCATCCGTGCTTAGCCATTGCCTTCGAAACGTGCAACTTCTTTCAAAATGGTTGAGAGAGATGACCCTCATTCGGTGTAATGACGAGTTCAATGACCTGCACACTGGAGGAACCAAGCAACCCTAATCAAAAGTATGGTACAACATTTGGGTCAAGTGTTCTTTTACATCTCAAAAAGACGAAACATTGGATGGAGAAGGTTGTCCAGAAGGTTGGTTTTAGAGAGGTCTGAGGTGGATTGCAACCTTCAGGTTGGGAGCAAGGTCTTGCCCGAGTTGGAGGGTCTTGTTCACGACTAAGGGAAGGGTGTAGCGTGAGATTGACCTGCACATTGGAGGAACCAAGCAACCCTAAACAAAAGCATGGTACAACATTTGGGTCAACTGTTCTTTTACATCTCAAAAAGAAGAAACATTGGAGGGAGAAGGTTGTCCAGAAGGTTGGTTTTAGAGAGGTCTGAGGTGGATTGCAACCTTCAGGTTGGGAGCAAGGTCTTGCCCAAGTTGGAGGGTCTTGTTCACGACTAAGGGAAGGGTGTAGCGTGAGATTGACCTGCACATTGGAGGAACCAAGCAACCCTAAACAAAAGTATGGTACAACATTTGGGTCAACTGTTCTTTTACATCTCAAAAAGAAGAAACATTGGAGGGAAAAGGTTGTCCAGAAGGTTGGTTTTAGAGAGGTCTGAGGTGGATTGCAACCTTCAGGTTGGGAGCAAGGTCTTGCCCGAGTTGGAGGGTCTTGTTCACGACTAGGAACGGTGTAGCATGAGATTGACCTGCACATTGGAAGAACCAAGCAACCCTAAACAAAAGTATGGTACAACATTTGGGTCAACTGTTCTTTTACATCTCAAAAAGAAGAAACATTGGAGGGAAAAGGTTGTCCAGAAGGTTGGTTTTAGAGAGGTCTGAGGTGGATTGCAACCTTCAGGTTGGGAGCAAGGTCTTGCCCGAGTTGGAGGGTCTTGTTCACGACTAGGAACGGTGTAGCATGAGATTGACCTGCACATTGGAAGAACCAAGCAACCCTAAACAAAAGTATGGTACAACATTTGGGTCAAGTGTTCTTTTACATCTCAAAAAGAAGAAACATTGGAGGGAGAAGGTTGTCCAGAAGGTTGGTTTTAGAGAGGTCTGAGGTGGATTGCAACCTTCAGGTTGGGAGCAAGGTCTTGCCCGAGTTGGAGGGTCTTGTTCACGACTAAGGGAAGGGTGTAGCGTGAGATTGACCTGCACATTGGAGGAACCAAGCAACCCTAATCAAAAGTATGGCACCACATTTGGGTCAACTGTTCTTTTACATCTCAAAAAGAAGAAACATTGGAGGGAGAAGGTTGTCCAGAAGGTTGGTTTTAGAGAAGTTGCAGCCTTCAGGTTGGGAGCAAGGTCTTGCCCGAGTTGGAGGGTCTTGTTCACGAGTGAGCGTGAGATTGACAGGCACATCGATACTGGACTAAGCTGTCCTGAGCCAAAAGATAAGCTCTCAATTTACTTCGATTTATGTTCCCACCCTCACCTATGCTCATGAACTTTAGTTTGTGACCGAAAGAACAAGGTTGCAGATAAAAATGGCCGAAATGGGTTTCCTTCATATTGGCTAACAGATACGATGAGGAGCTTGGTCATCTGGAAGGAGCTCAGAGTAACTGCTCCTTCACATCAGGAGATAGCTCAGGCATATAGTCTGGATGGTTCATGGACGCCTCCCTGGTGACGTACGTCCATCCCAACATTGGGCCCCAGGGCAGACCTAGGATATGCTGGAAGGTTTATGCCTCACAGTTGGCCTGGGAACGCCTTGATGTCTCCCTGGTCGAACTGAAAGACATGGCCAGAGACCAGGAGAGACCGGTCTGAACTTTCCATTGACTCTGCTGCCCTGCGACCCAGATAAACCGATATTTGAAACGATTGAAAGAGATGTGAAAGAAGCTGCCTATGTCAGATTGGAAAAAACCCTGACTGTCCCCAAAAATTGTCTCATTGACTGCAGAGTTACCACGACCAGTTGTTTTGCCACCAGACAAGCGAGCAACCTATTGTTATGAACGGTCCTCATTCACCGGCCACAATAGCAACAACCCCCCCCAAGGGACACACTCACCGATGACATAAAGAGTGAAACTCCACACCTAAGATTTTAGAACCGATGAAACCTTTTAACGAAAGCTGAAACGTCTTCAACAAACAAAAAGAGTCCAGTTGCCACCATTCAAACTCTGCGGATTACCATGACCTCGAACACTGAGATTCACTCAGTGATACATTTATCTATCCTGTTTCAATACCATTTTTCCTGGTCAGGGTTAAGGGTGGTGGCTGACATAGTGCTGAAGGCACACATTACCCTGGACTGGTCACCAGTCAATGGGAATGGGAATTGGTCCCATGACTGCGGGACACAAGTTGCGTGATTCTCTACATCACCAATGCCCTGCAATTGACTATGATCTTGTAATTTTATGAGCCAGCAACACATGACCGTTACATAAGCAGATAAAGCAATTTGAATCTGAGCAATTTGAAGCTGAATAGAAATGTAGAATCAATATTCAAATATCTAAAGATGTGTTGAAATCAATTCACAGACTGAGGATTAAACAAGCAACTATCAGGTTGGACGACTTGAGTCTTACCACTGTCCTCAGACTCTACAGAATGTTACATAAAATTAGTGAGGGATGTTAGGATGAAATATTGACCACTGTGTTTCGACGTTTATACCAATGTGGGGAATATTGAAAACAAATCTGTCCATTAATTTTCAATGGGAAAATTTTATTGAAAAGAATGAATTATGATTTTTGGGGATTTGTGGGATTACAAAAAAAAACATAGCGTAGGTCCTGACTGAGCTTACAAAAAAAATACATAATTTGAAATGTTGGAAACTGACTGAATGTTGAAATGTATGAATAAGTTGAATTATGGGCCGAAATTGGGAAGACCTGGGTTCGATTCTCCGCTTGGCCATCTCTGTGTGGAGTTTCCTTACTTGGGTTTCCTTCCAAAAACATGCTAGGTTAATTAGTGACTCCAAATTGTCCATAGGTATGAATGTGAGTGTGAATGGTTGTTTGTCTATATGTGCGTATGTGTGTACCCCGCCTCTCCCCCGAAGACAGCCGGGATAGGCTCCAGCATACCCGCGACCCTCGTGAGGTTAAGCGGTAGAAAATGAATGAATGAATGATAATTTTCTTTATATTTTCAACTGTTGACCAGTCCAGGGTGTACCCCGCCTCTCGCCTGAAATCAGCTGGGATAGGCTCCAGCATACCCGCGACCCTCGTGAGGATAAGCGGTAGAAAATGAATGAATGAATGATATTTTTCTTTATATTTTCAACTGTCGACCAGTCCAGGGTGTACCCCGCCTCTCGCCTGAAGACAGCTGGGATAGGCTCCAGCATACCTACGACCATAGTGAGGAGAAGCGGCATAAAAAAATGGATGGATGGAAGTTGAATTATCACAGCGGGCTCAAGGATTGAACCGTCAACCATTAGGTTGGGAGTCAGACATAAAATATTGAAAATGTTAACAGTCATGGGAAATGTGCAATGCTTTTCCACCAGTACAGTGTGTCAAATAAATTGCCAATTTTTCATAGAAAATATGAAAATACAGTAAACATGGAATTGTTTAAATCGGTTGAGAAATGTGGCGGGAGTTATACAAGTTGGTGTACAAGTTTAGATGTGTGAATATTAATATATGGCATAGAACCAGATGAACATTTGGCTTAGATTAAAACTTTTTATGACATTATGTGAATCCATAAATCAATGTTGATGTTTATTATGGATGATTTATTATGGACAGTCCTTTTAATTCTACAACAACAGTGTGTGACATATGAGTGATGGGACCCAATCAATGTTCAAGTTATATTTGCGGAATATACAATAATATGTACAGTTGAGATATATGTTTGCTTATACAAGAGACATGACAAGTAGGGAAGTTGATGAAATATGAAGCAAGGAAATTGATAGAAACAGGGCACCGTGACTCATGCACACTCCTGCAGATTATAAGTCAAACTGAAAAAAAAAAAAAAAGTATTTTTCCCTTACGCCTGACATTCCTTTCTCTTCTTCTCTTCTCCCTTGCTGACCCTCGCCTCACTTTTTTCCCCCCCTGAGAGGAGGTTACATAATATATTTCCAGTCCCTCCCCCTTCCTTCAACGCACACTCCAGCTTCACTTCATCAGTTCCTGTCTCTCATCCAATGCCCATTACACACACACACACACATACCCACGCACACACTCCAGATTTCCTCCACTAGACATTGAACAGACTCTCCAACGCGTCACAAACCTTCTCATGCCCTCATTCTTCTGCTTCTCTCTCTCACTGCTCTTTCTTTCTCCTCCCCCTTTTCTCCCCTTTCATCTCCCCCACAAACACCCCGTTGCATTAATCAGTTTTTTTCCCCCGCCACACCAACAATGGCTCTGTTTTACATCACTGATTGGGGATGTGACCCCGCCTCACACACATCGTATACACAATGCCACCCGGCCCTCTTTCGCTCTTTCTCCGCTCACTGCGTTTCCCATGATGCAGCATGTCGCAGAGAAATGGTACCCTGACCCCGCAGTTTGGCAAAGGGGTCACGGGCTGGGGTGCAAGGGGGGGTTGACACAAAGGTCAGGCATGTCAGATGTGGGTGAACTGTGGGAGAGTGCTCGGTTTTTAAGGAGGTTTGGGGGAACTGGACAATAGAGCTGGCGGACATTCAAAGGGAAACTGGGAAGCAAAGAACCCTGATGAGGACTCCGCTGTTCCATCCTATTAGACAATGGAAATCAAGGCAGAGATTCATACATTTTTATATTTATTTTCATTATTATAATTGATATTTCATTGATATTTCATAACCCTTGAATAGACCTTACCAAGAAGAAGAGGAAGGCATGTCTATATTTTCTCTCAGCTGCATTCATTCATTCAGCCAATCACAGGGCACATATAGACAAACAACCATTCACACTCACATTCATACCTATGGACAATTTGGAGTCGCTAATTAACCTAGCATGTTTTTTTTTGGAATGTGGGAGGAAACCGGAGAAAACCCACATATGCACAAGGATAACATGCAAACTCCACACAGAGATGACCGAGAGTGGAATTGAACCCTGGTCTCCAAGCTGCGAGGTCTGCGCGCTAACCACTTTTCCGCCGTGCAGCTCCAGCTGCATTCATTCATTCATTCATTCATTTTCTACCGCTTTTCCTCACGAGGGTCGCGGGGGGTGCTGGAGCCTATCCCAGCTGTCTTCGGGCGTAAGGCGGGGTACACCCTAGACTGGTCGCCAGCCAATCACAGGGCACACATAGACAAACAACCATTCACACTCACATTCATACCTATGGACAATTTGGAGTCGCTAATTAACCTAGCATGTTTTTTTTGGAATGTTGGAGGAAACCGGAGTACCCGGAGAAAACCCACACATGCACAAGGATAACATGCAAACTCCACACAGAGATGGCCGAGAGTGGAATTGAACCCTGGTCTCCGAGCTGCGAGGTCTGCGCGCTAACCACTCGACCGCCGTGCAGCTCCAGCTGCATTCAAGTACTCCAAATAAGTTTTTTCCAAGCTTCCTTCTACAATATGCTGATCATCATGAGTTTGGCCTTCAGAAGCCAGTCAAAGCTATGTGGGCTTTGTTGGGTGTTAAACTCGGTCCACCACAGTCTGGGTGGCAGACTGAGGGCTGAGACTGACTCAGCTGAGAGCCTTGTGACTTGGGTAGCGTGGCGAGTCCCGGATAGCCTCAAGTTTCATCAACATCTGATGAATAAGCGCGGGGGGAGGGGGTAGTCTAGACTGGCACAAGGCTTGCTAAGACTTGGCACCGGCCTATGGATCAGGGAGATCTTCCTTCATACGGGGCTGAAGTTGTTTTTTGGGGGAAAAGCATGTAAGGTTTTCTGGGATACAGCTCATACTGTAGAAGGACTTTGGGAAAGGGGGGGCTCTGGACTGAAGTGAGTGTAGCTGGAGGGACTGAACGGGGATCATATTTTGCATCTCTAAACGCCAGCTCTGACAAAAAGAGAAGCGTCAGTTCCCCTGCCTGGCCTGATAATGTGGACCAGAACCCAAATGAGGGAGACATGCTAATGAGTGCATTGGATTAATGTGACAGAGTGAGCCTGCAATGGGATTGTGTGGGTGTGCGGATAGTGCTGTGGCCTTAATGAGAACCCCCCCCCCCCCCACACCCCCCTTTTTCAGAGATCTGTTTTTCAGCAGATCATTTCAGGGGGGGACTGCAGATTAATGAATACCCACATACCATTGCATAAAGGTGGTGGGGGTGACGATTGGGATTGGGTAACTAAGACAAGAGTAAATGTGAAAAAAAAAGTTAATTCATGATTGGCTATTTGAGAGCAACGGCAAAGAAGCAACAAGGTTGTTGTGAGTGGAAAAAAATGCAAAAGCCTAGTGTGCAGGAGATATTTTGGGAAATGGGCTTAGGGTACTGTGTGCGTGGGTGCATGTGTGCGTGGGGGTGGGGGTGGGGGTGGGGGTGTTTGTGGGCACAGCTGAAAGGAAACAAAGGCAGCAAGGCCTCCAACAAAATGTAAGTCAAGCCCCTGTTGCATGTTGCTGTCGTTGGAAATCTTAAAAATTCACGCAGACTTGAACCAGAGACCTCTGGTCAGTGACATAGACACTTAAGTATTGTATTTTTTTTTTTTTGCAGTACATGGATGCAGCTTTGTGAACTTGGGAAAAAAACATTTAAGAAGTTTCAAGAATGATTTGTTATGATTAACCAATCACAGAGCACAAATAAACATAAACATTCACACTCACATTAACAATTTAGCATCTTTAGTGAATCTAATTTGCCTGTTTTTAGTTTGCCGGAATAAACTCATGCAACTGTGAGGCTAATGTGGGAGCTAATACACAAACTTTCAAACTACATTAGTATTCATTAATTCATTCATTCATTTTCTACCGCTTTTAATCACAAGGGTCGCGGGGGTGCTGGAGCCTATCCCAGCAGTCTTCGGGCAAGAGGCGGGGTACACCCTGGACTGGTGGCCAGCCAATCACAGGGCACATATAGACAAACAACCATTCACACTCACATTCATACCTATGGACAATTTGGAGTCGCTAATTAACCTAGCATGTTTTTGGAATGTGGGAGGAAACCGGAGTACCCGGAGAAAACCCACGCATGCACGGGGAGAACATGCAAACTCCACACAGAGATGGCCGAGGGTGGAATTGAACCCTGGTCTCCAAGGTCTGCGCACTAACCACTCAACCGCCGTGCAGCCTACATTAGTATTATTCTGAAAAATATACTTGATTGCAGTTTTATAGTGCAAAGAAACATCCATCCATTTTTTGTACCGCTTATCCTCACAAGGGTCGTGGGTATGCTGGAGCCTATCCCAGCTGAGGCAGGGTACACCCTGGACTGGTGGCCAGCCAATCACAGGGCACATATAGACAAACAACCATTCACACTCACATTCATACCTATGGACAATTTGGAGTCGCTAATTAACCTAGCATGTTTTTTTTGGAATGTAGGAGGAAACTGGAGTACCCGGAGAAAACATGCAAACTTCACACAGAGATGCCCGAGGGTGGAATTGAACTCTGGTCTCCTAGCTGTGAGGTCTGCACACTAACCACTCGACCACCGTGCAGCCTACATTTGTACTATTCTGAAAAATATACTTGATTGCAGTTTTATAGTGCAAAGAAACGAGGATCGTAGACATGCTGGAGCCTATCCCAGCCGAGGCGGGGTACACCCTGGACTGGTCATCAGCCAATCACAGGGCACATATAGACAAACAACCATGACTATATTCATTTCCACAAATTGATGTTTGTAACAAACATCATTTTTTTTAAGTACCGTTATCGGATCCTCAACACTACAAGAAAAAGTGTATCGGGACATAACTACTTCATACATTTTCACATCAAAACTAACTAAAAAGTGTAAGATTACACAATGATAAATGAGAATTCCGTCCTAAAAACCACAGGAGCACAAGAGGCTCTTGCATTCCTGCTGATTTCAGGTGGTCCCAGTATGATATTTTCCTGACCCACTTTTTCTACCAACTGCTGGCTTCATAGCAAAATGTGCTTCGGCAGCGCCGAGAGTTCACACCCTGCTAGTTGTTGCCGGTGGATGAGGGGCGTCCGAATAAAGTGTGATTAATGAGCAAGTGTTTTGGCATCACTGCAGAGAACAAAGAAGCTAATCTACGGCACATGGAAAGTGGCAAACGGTGTGCATACCAGAGTGGAGGTCTATGAACTCACATGGAACCGCTGGCTTGGAATAAAGCGGAGAAAGATGAATATTCCGAGAAAAGGGACAAAATGTTATATTAATATAAACACAAGTTAATTAAAATGACCTATTTTGCAAGTTTGTATAGGCGTATAAACACATTTTTTTCAGTGGATACAGGTGTGTGTCAAGTATTGATTAATGTAATGTAAATCTGCTGCACTCAGACATTAACTACTCTACTGCCTGTAACAGGTGGGAAGTGCATGTGTGTGTGTGTGTGTGTGTGTGTGTGTGCAAGAACCGGTCATTCAGCTCACCCATAAATCACACACTAGCGTTAATTGCTTTAGCTTTGCCTCTTACACAGGCTATGGCTTAGCAGAGCGTCGTCTCTTATGCAAGGTTCTATAAATTGCTCACGTTCCCATCAGCTAGATTTTAGTTATGCAGGGCAAATGTCATAATGTCATAATGTCATAATAAAGTCTAAAAACTCCCAGCTCGGCGAATCGGAGCGCCACGATGCGGCCATCCGATATATGCGAGGGAAATTTAATGGAAATGCATTGGAACGGGACTGGAGATTTTGTCCGAAATAGGCGAAATCCGTTATAAAAAATCCGATATATGCAATGAATTTTTATTGGAAATGCATTACAGAAAAATTGGTTATTTTTTATCTGTCCGTTGTGAGCGAATTTCCGATATATCCGAATCCGATGTAGCCGAGGTAGCTCAGCAGCTCAAGATTCTTGACCTCCCCCAACTCATGTGGACCACTGAGTTTTTAGATTTTAGTTATGCAGGGCAAATGTCATAATGTCATAATGTCATAATAAAGTCTAAAAACTCCCAGCTCGGTGTTAACCTTCCTCTTTCTGGTATCATCTCTTATGTTAACGGGTCGGTTTTGACCCGTGTATTAAATCAGCTATAAAATACACTAAAAACAATAAGTTACTATCACATTTCCTTACCTTCTAAGGCAGGGGTGGGCAAACTTTTTGACTCGCGGGCCGCATTGATATAACAAAATTTCCGGGGGGGGGGGGGGGGGGGCAGACTATATATTTTACACGTAACAGTCCACCTGGTATTATTGTATCTGTAAAATTGTCATGCAATCTGCTATTATTATTTATTATTTTATATTTATATTTAAATATTTTTAAAATAATAAAATATTATAATCATTAAAATAAAATTAAAATAATAATTTTTATATTATTATTACGTAAAATATGCAAATATAACAATATTATTATATATAATTAATATAATAATTAGCATTAATATATTAAATATAATAATCATAATAGTTATAATAATAATATAATAATTATTTTAATTTTTATTATTATTATGTGCTTGTGTCTCTTTTTTCAGGAGCACTTTGTAAACAACAGACCATGTCAAACAACGAAATTGATACAACCATCAAAAGGTTGGCTCAGGCCATGATGCCAGGTTGTATGTTGAGTTTAAATTAAATACTTTGGAAAGATTGGGCGGGCCGTATTCAAACACTTGGCGGGCCGGATGTGGCCCCCGGGCCGTAGTTTGCCCACCCCTGTTCTAAGGCTTCCTCATACATGAAAATGTTGGTTTTAATACTTTTGGTGTGGGCATGTAGGCCTTTTTTGTCACTATAACCCTCGATTTCAATTTCCAAAAATGGTCAAATGAACGTGAAAAGAATCATATTAATAAATTCAAGGTTCTTTTGTTACCTGGCTATTATTGAGAGCTATAAAACATATCTTTTAAATCAATTAGTTTTATTTATTTTCTCATTTTAGTATTAATCACTACAGAAACATCTATGGTGTTCGGGTCAATTTTGACCCATATATATTAATGTCAAGAAAAGGTAAAAAAAGTTATTGTTTTCAGCAACAGAACTTTAGTACAGTAAACCTCGGATATATCGGATTCAATTGTTCCCACTGGTTTTGTCCGATATAAGCGAAATCCGTTATATGCGTATACCGGAAAATATCCGTTTTACGCATATATCGGATTTATATCCGGTATATGCGTAAATCGGATTTTATCCGTTATAAAAAGGCACTTCCTTGACTATGTTTCCAATGTACCTGGACGCGCAGGCAACGCTGCAAACGCTGCAAATGACGTCGTATAGCGGCCTGTCACGATTCGGCGAATCGGAGCGCCACGATGCGGCCATCCGATATATGCGAGGGAAATTTAATGGAAATGCATTGGAACGGGACTGGAGATTTTGTCCGAAATAGGCGAAATCCGTTATAAAAAATCCGATATATGCAATGAATTTTTATTGGAAATGCATTACAGAAAAATCGGTTCTTTTTTATCTGTCTGTTGTGAGCGAATTTCCGATATATCCGAGTCCGATATATCCGAGGTTTACTGTATAAACTGAAATATTTTTCAACTGAATACTTATAACCGAAAACTTTTCCCTTCAGTGTTTGCTTTATAGTCATATTATTATAATCGGGTCGAAACCAACCCTAATAATACAGTGGTCATAATTTCAAAGAGACCATTTTAAAATTTAGTAAAAATAATTTTTTGGGTTTTATTTTGTTGAGTTTCCTGACGAAGTCAAAAGGCCTTGATGCAATAAACAAATGTTATGTGATTCTTTTTTCATTCGTTCATTTTCTACCGCTTTTTCCTCACGAGGGTCGCGGGGAGTGCTGGAGCCTATCCCAGCTGTCTTTGGGGGAGAGGCGGGGTACACCCTGGACTGGTCGCCAGCCAATCACAGTGCACATATACGTAGACAAACAACCATTCACACTCACATTCAAACCCACGCATGCACGGGGAGAACATGCAAACTCCACACAGAGATGGCCGAGGGTGGAATCGAACCCTGGTCCTCCTAGCTGTGAGGTCTGCGCGCTAACCACTCGATGCCGTGTAAAAAACGGGTCGGTGCCAACCCCAACACAAGAGGAGGGTTAATGAAATATTACCACAATAATGAGTCAACCATATGAATTATTTGAAATTAGTTGATTGTTGTTTCTTATAAAGACTAACACAATGTCTGTGTGTCTTTCTTTCAACATGTATTTTCATTTGCATGTCCATTTGGAAGCTCCCCGCTCACTGGCAAGCAATGAAAGCTCTCGCTGGATCATCCCTGATGTTACCCAGCCATATCCTGCCGACTATCCCACGGGCAATCGTCTCTGGCTATCCCTGGCGGGCTCAGACCTGTTCAAGGTCTCCTTGTGATGTGGGCCGCCCAGTGAGAGCCAAAGCTAGCTGGATTCCCTGGCCCAGGATCCCCCATCGTCTTTGTCTGTCAAAGTTTTGGCTGCAGACTGCTGGCTGTGGTATGTGTGTGTCAGTTTTACACAAAAAAGAATAACTGGCTTACTTGATGTGCGTTTTGGAGGATACAGTCCTCCTATGCTAGGTCGCAGTTAGAAAATCGTGTTTTATAAAAATATATTTAATGAATAAATGATTGCAGTTTCGTGTTGCTACTCAAAACAGTCCCGTATGACGTGTGATGAGCATATTCTCTTGGTGGCTGGGAGTCAGGAACTCCAACCACTTTTGTCTGATGCTTGCCTAAGCTAAACAAAACCAGTTTTGTCTCACACCGGAACAAAAATTTCCTGGTAACCATTACTCAACTGGCCGTCACGTCAGTTTCTGCACTTCCCGGGTTCGGCTGTCCAATGAGTGTGTTTGAAAATCAGCAGTGGTGCCAAGCTGACGTTAACTGGTTCCAGACCTGACCGCGGTAAATTAATTTCTGCAATATAGTCATTCATTCATTCATTCATTTTCTACCGCTTTTTCCTCACGAGGGTCGCAGGGGTGCTGGAGCCTATCCCAGCTGTCTTCGGGCGTAAGGCGGGGTACACCCTGGACTGGTCGCCAGCCAATCACAGGGCACATATAGACAAACAACCATTCACACTCACATTCATACCTATGGACAATTTGGAGTCGCCAATTAACCTAGCATGTTTTTGGAATGTGGGAGGAAACCGGAGTACCCGGAGAAAACCCACGCATGCACGGGGAGAACATGCAAACTCCACACAGAGATGCCCGAGGGTGGGATTGAACCCTGGTCTCCTAGCTGTGAGGTCTGCGCGCTAACCCCTAGACCACCCTGCAATATAGTATCCAATGTAATTAAAATGAATATTATTGTAGTTAGAGCAGGAATTTATTTCTTATGAACTTAACAAGCAAAAAAATTACCACTTCCACAAAAAATGGGAGGTTAACTTTTTTCAGTCTATCATGACTTCATGAAGTGTTAAGGTAATGTAATGTAAGGTAATGTCTCAACAGTGTTTTTACACATCACTGCCGCCTAGTGACCAGAATGCTACATATACGTCGTATATACCGTATAGACATACAACTGCCTTGAACTGAATTGAATCTGGTTGTGAATGAGTTCGGATATACCGTGTGAATGTACATGCGACCCCAAACAGTAAAACCGTTGCGTGAGCCTCGCAAAAAATGACTAACACAAGTTTCTATTGCAAAAATCCAGACAGAGGTCTGCATACACAGATGTTTACATGCATGCGTAGCGAAAAAACATTCAACGACCCACAATCCTGAGATGCATGGTAAATTGTATACAGCGGTCAGTCTGTCAAAACACATAGACGTACATACACAAACATCCCCCTGACAGTTGACCCAGTCATTCCCTCCTTCTGTGAAGCTGTTTTTCCATAGCTGGGCTCTTAGCGTGACATGGTGGTCCAAACAGCATTGAAATATTACAAGAGCCTGGCTTATTAAAACGCTTAGTAGCACAGCCAATTGGGGTTAAACAGGACTTGTCTGTCACCCTAATAACAGGGTAGCGTTGGGTTAGCAAAGGAGGGGAAAGAAACCCATGGCCATCACCGAGCAAACAACCAAAACCTGACCACGAACATTCATCCATCAGCAACTTCCCTCATCCCTTCATGTGCTCAGAACTCTGGATGAGGCAAATTAAAATGCGGTACTGACATTAAAAACCACCCATTGTGTGCTTACAGGCATTAAAAGCAAATCATGGCACACAAACGATTCTCTGTTTAATTAAAGCCATGCAAATCTACTCGCCGTCTTCTAAATCAGATTCGAGTACAATTGTGTTTTTAACTGTTTTCATTAAGTTATATATGACACCACCATGGCATGCTCATGGCAATTTTAACACGCCGTCCAGTGAGTTTTACGAACCGACACCATCTTTTGGCTGTGAGGTCACGGCCAGAACAAATTCCAGGAACCGGATTCAAACACATGCAGAACTCACAGCAAAGCCAAAAAAAATTGACACATTCACAACAATAATAAAACTTGCTACTATTGTGTTGTGATGAGTACGATGTAACACAAACAAAAAAATGCCCACTAGTATGTTTTGACTGTTGGTAAGTTTATGCACACTGCAAAATAAAAGAGCAATGAGCAGCATTCCTACCTTATTTAGCCCTATTTAACCCTATACTATTATTATAAGATTCCTAGGATTCCTAGTCAAAAAATATGGATTTACTTAAACTGAAGGATCGACTGCAAAACAAGCGACAGCAATCCATGTTTCTCTTGGAACATGTCCCAACCATCTCGGTTTGGCCTCTCTGACTTTATCGCCAAGGCCTCTAACATCTAATGTTCCTCTGATGTACTCCTTCCTGATCCTATCCATCCCGGTCACTCTCAATGAGAACCTCAGCATCGTCATCTCTGCTACCTTACCACAATTTTGTATACCTTTCCTTTTATTTTAGCTAAAACTGTTCTATCACTCTTCTATCAAACATGCAAATCCAATTAATCCGTTCTGGACACACAGAATGATTTTAATATTTACAAAGATTAAAAAATATTAAAATAAAGAAATATAAAATAAAACATTTAAAATTGTAGAAACCATACACATTAAAACGTAAAAGATGAATGAAAGGAATACATCATAATAATAATGATGAATTAAATTTTATGCGCTTTTCAAGGTACCCAAAGCGCCTCCAAAGTGGACCCATTATTCATTCACTCCTCAGTCCCACACCGGTGGGGGTCATCTACATATGTACTTGGTAGCCACAGCTGCCCCGGGGTAGTCTGATGGAAACGTGACTGCCAATTCGCGTCTTGCCCAGGGACACAACAACGGTGACTGGGTGGAGGGAGTGAGGATCAAACCGCCCGGTGTCTGGTTTCTGGACAACCTGCTCTACCTCCTGAGCCACTGCCGGATTTAATGTCACTGTCAGTGAAAGAGAAGGAGATGAAATATCCACACGGGTGACACGTCACACTATGAGTTATTTCGTGATTTCTCACCTTTACTGTGGGTTATGTTGCAGCCGTGATCAAGAAGAAAAGCAGAAACTGATTTAAATGTGTTAGACTATGACTTCTGGTTCTGGTTTCCGGTTTTTGAGAGCATGCTAACAAGTGGTGTGTCGGTCATGAACGAACGAGTCAAAAGAACTAGTTGTTTTTTGTGAACAGAATGAACAAGCCCACCGCCCCTAAAATACCCGTTCAGTCCGTTCAGTTTTTTTGATTGGCCGGAGAGTCAGTTCACTGTTCCTTTTTCAGGGCGACACTATCTGCGTGCTTGCCTGTCTTATCCTATCATCACGCTTCGCTCTGTGGGTAGGTGGGGGTCACAGAAAGGCCGAGACCGAGAGATTGACCGACACTCGTCGGCCGTTCGTTCATGATCGACAGTTCAGTCGGAACGAACGTCAACATGAGTGAACGGACTGACTCAGGGGGACATCACAGGCTAACGACCAATTGACTGAAATGACCCAAAAAAATGAACAGATCTTTTTACTGAACGAACCGTAATGATCCGGTTCACTAAAACGAACAGTTTTAGTTTTTAACGAACAGTTGCACACCACTAATGCTAACATGCTAATGTTGGACTCAAGACAAGAAGCACCACATCAGACGCTAGCCATGTGCGATGTGCGTGAATAGGAGGCAAAACGTCGAAATATTCGACATAAACCGAATGATCTTTCATGACAGCAATGGATTCCCATTCAACCCAATGATATCTACCATCCTCCATTTTTCCACCAACCTTTCCTTTGTAATAATAGCACAAAAGAAAATATGATGACCTCAATTCTAATGCATCTGTTTTGTTTCAACCATCTCGTTTGGGTTATACTACCCTTGGCCTTTGAGACTTGCATCAAGCATCCCGTTCAGGAGAACCACACATCACAGAGGTCAGTGCAAACCCAAAACAATGAATTTTGGCTGGAGCCAGACACACCACTGCGGTTATCACTCTATTTATGTTATGACAACTATTCAATCCATCCACAACCTCATCACCCCCATAACCGAGGCCGATAGGTTCAAAGATCAAAACGTATTAACTTTCTTGTTGGTTTCATTTTCTGGAAACATTAAATCAAATTATGATGCGTGACATTCTCCACTTTCACCGAGAAAGGGGTGCGGGGGGGGGGGGGGGGGGGGGGGGGTTAAATAGCAGAAAAGGGGCCAACAAGGATGTTTTGGTTTGATATATAAGACATTTTAACCTTCTTTCTCATTTATGGTTTGTTCTGCAGTTCACGTAAAACCAATATTTTGAAATATGTAGAATTAGTATAAAGTACCCATTGTCAAATCAGTATTTTGGTTACTTTTAGAGTAAGAATAACCGAACATGACTATCCTTTGCCAAGGCAGCATGTGTAAACATCGTACCTACTGGCTTGTTGTGGCTGGAACCGTTATCAACACTTTTCTGTTGGCAAAGCCAGATCCTTAAAGGTACGACTTCTAGTACTGAATCAGGGTTTCATGCGTGCCAAGCCCATACAGATTGGATTCATTGGTTGGGCAGATTTGCGATTGATTGTTTGAGCATGTCCAAAAGGAGTAGGAAGAAGCAAAGCTTATTAAATCCTACCCCTCCATCTGGTACTTTTACAATCAGTAACTGTTACATTTGTTCACTTCCTGCTTTCCATAATGCAGTTTAAGGTTTTTTTTTTTACATAATGGGTACCATAGTAAGTGTCAATATAGTGATATATATAGCACATCATGACTGGTTCAAGACTCTTCATCCTTGTATTTAGTAAATTTATTTTATTTATTAATTTATTATATTAATTTTTATACATTTTTTTTGTTTTTAAAAAATTTAAAAATATATATTTTTTGTCCCGTACCAAAGTACGAGGTGATATGACCATCCAATGACATAATGGGTACCATAGTAACTGTCAATAGTGTGATATATATAGCACATGATATGTATAGCACATCACTATATTGACACTTACTATGGTACCCATTATGTCATTGTATGGTCATATCACGTATGAGGTGCATTATTAAAAAAACAAAACAAAACAAAAAAAAAACCTTAAACTGTATTATGGAAAGCAGGAAGTGAACAAATAAATGAATTTGACTGCTAAGATGAAGGATTATAGTATATCCAACCTCACCAAGAGGTGATTAGACTTTTCCAACAAAGTATCAGAACCTTTCCTAGAGAATGGCAGGTTTCATGTACTTCCGATACAGACCCAGAAATCCTAAGAAAATGTTAAACATGAACATGGCTACAGATAAAGGCTCGTTAAACCCCTGTGATGTGCTCCTTTTCTGCACTCCAGTCACATGAGTTCTGGCCCTTTGACCCATCAGCACTGACAGACCTGATGAATGAACGTGTGCACATCTGCATTGCCTTCTCTACGTTATTTGGTCCCGGTAATGGTGGCTGTCACGGCCAATCGCCAGAGACAACTGCTGATTTACTCCAGGTGGCGCTTTGGCTATTGTCCAGCTGAAAGAGCTGCCCCGACCCTTGAGCCCTGACCCCTCAGGCCTGCCTTGTGCCCTACCTAGAGGACAGGGTGGAATCGGCATGGGGATTCAACTAAAGTGAGTGGTTTGGGAAACGGATACTCCCACAACTCCCGAGCTCCTGACCTCAAAACTCTTAACCGGTGCTGAGAGCCGTACATCCCAACGGTGGGGAAAAGGTTACGCTGAAGTTGTTCAGCGGTGACTGCTGACACCATCTGATGTGATCCACATGCAGTGGATTTTGGACGACACAATGACTCTGCAGTGGATAAAATCCAAGTTAAAAAATACATTTTTCTACCATTACAAATGAGAGGCTATTATTTTGTGGTCTGAAATATCAACGCCAATAATAGCCTCAGGACAGAAAAATATCCATAACCAAATATAGCTCATGAAGAATTCCCACTTTGATAAAGAGTGATTTCATGTATGCAATTAATATTGTACTGAATAATTGACAATTTGACCTGAAAAGTCTATTTAACATTTGATTTGTGGTTAAACATAATTCCACCCTAAAGAAATATACAGTAAACCTCGGATATATCGGATTCAATTGTTCCCACTGGTTTTGTCCGATATAAGCGAAATCCGTTATATGCGTATACCGGAAAATGTCCGTTTTACGCATATATCGGATTTATATCCGGTATATGCGTAAATCGGATTTTATCCGTTATAATAAGGCACTTCCTTGACTATGTTTCCAATGTACCTGGACGCGCAGGCAACGCTGCAAACGCTGCAAATGACGTCGTATAGCGGCCTGTCACGATTCGGCGAATCGGAGCGCCACGATGCGGCCATCCGATATATGCGAGGGAAATTTAATGGAAATGCATTGGAACGGGACTGGAGATTTTGTCCGAAATAGGCGAAATCCGTTATAAAAAATCCGATATATGCAATGAATTTTTATTGGAAATGCATTACAGAAAAATTGGTTCTTTTTTATCTGTCCGTTGTGAGCGAATTTCCGATATATCCGAGTCCGATATATCCGAGGTTTACTGTAATTCCAACCGTTCTTACTGTCTGGCTCAGGTAGTAGAGTGTCTTTCAACGAGAAGGTTGCTGGTTCAAACTTCAGTCCCTCTTGGGCAAGATACTGTACCCCCAGCTGCCCGAATGCTGTGTCATCGCTAAGTGTGGTAAAAGTGTCGAAACAAAGCCCATTTAGATGTATTAAAGCAATATTTTAGCATAGTAAACAAAATACAAATATTTAGTAAAACTTTGATGACCGGTATTTGCCATAAGCTTCATGTCTCTCGCTCTGTGGTTGGGTGGGGTTAGCTGACTGAAAGACCGAGAACCGAGAGATTGACCGACACTGTCGGTGACTTTGTTCATTCATTCCACAAAAAAGAACTCGTTCTTTTGACCCGTTCGTTCATGACCGACACACCACTAGTCATCACGTGTTGTTGCGCTGTTGAGTCGGAATAAACTTCTGGTTCCGGTTTCCGTTTTTTGTTGCATGCTAACTAGTGGTGTATCGGTCATGAACAAACGAGTCAAAAAAACTAGTTCTTTTTTGTGAACGGAACGAACAAGGCCACTGGCCCTAGAATACCCGTTCAGTCCCTTCAGTTGTTGATTGGCTGGAGAGTCAGTTCACCGTTCCTTTTGCAGGGCGGGACTGTCTTATCCTATCATCGCGCCTCGATCTGTGGGTGGGTGGGGTTAGCTGACTGAAAGACCGAGAGATTGACCGACACTAGTCGGCCGTTCATTCATGACCGACATTTGAGTGAGTCAGAACGAACGTGAACATGAGTGAACGGACTGACTCTACACGGCTGACCGGGTCTATGCACAGGGGGAGATCACAGGCTAAAGACCAATTGACCGAAATGACCGAATCTTTTTACTGAATGAACCGGAATGATCCGATTGACTGAAATAAACGTTTTTACGTACACCTGACCAGAAGTACAACGCACTTGTCACTCAACCTTGCACTATCCAACACACCCATAGCATGCTTAAATATAGACTGGAGATGTGACACACGATTAGCGATATGTTGATACGATAAATGATCTTATGAACACATGGTCTGTGCAGCAACTTCTCCCACAAGTATGCGGTATCCATGATCAAGCACGGAACAGTTGTGTTAGGAATGCGGTGCAACAGGATGACAAAGCTTATTTTATTGATTATAAGTGTTAGCTTGCCCAGTTAATTAATAATATAGTCTTACTAAAAAGTTATGTAGGACGAACCGTGAGTTCAAGTTGTTATTTGCATGCACAACATCATTTCTCTTGTGCGGGATATTTTTATACACTGTGAGTTGAGCCAAATGGCATAGTCGTCTATTATCCAAGATCTATATATACTCCCTATATATGCTTTCTAGAGCCAGGTGGTTGGCGCTTGTGCGAGCATCGTGTCGGTACACGATTGGAGCTGATGACGGAGGCTGAGCAGACAGACAGCAGCTGTCAGTCTGGTTCGGTTACATCCCAAACACCACATCCACTGATACAGCTCACCGACACCCTGAGGTCCACGTCTGGGTCAGGGAGCTCAAAAGTTCACACTTGATTCAATGAAATGAAATGAAAACAAACAATTTGAATTCTGCGGCTTCACGCTACCATGTTTTTTTTTTTTTTATAAATGTATTAATTAACAAATCCTGCTGTTTCATGGTTAAAAATAGTCTATTATTCCTGAAAATATGCAGATTTTACTTATTTATCCTAAATTAAGCATTTTCAAGCAAAAAAATGGCTTAAAATGGCTCATTCAAACAGTGTGACAGTGATAGTAATCTGCCACTGAAACTGCTCTTCTGTTGGGAGATGATGCTGTCCATTGGATGATGCTGGTTGTCCATGATGGAAAGGAGTCTCCTCGGTGTCCTTTGCTCTGCCACAGATGTCAGGCTGTCCAGCTCACCGCCGATGACTGAGCCTGCCTTCCTCACCAGTTTGTACAGGTTTTCTTGAGGCTGCATACAGGAGGGCAATGGCTTCCACAGTCTGGTAGAAGATCTGTAGCAGTTTTTGCATATGCTAAAGGATCACTTGTCATGGTCGAGTCTGGAACCATTCATTCATTCATTCCTATCCCAGCCTATCCCAGCTGTCTTCAGGCGAGAGGCGGGGTACACCCTGGACTGGCGGCCAGCCAATCGCAGGGCACATATAGACAAACAACCATTCACACTCACATTCATACCTATGGAAAATTTGGAGTCGCCGATTAACCGAGCATCTCCAGACAGAGATGACCATGGACGGAATTGAACTCGGATCTCCAAGCTGTGAGGCCTGTGCGCTAACCACTTGTACACCGTGCAGCCAGTTCTGATACCAATGTACCAGAAATTCAGGTCGAGGTATGTCCAAGGGTCACCGAAACAACAACAAGTATATTTTTCTTCCTCTCACATCCTTATTCATTCATTCATTCATTTTCTACCGCTTTTTCCTCACGAGGGTCGCGGGGGGTGCTGGAGCCTATCCCAGCTGTCTTCGGGCGTAAGGCGGGGTACACCCTAGACTGGTCGCCAGCCAATCACAGGGCACATATAGACAAACAACCATTCACACTCACATTCATACCTATGGACAATTTGGAGTCGCCAATTAACCTAGCATCTCCAGACAGAGTTGACCATGGGTGGAATTGAACTCGGATCTCCAAGCTGTGAGGCCTATGCGCTAACCACTTGTACACCGTGCAGCCAGTTCTGATACCAATGTACCAGAAATTCAGGTCCAGGTATGTCCAAGGGTCACCAAAACAACAACAAGTATATTTTTCTTCCTCTCACATCCTTATTTTCTTTGAATTAGTTTTTTCTCCGGAGTAAGTATCACAAGTGTATTTGTAAGTCTTCCAGAAACCTTACGAACAAGCGCTATTACAGAAACCTTTTGGGAGAAAACCCAGGCATGCCATGCTAAGCAGTCACAGATCTGACGGTTGCCATATGGTATCCTTTAGCTGCCTTTGCATGGTGATGCATGGCCACATTTTTGTGTATGCACCCAACAGCTGGAACTCATCCGGTGTCTCCAGCACCCCTGTGTGTGCCATAGAACAACATGCTCATTCTACCTTAAACGTTTCCTCTATTGTGAAGAATTAAGGAAGTAAGAGATGACTACAGTCAGATAACTTGGACTGTCACAAATATGGACTTATAAAATGTCATCAGATGGGACTGTTATTGTTAACCGTTACACATATTCACATGTAGGCCACACAGCTAGGAGACCTGAGTTCGATTCCACCATCGGACATCTCTTGGAGTTTGCATGTTCTCCCCGTGCATGCGTGGGTTTTCTCCGGGTACTCCGGTTTCCTCCCACATTCCAAAAACATGCTAGGTTAATTGGCGACTCCAAATTGTCCATAGGTATGAATGTGAGTGTGAATGGTTGTTTGCCCTGTGATTGGCTGGTGACCAGAAGTCAGCTGGGATAGGCTCCAGCACCCCCGGAACCCACATGAGGATAAACAGTAGAAAATGAATGAAAGAATACATTTTTCAAAAATGACTTCTTTGTTTCTGTCATTTTTTAGAAGATAGTTTTCTTCAAGATTTCAATTTTAGACAGTGACTAAAATTTAATAATTTTTCCTCATAATATTAGGATTTTAAATTTAACTTAGAACACGAAAACAGCTACAAAATTGTAGATGTTTTTTCCATCTCTAGTGTTTTTTATTTTTATTTTACGTCAATTTCAACCTTCTTCTTGCAAATTGCCTTCTGGTAATTATGACCTTTATGCCATAACATTTTGACGTTATTCTTCCACAACCTAATTTTTCCAACAATTACAAACTTTATCCGTTGTTTTGTTCGTTTTTAATAATATTACAACTTTAAATATAATATATTTCTTTAATATTTGAACTTTTAATTCTATTAAAATAATGCATTTTTTTCTCATAAAATTACACTCATGAAATTACCACTTTAGAACATTTTCCTCTTAATAATTTGACTTTATTCTTGTAAAATTACTGATGATTGTTCCATATTTGCTCAAGTTTTCTTGAGAAATTATATTTTTTGAATGTGCTGCAGGCTAAGAAAAAGCATCAATCAAAAATGGAACCGGGACTGCAATTTGAACACCCCGGCTTTAGAGGATATTTTTATTTTTTTAACTTTTACATCACAGCCTCACATTTTTACAATTGCCCTATGACTACACTGCAAACCAGCGCTTAACTCCATCAAGACCAATCAAGACCCCCTTTTTGCCACTTAAATAGGTTTCCCCAAAACTAAAGTTTGGGTTCCGAGTCTTCTCTTAGAACTTTTCTTTGTTTCGACTGACTGACTAATGATGGAGCCAATATAGCATTACAAATTGAGCTCATGTACAAGCCTTTGTTGGCTGTGTGTCCCATCTAAGTTGATGGAATGTACCATTTTTAATGTAAAATACATACACTATGCATGCAGAGCGCAGACTCAGCAGCTGTGAGTACGACGCTTCCAGATGAGAAGACTGCAGTGGGTTATAGGAGAGAATGTCTGGAGCAATAAAGGCTGCTACCAGCGTTGAGAGCTAAGAGCCAACAGGGGTTCGGATATGAATCTCACCCAAGCATGGTGACCTCTGACTTTCTCCCAGCAGCCCTGGGGGAATGCAGTGCAGTTATTGTCTTCATCTTTTTCCCAAACTCCTCTTGACCTAGTCTGGCTTCAATCTGCACAAGCCCAATACACCCATTTATTTCATTGCTAAATGTCTGGACATAAACTTCTTTTTTCCTCATATCTATTCACACTCACTCATTCCCACCCATTCATGGCTTTGAACAGAGCCATCGATTCATTGGTCGGACATGACCGTATTGTGTCAGAATGTGAGGATGAGAAAAAGAGGCCGACCGCTTGTCCTTTAGGGTGATGTCAAGAAATGGCAAGTGACTCCGAGGTCAGTGTGGACCAGAGAGGACAGGGGAATGTGAGATCAACTAACTGTTCTGTGTGCTGCTGGACATGCGGATCCATCGGGCCATTGATGCTGTCGTTTGAAAGGATTGCATGCTAATTTAACCGCCATCAATCTTCCACTGTAAGCTGGGACGCATTTTTGACATTCGCTTCATGTCAGTGGAAAATAAGGCCTCTGTTTGCTAATTAAACATCCATTGCTCATCCATTAGCTGACTAAGAGACATTAAAAGATGACATTATATACCCTGGGTAGAAGCCATTTGAGAGTCGTGTGCATGTAACTCCAGTATATTATATATGTATTTGAAACACTTATATGCTGGGACTACGTTAAAAAGCCGTAAAATTAAAATTAAAATTAAAATTAAAATTAAAATTAAAATTAAAATTAAAATTAAAATTAAAATTAAAATTAAAATTAAAATTAAAATTAAAATTAAAATTGTTTTTAAAAAATGTTTTTCCAGTCCTTTCTGGTTAAAAATAAAAATAAAAATAAAAATAAAAATAAAAATAAAAATAAAAATAAAAATAAAAATAAAAATAAAAATAAAAATAAAAATAAAAATAAAAATGTATTAAAATTAATTAAAAATATTTTAAAAATATTTTAAAAATATTTTAAAAATATTTTAAAAATATTTTAAAAATATTTTAAAAATAGTTACAAATTACAAATAAAAAAATAACAACAAAAAAAACTTAAACTATATTAGGAAAGCAGGAAGTGAACAAATGTAACAGTTACTGATTGTAAAAGTACCAGATGGAGGGGTAGGATTTAATAAGCTTTGCTTCTTCCTACTCCTTTTGGACATGTGAAACTGTGAACTGATTATGGGATGCATTCAATTGTAATCTGATGCATGTTCAATTGAAATAAAACCATTACCATTACCATTAATCGGAGTGTCGCAAGATTTTTTATTGAGAGAAAAGGTGTATTGCGATAATAAGGCAGCAAGAAGCCACCCACTGTTAATTATGGTATTACTACGATTTATGATAATACTACAGTATTATGGAACCAACCGACCTTAGAATCAGTGAGTGATGTGTGGCTCTTTTTTCCATCGAAGTTGAACAGCTACTCGCTTCTTGTTGATGTCAAAGCAGAAGCAGTAATAATTCTACGTTTTATGAATTTTACTCACGGTTTCTTTCTGGTTTAATGCGAATTGAGTGCTTACATCTGAGACCTTCCCCCACTTAGCACTATATCACATTCCGGTATATCATGGACAACATGGTGTCACAACCAAAGGAAGATGCTGATGACAAATGAAGCCATCAGAGAGTATGTATGCATGGGGAAGCATTGTATAACCCGTTGTTGTTGTTGTTGGAGAGAGAGTTTGTTTACAAGTGGTGAAAATGACAATGAGTTAATTCTGGCATGTTTTCTAGGGTGGGGTTAGGGATTCAATTTAAGGGATCGCAAATGCTGTGGGGATCAGGGTGTGGTCGGTGTGATGTCATCTACTGGACATCTGTGATGTGATGACAGACAAGACGGCGTTCTGTCTCCTGTAAGCCTCACAAACACAAAGAGGTATGTTTACATGACAATAAAGAAATACTCATTTTCTTGATAGTCTAACAGACAGGATGTAGACAAACCAGACTAAGACAATCAAATAAGGAGTACCTCCTCAACTAAGTTGAATTTTTACTATTATGCTGACATCAAACACAACAATGACCCATTTATTGTACTTTTTTAACATTATTAGAGCCTTCTAGACATAAAATAACACCCCTATAGTCCATGTTACACTTCAATTACCTGCTATAGTAGATACTTGACTGTAATGAAGTGCTTGTGTGTGTTGCTGTAAATGTGTTCTGGTGCTTGAGGGCCCCGAATGGGGGCTGCACAGGAAGTGACGTTGGGAGTTCAGAGTTGAGTTTTAGCTCGGTGTGGGTTACGGCTGTAACAGTAGCTCATGTTAGGGATTAGTGCACCTGTTGTGAGATCCTTCAAACCTGCAATAAAAGCCGATTGTTTTGGCAATCGAATGTGATGTTTGTGTTCCGATCAAACATTACAGTAACATTACTGACACCTTGTGACCAGTTTAGAATATCACAATGCCATTGAGTGTTTCTTCAGTCTTATATTTGTATTTTAGTTCATTTAGCCATTTTTAGGCTTGAGAATGCGACCAAAATTAATAATAGGCCGAATTTTCATTATTGTGTAATTAATTTAATGTAAATTAATGTATCACCTCGTACTTCGGTACAAGGTGCATTATTAAAAAAAAACAAAAAACTTAAACTGTTCTGATGCTCATATCACCTCGTACTTTGGTACAGGACAAAAGAAAAAAATATATATATTTAATTAAAAAAAGCATTCAAAATTAAAAATAAATAAATAAAAATTAATAAAATAAATTAAAAAAAAACGTCATACACCTTGTACTTCAGTACGTGACAAAAAATTTAAAAAATATTCAAAAAATAAATAAAAAAATAAAAACTTAAACTACATTAGGAAAGCAGGAAGTGAACAAATGTAACAGTTACTGATCGTAAAAGTACCAGATGGAGGGGTTGGACTTAATAAGCTTTGCTTCTTCCTACTCCTTTTGGACATGTGGAACTGGGAACTGATTATGGGATGCACTCAATTGTAATCTGATGCATGACCAAATGAAATAAAACCATTACCATTACCATTACCAATTACCACATATTTGAAAATTATCATCAGTGTCAAATCAGATGCCATAATTATGGAGATAAACGGTAAATGGTCTTTCACCTGTATAGTGCTTGTCCACATTCAAGGCCCTAAAAGCACATTTAGTAGATTAAAAAGTACATTTTATCTCCCAAACATGAAATAATAATGTTTTGATTGACTGTACTGCAAAGGCATATAGTATATGGACATACCATATGAACGGAGAGTATAGTTATAGTGGAAGAGAGTGCTGTGCATGGATTTGTCCTGGGTCGAGTCCTGGTATTTTTCCATTTGTACATGCATAGCCATTTTGGTCTCAGGCATAGCAGCCATTTGTAACGTGCAGCAAAACATCACTGGCCTGAAATGGCTGCGTAAGAGGAGCTACAAGTAGACACAGCTATACGCACCTCTCTCCCCAACGGACCCGGTGCTGTCCCTGTCTGGGAGCCAGAGACTCGGTACTAATGAGACTAAATGAGGCTGGAGCCTCTCTGGGAAGAGGTCAGCGCCTGTCAAACAGTCAGCCATGCAGCTGGTAACAATACCGGTTGGAGGACGTGCCAGCTTGTGTCTAATCGGAGGCAGGGGAGTTGAACATGGTGTTTGAAGAAACTTTTCATTTTCTGACTTTCAAACTGTAGCAAAATAAAGAGAGGGGAGATGGTTTTTCCAACTGCCTGTCAGTTACTAGTAGTCGAGTAGATCCGTGGATGTGCTGATTAAAGCCGCGTGGGAGACGGAGGTCGCAGGGTACCAGCCTTATGTAAGGCAAGAGGGAGGCCAAGCAGAACTGACCCAGGGCAGGCCTTCATTTTCCTCAGCATGGGGCAGAAATGTGCTGACCAAATCTCTGGGGTGATTTGAAGTCCGGGGAGGGGGTGGGGGTGGTTGGAGTGGATTGAATGAAGTTTATTTGCCTGTGGGTTATATAGGCTTCCTTTAAAAACAAACAGAGCTAATTTTGTTTGCTGCATGTTTTAGCAGCTGGGACCTCCTATATGACTAAAGCTTGACCCTATCCTTGAGGCAAAGGGGGATTTCAGCTCCTTAAATATCCAGCAATTAACGAAAGTTGGTCTTTTTTCTGCAGATACAATGTTGGTGTATTAAACAGTGGAGACACTATGTGGGGTGAGTGTACAGGAAGCAGGACGTGATGCATAAAGTTGATCTTGTGGTCATGTAGCAGGTTGATATTTTGGTTCAAACAACCAAGCGCTCTTCTGACAGTGGTTTGCAATGCCAGCAGAATATACTCTACTCACTCGCCTATCAACCGTCTGGACATCTTCAGGGAACATTCATTTTTTGGTAGCCTATCCCAGCTGTCTTCCCAGCTGGACTGGTCGCCAGCCAATCACAGAGCACATATAGACAAACAACCATTCACACTCACATTCATACCTATGGACAATTTGGAGTCGCTAATTAACCTAGCATGTTTTTTGGAATGTGGGAGGAAACCGGAGTACCCGGAGAAAAACCCACGCATGCACGGGGAGAACATGCAAACTCCACACAGAGATGGCCGAGGGTGGAATTGAACCCTGGTCTCCTCGCTGTGAGGTCTGTGCACTAAACACTCGACCCAACAACAAAAGAAAAAGTTTGTTTAAGCAGTTTTTGGATGCATTTTCAACACAAAATCTATATGTCAGGAAGGGCATCCGGCTGAAAAAATAAGCCAAAAAAAAATCCAGACAAGCCAAACAAACCATGCAAAGGACTCGCTGTTTTCTTTCTCGATGGGAGAAGTGACTACTTGGTCTTCATAGATTTGTAAATTATAGCATTGATACACTAACACTACACAAAATTAGAATGAACCTCATTTGGTATTTTCTCAATTAATGATTCCATCTTAGAGTAGAGAGGAGAAAAAAGAACACAAAACCCGACAGTAGCCACTTTTACATGAGGAGTTTTTCTCTTTCCGAATGGAATCTTTCCGAAATCAATGGTATCCATGGACAGGAATATTCCAATCGTGTGTCTACATGCGCCGCTATAATCAACCAGAATAGTCAATGGGGCATGCCCAGTAAAACGTAAACACCAACATCACGTGATACCGACTTCCTCCAGTTTTTCTTTCACTTGTTGGAATAACTCCGTATTGCCAGTTTTTCCTTCGTCCGGTCTTGAAATTTAGTTTGAATCAACAACAAACTTTCCTTAGCAGTCCAGTGCCGATTGCTCGCCTCCATTTTTTTAAATCGAAGAACGTCTGGAGCTGCGTGTTACGTCATATCTCAGCATTCGTTGAAAGAACGCAATCCGGGAACAGGAAATAATAAAGTTCAATCTTGCTAATATTTTATAATTAAGCTCGGCACATGTTTTATATAGATATGTATATTCTTTTTTTAATAAAACCGGACTTGTGGACCGGCGTATAGAAGGGTTTAGATTCTGTTCCACAGATGGTGCTAATGCACACCAAAGCCAATAAACAACAGAAGAAGAAAAACACCACGAAGAAGAAGAACGCAGTCTGACAATTTTTCCGATTGAGCGGGTACAAGATACCTCAATCGGATTAGAGAAAGGAATATTCCACCCCTGGGAATCCCATTATATATTCATTCGGATTGGCACTTTTCTTTTGGAATGAGGTGTATACAAAGGTTACATTCTTTCCGATTGAGCAAATAACCGGAATGGAATTGGAATATTTGGGTCCATGTAAACGTGGCTACTGATGTATTGAGCACATCTTACCATTAATGTAACATCTGCATGGTTTTGCTGATGGCTTTGTTGTCTGGTTGATACATGGTGAGGTTTCACTTGCCATTATGATGGTATGATCATGAACCATTTTTTCCGATGGAGGCATGTTGTCAAGTCATGTCTACAAATCGTCCAAAAGTTTATTCGCACACATCGAGCTTGAATGTATTGGCAAGTTCGTCATCTGTGAATGACTTTCCGTTCCTAATTATTACTATTGCAAAGACCAGTCAGCTTCTCGACTCCATGATGGCGAGTTAGCATATTGGAAGGTATCTCCTTGCATGCTTTCTTCCGACTGTTTTCCATTGGATATTTGGATGGAAATGTATCACGACGTGGCGCATAACATTTGACCGTTTCATGGATGACATTTTATATACGATACAAACAAAAAAGGCAGATTTCTCTGTCCATTTGTGTTGAAATCTACGGTACTTCTCTTGGAATCACACCGATATATATTGTTGACATATAATTTCACCTCTTCATAAGCGCATTTAACAGTTTTACAGAAAAGACAGGCATTGAAAACAATAAAAACACACAAAGACAAGCCATGATGGACTTCTTTCTCCGTCTAATCCCTGCTTACCATTGGCCTGCGTTCTACTGCTGTCTCCTAATGCTATTTAATTAAACGATGCCCCCACCCTCATCTGGGCATCTTTCTCACATGGAGCATAAAGGCTGAGTAGAGAGTGAGAGAGGACACAGGGTGACTGAACAGAGGGTGATTCATGGCCGCTCGGCTCTGCTTCTTATCAGTTTCCCGAATCAATGAATGCAGCTCTTCAGAGGAGCTCCAACAGGGCTTGAAACCAAAAACTCACCAGTTCATTCTTCTATAGGCGCAGATATTAATACTGGTATATACAAATGGTATATTCAAATCATGTTTGATTACCTATGAGGGTTCATGGTTTGCAAAGAAAGCGTGTAATTTCAGTATATTAATAAGAGTGTTGCAAGATTTCTTGTTGGAAGAAAAGGCGAGAATACGGCAGCACGACGCCATCCAGTCTACAAGTTTTACGGACTTGGCATTTGAATCATGTAAACATTAGTAGTCGGGTATGTGCTAGTATCGCCTAATTTGCGATACGTCACTCCCTGCTTGACCAGTGTCAGAACTTGGTTTGGAGTCATGGACAGCCAGGGCATTGAGGGGAGCCGGTTTAGTGCCTGCAGGACTGGGTGTGTACTTCTGACTCAAGGGTGACGTGCCATCTCTGTGTGGGGGATGAGATCCTTCCCGGAGTTAAAGTACCTGCAGGCGTTCCTACCCTTACCTATGGTCATAACGTTTGGGTAGTGACCGACAGAGTAAGATCTAATTCGGGAAGATGTCCAGAACAATCCGACTTGCAGGAAACCTCAGGGAAGACCCAGGACATTGGTCTTAGGACTGTGGGAGCCAGAATCAGGTCACCCTGCCGCAAAGCATCATTATGGAGTAGGGTGAAGTGGTTATGGATAGAGTTAGTAGTCGGGTATGTGCTGGTATCGCCTAATTTGCGATACGTCACTCCCTCCCTGACCAGTGTCAGAACTTGGTTTGGAGTCATGGACAGCCAGGGCATTGAGGGGAGCCGGTTTAGTGCCTGCAGGACTGGGTGTGTACTTCTGACTCTAGGGTGACGTGCCATCTCTGTGTGGGGGATGAGATCCTTCCCGGAGTTAAAGTACCTGCAGGCGTTCCTACCTTTACCTATGGTCATAACGTTTGGGTAGTGACCGACAGAGTAAGATCTAATTCGGGAAGATGTCCAGAACAATCCGACTTGCAGGAAACCTCAGGGAAGACCCAGGACACATCGGAGGCACTATGTCTCTCAACTGGCCTGGGAACACCTCAGAATCTGCCAACAGGAGCAAGACAAAGGCCAGCCTGGCTTTGTCATCTTAGATTGCTGCCCCTGTCACCTGACCTCGGTTAAGCAGAAGAAGATGGATGGGTGAATGGATGTATGGATATTTCATTGCATACTTGGGAAAAATAAATCACCTCCACGGTTAAACTGCAGTCATAGTGGTTCTAAAGTTGCTGAGGCAAGCTTTAGGAGCATATAGTGTTTTACCATCGTAATGGAGGCTCGGAAAATTGGGGAGAAACCCTTGGTCTCAGGAGGCATGGACAAGCTAATATACTTGGTTATATAAAAGTAAGAAGTATTCCATGCAATACAGTAGGATGGCCGTGTACTCCATATCAGTTTTCCCCAGAAATCTACTATGTTGTTATTCAGTAATCACAAAAAACTCTTTTGAAAGAAATCAAATACCGTTTCTCATTCCGGTTCTCCCATTGGGGTCTAAACCCATGACTGTGGTTTCAACAATGAGGAACCAAATAAGTCTGCACAAGAATAAAATATGACTGCAGTGTAAAACTGTAGCACACAACAAAATGTAGCCCTATAATCACAATGATATATAATTGATCGGGTTTTGTGGTTTTTCAAAGCACAGAACTGCATTTCCCCACAGTAAATGAAGCCAGTATGGGTTCTGGTTCCTGATATCCATGCAGAGTCTTTATTGAGGCTTATTTATCCATATCACAGTAGCCCCTACTTAGTGGCGTGCCTGTAATGGCTGGCCCTTGTGCAGCTATGTACTGGTTTAAGACCAACAGCCCCCATCTCCATGCCGTTGGTGTGTGTACCGAGGAGGTATTATAGGATATTAAACAGTAATGGCAGGCCTGAAGCGCTGGAGTCCATGGGAAAATGGTCTGTGTGTCTCGCTGTGGCCCGACATTGGTCTTAGGACTGTGGGAGCCAGAATCAGGTCACCCTGCCGCAAAGCATCATTATGGAGTAGGGTGAAGTGGTTATGGATAGAGTTAGGGGTGATTAGAATGCCAGACCCCCTCTCAACCGCGTACCCCATCATCTTCCTTCTAAAAAACCAACATTTCCCAGACATTCCATGCTTGGTTTGTGAAAAAAAAAAAACTTGTTGTTTTTACTTTGAGGATAAAAAAAGAGGTCACCAATATTAGAGCAAAATATTTCAGTTGTCAATGAAAGTCATTCAAAAAGCAGCTAGGATGCTTTCTAAAACAGCTGTGCTGTCAACACAAACAAAACAAATTGTGCATAAATTTGGTTGAAACCAGCTGTTTGAAAACGCTTAATGAGATAATGTTAGACCAGAGGTCAGCAACCCACGGCTCCAGAGCCGCATGTGGCTCTTCAGCCTCTTTGTTGTGGCTCCCTTTGCATTCATTCATTCATTCATTCATTTTCTACCGCTTTTCCTCACGAGAGTCGCGGGGGTGCTGGAGCCTATCCCAGCTGTCTTTGGGCGAGAGGCAGGGTACACCCTGGACTGGTGGCCAGCCAATCACAGGGCACATATAGACAAACAACCATTCACACTCACATTCATACCTATGGACAATTTGAAGTCGCCAATTAACCTAGCATGTTTTTGGAATGTGGGAGGAAACCGGAGAAAACATGCAAACTCCACACAGAGATGGCCGAGGGTGGGATTGAACTCGGGTCTCCTAGCTGTGAGGTCTGCGCACTAAACACTCATCCGCCGTGCAGCCGCTCCCTTTGCAATGCTTGAAAAACCCGAGTGGGGAAAATGCATGTCTTTGTAATCCAACTTTGTGTGAGACCATGAATGCATCCTGGCCGAGTTCTGACTGCTGATTGGATGAGCAGACAGGATGCTATTCAGTTCTCTCTCACACAGGTAAACATGAAGGAAAATAAGTAATACTTTCCCAGAGCTATTTGACTAATTCTAAAAAATAAATTTGAGATAATTTAAAAAAACTGCTGCATAGGAACCTGTTTGCGGCAGAATAAACAAATCAAGTAAGTTCACACGTACATTCATGTAAGTTTATCTCCAATACTAGCAAGAGTACTCCAACTCGTCTTCTTATCTGAACTACTTTGATTCCCCCAAATTCCCTCCAATGTTGTTTTAAACATACTATGTTTTGTGGCTCCAGGCTATTTTTCTTTAGTGGGCAAGGGAGTAAAATGGCTCTTTTCATAGTAAAGGTTGCCGACCCCTGTGTTAGACAGTTGAAGGATTTCAGTTGAAGGTGCATTTTTTTTTTTTTAGCTTAAAAGCTTCTTATAGAAGGCCTTCATGACACACACACATTGGTCACATTGCAAGCTTTATGCAACACATACATATGACTGCTGGAAAAATACCAGAATAGTCAGAAATACAATAGATACATTGCATGCGTAAACATTTTCCCATGTTAATAAATGTTTCGTAGGACCAACATGATCCAATTTTTTAACCCGACTTTAACTAATTACCGATTCTTCTAAGTACTTTTCCAGACTGTGACTCTATAACTGAACATTTAGTTTTTTCAACTTTCATCATACCAATTATGGAGGACCAAAACTTCCAAAATAATAAATAAATAAATAAATAAAAGTGGAAATAAAAACAAAAATGAAAAAAAAAAAATCAAAAAATTAAATACAAAAAAATAAATATAAATGGAAATAAAAACAAAAATAAAAAAATATATACATAAATAAATCAATAAAAGCAAAAATAAATACAAAAATAAAAAACAAGATTCAAAAATTAAAAATAAATACAAAAACAAATATAGAAATAAATAGAAAAATAAATATATAAATAGAATTACATATCAATAAATAAATAAAAGCACTCTGCTCTCATATGTATTTATTTCATGCAGCAGACAATGCTAGCTTGAAATGCAGAAGGAAAAACTATTCAAATGAGGGGGCGGTCCTAAGTGTGTCTTGGGTTGAACTGTTTGCCTATTGGTTGATCGACATGTGAGTGCGAAAATCGACTAGGTATGCTTGCAAACGGCCACAGCAAGAGGAAGTATACAGGGAGAAAAGTATACATTTACCGGGACAATAATGGCGGGGTCCACCAGGAAGTCGGTGTCCGAGCTTCTCAGGGACGCTGCCAATCGTTTGGATGATTTGGAACGTGGTAAGTATGAAACAGCTGATGTGTTACGTTTTTACTTAATTCCAGTTCAGGTGTGTTGACTCTTTCTTTACTTTCTGCTTTCACAAGCTTCAACCTCGGACGAATCTCAGGAAAGGGAGGGAAGGCAGGGCACACGTAAGTTAATAACAACAATAACAATAACAAGTAATAACAACCTTATGCTCCCAGGGGTTTCGTTTCGTTTCCCAGGGGTGTCGATCAACCAATAGGCGAACAGTTCAACCCAAGACACACTTAGGACCGCCCCCTCATTTGAATAGTTTTTCCTTCTGCATTTCAAGCTGACATTGTCTGCTGCATGAAATAAATACATATGAGAGCAGAGTGCTTTTATTTATTTATTGATATGTAATTCTATTTATATATTTATTTTTGTATTGATTTCTACATTTATTTTTGTATTTATTTTTAATTTTTGAATCTTGTTTTTTATTTTTGTATTTATTTTTGCTTTTATTTATGTATATGTTTTTTATTTTTGTTTTTATTTCCATTCATATTTATTTTTTTGTATTTAATTTTTTGATTTATTTTTTTCATTTTTGTTTTTATTTTCACTTGTATTTATTTATTTATTTATTTATTATTTTGGCAGTTTTGGTCCTCCATAACCAATGGTTTCACAAAACGACGATCACAAAAACGAAGGAAGATCCGATCCGGCAAAGGATAGTGAGAGCGAGACAGGAAGAATCTGCGGAAGAAAACAAGCTCCGATTTCACGACATGTCTGTTATTTAACCAAGCAGGCAGTACATTACCGACAAAGCCTGGAATGAAAGCAACGCTGAAGTTTGCAGCGTCTTTGGGTTTTGACGGCATAATCACTAACATAAGACACATTTCTAGAGTGGCTTTGGATATGTTGCAGACACGCAACGCTGTTTTGTTATTACTAAACATGAGCAAGTTCGAAAGTCTTACAAACGCAAATCGTTTTGTCTCCTTTTGGGTGTCGACTATTTCTCTTCCTCCATGTAAGCAACATGATATCATCAGCCAATACAATTCTATACATTTTTATCATATAAGACAACTCTACTGCACAGTGGTTGAGTGGTTAGCGTTCTAATCACATTCCAAAAACATGCTAGGTTAATTGACGACTCCAAATTGTCCATAGGTATGAATGTGAGTGTGAATGGTTGTTTGTCTATATGTGCCCTGTGATTGGCTGGCGACCAGTCCAGGGTGTACCCCGCCTCTCGCCCGAAGACAGCTGGGATAGGCTCCAGCACCCCCCACGACCCTCGTGAAATGAATGACTGAATGAATCATCACTGCTTTGTGATGGAATATGACTTATTAGTAAATTTTTTTTTTGCAAAATTACAAATTTCCAAGCATAAAAAAAGCTAACTGAAGTGAATACAAATATTATGCACATATACAAAGACTTCACTAGTCACTAGGTGTCAGTAATATGATTGCAATTGCAATGATTGCAGTCACTATACTTGACTGCTAAAACAACAGGTTTTTATTGCATGTTTGAATTATTTCACAATAATCCTTAAATCCTTATCCGTCTGTAACACAAGCCAAGCTGAAACTCAACTCTGAACTCCCAATGTCACTTCCTGTCTACCTCCCAATCAACTCCTCTGACACTGGGACACATTTACAGCAACACACATGAGTATGAATCTTAATTATGTCTTATAAGGCTGATGATTTTCTCTTATTATGTCTACTATATTGTGTGATAGGAGTGTAAAGGTGACTATAGGGGTGTTATTTTGTGTTTAGAGGACATTTTTAGAAGGTTCTAAACAGCTTTTCTACATTCGAAGAATGAAAATATTCAATTTATAAATAAGGAATCCTACTTTGCTGAAATTCACTGATCACAATTTGTCTGGAACTTATTAACCGTGATAAATGAGGGATTGTTGTACATTCCCTAATTTTCATCGTAAACCTTGATAATAAATTTAATCCATGCTCCAATAATAAATGTAGACTAGGAATTCACTTGTAAACATTACACACGAGTATGAATCTTAATTATGTCTTATAAGGCTGATGATTTTCTCTTATTATGTCTACTATATTGTGTGATAGGAGTGTAAAGGTGACTATAGGGGTGTTATTTCGTGTTTAGAGGACATTTTTAGAAGGTTCTAAACAGCTTTTCTACATTCGAAGAATGAAAATATTCAATTTATAAATAAAGAATCCTACTTTGCTGAAATTCACTGATCACAATTTTTCTGGAACTTATTAACCGTGATAAATGAGGGATTGTTGTACATTCCCTCATTTTCATCGTAAACCTTGATAATAAATTTAATCCATGCTCCAATAATAAATGTAGACTAGGAATTAACTTGTAAACATTACACACGAGTATGAATCTTAATTATGTCTTATAAGGCTGATGATTTTCTCTTATTATGTCTACTATATTGTGTGATAGGAGTGTAAAGGTGACTATAGGGGTGTTATTTCGTGTTTAGAGGACATTTTTAGAAGGTTCTAAACAGCTTTTCTAGGCTCGAAGAATGAAAATATTGAATTTATAAATAAGGAATCCTACTTTGCTGAAATTCACTGATCACGATTTGTCTGGAACCTATTAACCGTGATAAATGAGGGATTGTTGTACATTCCCTAATTTTCATCGTAAACCTTAATAATAAATTTAATCCATGCTCCAATAATAAATGTAGACTAGGAATTCACTTGTAAACATTACACACAAGTATGAATCTTAATTATGTCTTATAAGGCTGATTTCCTCTTATTATGTCTACTATATTGTGTGATAGGAGTGTAAAGGTGACTATAGGGGTTTTATTGCATGTTTAGAGGATGTTTTTAGAAGGTTCTAAACAGCTTTTCTATGCTTGAAGAATGAAAATATTCAATTTGTGAATAAGGAATCCTACTTTGCTGAAATTCACTGATCACGATTTGTCAGGAACTTATTATCCGTGATAAATGAGGGATTGTTGTACATTCCCTCATTTTCATCTCATTTTCATCGTAAACATTGATAATAAATTTAATCCATGCTCCAATAATAAATGTAGACTAGGAATTAACTTGTAAACATTACACACGAGTATGAATCTTAATTATGTCTTATAAGGCTGATTTCCTCTTATTATGTCTACTATATTGCGAGATAGGAGTATAAAGGTGACTATAGGGGTGTTATTTTGTGTTTAGAGGACATTTTTAGAAGGTTCTAAACAGCTTTTCTATGCTTGAAGAATGAAAATATTAAATTTATAAATAAGGAATCCTACTTTGCTGAAATTCACTGATCACGATTTGTCTGGAACTTATTAACAGTGATAAATGAGGGATTGTTGTACATTCCCTCATTTTCATCCTAAGCCTTGATAATAAATTAAATTCATGCTCCAAATAATAAATGTAGACTAGGAATTCGCTTGTAAACATTACACACAAGTATGAATCTTAATTATGTCTTATAAGGCTGATTTCCTCTTATTATGTCTACTATATTGTGTGATAGGAGTGTAAATGTGACTATAGGGGTGTTATTTCGTGTTTAGAGGACGTTTTTAGAAGGTTCTAAACAGCTTTTCTATGCTTGAAGAATGAAAATATTCAATTTATAAATAAGGAATCCTACTTTGCTGAAATTCACTGATCACGATTTGTCTGGAACCTATTAACCGTGATAAATGAGGGATTGTTGTACATTCCCTCATTTTCATCCTAAGCCTTGATAATAAATTAAATTCATGCTCCAATAATAAATATAGACTAGGAATTCCCTTGTAAACATTACACACGAGTATGAATCTTAATTATGTCTTATAAGGCTGATTTCCTCTTATTATGTCTACTATATTGTGTGATAGGAGTGTAAAGGTGACTATAGGGGTGTTATTTCGTGTTTAGAGGACATTTTTAGAAGGTTCTAAACAGCTTTTCTATGCTCGAAGAATGAAAATATTAAATTTATAAATAAGGAATTCTACTTTGCTGAAATTTGTCTGGAACTTATTAACCGTGATAAATGAGGGATTGTTGTACATTCCCTCATTTTCATCCTAAACCTTGATAATAAATTAAATTCACGCTCCAATAATAAATATAGACTAGGAATTCACTTGTAAACGTTGGATGAGGCAAAAAGCCCGAACCAGGCTGAATCCTGAAATGTTGTTCCCTTTCAGTCAAGACACCCTTTATCCCACCCAACCACCGACCACCACCCACATGACCCGGTACGCTTCCATTCTCAGTCATTTATAAAAAAAAATGCCTGCAGGGAGTTGAATAAAAGAGCCACATTTCCACATGAAGAAAGCAGCCAACAGCGATCCTCTCTCCCCTGGCAAAGTTTATTTGTCTTCTAGCTGTGAGAAAACTTGCTGTGGTTGTGGTTATGAATATTCATGCCAATGAGTTCCTTGTCAATCAATCAATAAAGCTGAGGAGGGAAAGAGACACAACCTTTGACCAAGTGTTTCTCTCAATACGTCGGAGTTGTTTGCTTTTTACAAGCAAATGTGACTCCACTCCTTGCAAGTGTAGTCGTTTATCTTGATAAAACCGATTCTGTTGTTTTATTACATGCATAATATATTGCAGGGATAATGACCCTTCATGGTGAGTGTGATCTTTATCTAACGTGGGCCTGGCTTTGGAAAACAAGAGATGAAAAAGGGGGGAGTTGAGGATAATGAGAAAAAGAATGGATAAAGAGACGCTCTGGAAAAAAAGCTCTGCTGGACACCACTCACGGAGGCATAATTCCAGCTATTCACCAACGGATTCAAATGCAAATCCAGAAGTGAACATCCTGTGGAAATCCAACTTTTATTTGACCAGGGCCAATGTGGCGATAGCACCCCCAACTCACGTGAACCACTCATTAATGTGTGCTTTTCATATGAATTTCATTATTTATTGTTGAAGATCTGTTATGAAACTATATTTTCCTTTTCCTCCATTTGTGAAATGTAAGTGTAAATTATAGGGGGGTTGGAAACATCACCATAATATGTGCGCACCCCTACGAGCACATCCCTACCATTCCCTATTCTGCTCTTTCTGTTCCCACCTCCCAGCACCCCCCGCCCCCGAAAAGCGGGTGTCAGAAATGAACCTGAACTGATTGGAAGTCAAAAGCAGTTGCTGGGGTAGGTTCATTGGAGTAGAAGCTGTTGCCACGGCAGCGGTGGAGGAGGTGGGTTGTCATGGCAAGGCAGGGGGGCAGGCAGGGTCGGGTGGGTATCCCCGTCGGTTGCTTGGGAGTGCTGAAGAAATTGGGCGAGTGTTAAAGGCATTAGGGAGGCCTTACCATATGAAAGGCCGAGTGGGTGTGGCTGGGCTGGGGATGAGTCCTGGGAGGATACCTCTACTGTCAAACAGCGGGAGTCCAACAAAACAGTCTTTCACTGGCCATTACTGTTCCCAGATCCCCCCACACCCCCACCCCCCCACACCCCAACGCTAACACAGAATCAGACACTCGCTCTGCTCTCGTCCTTGCGGGGCCCATTCAGAGCCGGCCACTGTGACCAGAAATTAGGGGAATTCCTGCTAAAGTACCGGAATGAAATGGAAAGAAGCATAAAGAAAAAGACAGTGTAAAGTACATTACCCCCCCCCCCCCCCCCCAATACATCCACAATTACATTAATGAAAGTAACAGATGTCCGGAACTTCCCATCAAGGAGAATAGACGCCTTTACGTTCGTCTTACTATTGAATTAAAGTCCTCATGTCACCACAAAAACAGTAATAAAATTAAATTTGTACGTTTTTACTATACTATACTATAAGAGTTACTTACTACCACGTTGGCACACTTTTTCTTATTTCCATCTACTTGTGTTTCCACCAGTCGAGGTCCAAGAAAGATAATTGGAACAGCTGATGGTAGAACAACTTTTGTAATACACATTCAGTACCAACTATTCTTTTATCCGAGGCACAGTATAAAAACTACTGTGTTCAAAATGCAACACCAAAAAAACGGCGTCTTTTGGAAATGTAAACAGGCTCACTCCATTTAATAACTACAAAAGCAATCTTCACTCGCTAAATGTACTGCAAAAAAGGCCAGTAAGGATAATTCATAATGCCGCCTACAGAGAACATACTAACTCCTTATTTCTAAAATCACAAATACTTCAACTTGCTGATATAGTTCATCTTCAAACAGCTAAAATAATGCATAAGGCTAAAAATAAGCAATTAGCTAAAAATGTCATCCAATACTTTTCTACAAGAGAGGAAAAATATGATCACAGGGAAGAAGTACATTTGAAACACTATGCTAGGACTACGTTAAAAAGCCATAGCATTTCAGTATGTGGAATCAAACTATGGAATGGATTGAGTAAGGAAGTCAAACAATGCACAACGATGAGCCAATTCAAGAAACAATACAAGCAGTTGATGTTTGCTAAATACAAGGATGAAGAGTCTTGAACCAGTCATGATGTGCTATATATATCACTATATTGACACGCACTATGGTACCCATTATGCGTACTTCGGTACGTGACAAAAAATATATTTTTCTTAATTTAAAAAAAATTTAAAAAAAGAAAAAAATGTAAAAAAAAAAAAAAAAAAAAAAAAAATATATATATATATCACTATATTGACACTTACTATGGTACCCATTATGGCATTGGATGCTCATATCACCTCGTACTTTGGTATGGGACAAAAAATTAAAAAATAATTTAAAAATAATTTAAAAACATTTAAAAATAATTTTAAAATAATTTAAAAATATTTTAAAATAATAAAAAAATAATTTTAAAATAATTACAAATTAAAAATCAAAAAATAACAAAAAAAAACTTAAACTATATTAGGAAAGCAGGAAGTGAACAAATGTAACAGTTACTGATTATAAAAGTACCAGATGGAGGGGTAGGATTTAATAAGCTTTGCTTCTTCCTACTCCTTTTGGACATGTGGAACTGTGAACTGATTATGGGATGCACTCAATTGTAATCTGATGCATGTTCAAATGAAATAAAACCATTACCATTTGCTCGAGTGTTCCAGCAAGGTGTCATAATATAAAAAAATACACATGTGTATATGTGCATATGTAACCAATGTATTCCATGTGTAATTCTAGGTGGGAGGGGCAATGTCACTTGTTTTAGTGATGAAAAGCGTAAATATATCAACATTTGAGTACACATCTAACACAGGAAATAAGCCTTCCATGTTTCGGTGACATGAACACTTGAACTATATATAACAAAAATCACACCAATCTGAACAAATTCATCACAAACAACCAGGGAAGGAAACCAGCGTGTGTTTGTTTGCGTGCATGAGCGATGTAACCGCAGGTACGGGCAGCGAAAAGCCGGAGCGAAGGAGCGATAAAAGCCAGCCTCAGTTTCCCCGTTCCTAACAAGCTAATGGTGGGGATTTACTGGCCTTTTATTATGATTGCTTCAATTAGTTGTAATGAGCACCAGTCCCCTAACTGACTGACTGTCCCTCTCAGTGACTTCTTTGTCCACCCAAGGACAACTGGTCCACATAGGGACCAAAGAGGAAGTGGATAATATAACACAGGATGCAACAAATAGTGTTAAAATTGTAATAAGTGGGGAACCAGCCCAAAAGACCACACACAAATGACAATACAGATCAATTTATCGCTGTAAAAGACCAACATTGTTACATGTTTTTATGCTTTTTTTCACCATAGTTGCTGTGAGACGCTAAAGTAAAATGTACACAGTACATTCATTCAATGTGTTTTCTTCATTTCCATGACTATTTACATAGTAGATTCTCAAAACTATGAATGAACACATGTGGAATTATGACCTAGTGTGAAATAAGTCAAAATATCTTCAGTTTTACATTTTTTAAGTAGCCACCCTTGCTTTTTTTGATAGAGATAAAAACCCTTGGTGTTCTCTCAGTGAGCTTCATGAGGTCACCTTAAATACTTGTCACTTCACAGGTGTGCCTTGTGGGGGTTAATTAGGGCTTTGTGGAATTACTTGCCTAATTAATGGGATTGGGACCATCAATTGTGTGTGTCTAAACTTTTGGCCTGTACTCTAACTCCTTTACCATGACTCTGCGATCAGATTGAACCCGTTGCGGCTCTGTTATAGCCGCTGGAAGCGGTCCGCAAGATTGAAATCCATGTTGTAGCTCCGTGCAGTGCTAACGGGATATCAACAATGTACACTTAAAGGATAAACAACGATATGAAGTGATTAAATGCTATTTCATAATGATATATTATGAAATATAATAATAATAATCATAATAATCATAATAATCATAATAATCATAATAATCATAATAATCATAATAATCATAATAATCATAATAATCATAATAATACATTTTATTTGTATAGCGCTCTTCAAAATACTCAAACACTTTACACACTTTACAGAACAATGGAGTTAAATAAACGCAAGTAAACAGAGTAAAAGATACGTTAAAATACATGAAAAAATTAAAAATTAAAAATTAAAAATTAAAAATTAAAAATTAAAAATTAAAAATTAAAAATTAAAAATTAAAAATTAAAAATTAAAAATTAAAAATTAAAAATCAATTTAAAATTTGGTTTTCTACAACAAACAAAATAAACTTGTACTTTGTAGGACGACCAGGTTCAGAGACAGCTACTTCCCCCTGGCCATTAGACTGCTCAATGCCAAATAAGCCCCTCTACCTTTACTTACATTATTATTATTTATTTAAATTATTTAAATTATTTGGGCAATTTACTGTTCACGCTGCACTTTACATTATGTTGTTCACATTTGGTGTCTATTCTATCTATTTATTCTCCACATTATTATTATTATTATTATTATTATTATTATTATTTATTATTACTTATCTTCTTTTGTGTCTGTTTTTATATGGGAGCCAGGCAACGACATTTCGTTAGCAATTTCACTACTGTGTTTTTGTGCAATGACAATAAAGGGAGTCTATCTATCTATCTATCTATCTACACAAAATTAACCCGAATGTGTCAAAAATGAAAGAATGTCGACAATGGGAAGGTAAACTGTCCATCATTCAAATATCATTCTTTCAAGCAAATAATTTCATAAAATATAATTTTGACTAGAATTACATCAATGGTTTGCAGAATATAATACAAACATTAAAAAATACATATATTTAAAGTATCAACATTTTAGCTGTTTCTAGTTACATTGCACAGTTTTGCACAATTTTTCCATTTTACTTTTTTTTTTTTTTTGCTCATGTTATATGTGTAATGAACCACAATTTGGATACTCATGCACGTTTCACAGGAAGGTGACCGTGTCCAAGCTCTGCATTGGGTTGGCTTGCATTGTGGAGGGGTGTGTGCAGCTGACTCCTGCTCACCATTAGGATGTTATAAGGTGCTATAGAAATAAACTGATTTGATGTTCGGTGAGACACACAAACACCAAACCTCTACTATATTGGGTAACATGAGTGTGAAGTTGACTATGGAGGGCACAAATAATTAAAAAAATGTGTTTGGTACGTCATAAACAGGTTCTCTATTCCACTTAGAAATAAAGGAATGCTACTTCACTGAAGTTCACTTATCACAGTCTGCTCTGAAGCAATGAACTGCAATAAACGAGGGATTACTGTACCTCAATAGTCAATCTTTGTGTACCATAGTACAATTTCTATAAGCACAGTACTGTTTGACTTCTTTTTCATTTGGCGTAATTGTTTCCAGTGGTCAGTTTTTGTAAGTTTTTGTAAATATTTTTATTGAGTTTCGGTTAACATGACTTGAGATTCTAAAAAATAAGAAAACAACATTGTTTTATAAGTCACTGCTCAGTAATGCAATGACGTTGTGGTCACATATAAGCCAACTGCTTTGCTTGGTTCCCGTTTATGAGTCAGCAGTGAGCTTGTGAATGAGTCAGTGTGTGTGTGTGTGTGTGTGTGTGTGTGTGTGTGTGGGACTAAAACATGTGGGCGTGAGCTTTGTGGTTCGGCGTATGACTAAGGGGCAACTTAATAGTCCCTGCGTGTTTATGGGAGTATCGGGAGGGTAAGTAAGCGAGGGGGTGTGTTACTGAAGGGACCTCAGGATTGGGTGATGCCAAGGGAGGAGCCTGAGACGGTGCCACAAATGCCACAAAATAATTACTGCTCTGTGGACAATAAATATCTCCCCAAGTCCGATATTGATTTTACAGGCTCATGAAAAGTTAATTGTACTGGTTGGCTTTCCAAATGAATCCATCCATACATCATTTTTTATATATCGTGTATCCTTTTTTTATATATCGCAGGGTATGCTGGAGCCTATTCTAGCTGACTTGGGGGAGAGGAGGGGTACACCCTGGACTGGTCGCCAACCAATCACAGCCGAATGAATTAAATCTATTGATATTTTTCTTAAAATGGTTCTGAACTCAGCGTAGCCATCATAGTAATTACTAGTAATATTAGAAAGGAATGATCCAAGAGGGATCATATATGAAAGCAGGAAGTGAACAAATGTAACAGTTACTGATTGTAAAAGTTATTTTTATATTATTAAATTAAATTATTTTAAAATAATTTTAAAATAATTTTAAAATATTTAAAAATAATTTTAAAATAATTATAATTAAAAATAAAAAAATAACAACAAAAAAAACTTAAACTTCATTAGGAAAGCAGGAAGTGAACAAATGTAACAGTTACTGATTGTAAAAGTTATTTTTATATTATTAAATTAAATTATTTTAAAATAATTTAAAAATAATTTAAAAATATTTAAAAATAATTTTAAAATAATTACAAATTAAAAATAAAAAAAAATTACAACAAAAAAAACTTAAACTTTATTAGGAAAGCAGGAAGTGAACAAATGTAACAGTTACTGATTGTAAAAGTTATTTTTATATTATTAAATTAAATTATTTTAAAATTATTTTAAAATAATTTTAAAATATTTAAAAATAATTTTAAAATAATTACAAATTAAAAATAAAAAAAATAACAACAAAAAAACTTAAACTTTATTAGGAAAGCAGGAAGTGAACAAATGTAACAGTTACTGATTGTAAAAGTTATTTTTACATTATTAAATTAAATTATTTAAAAATAATTTTAAAATAATGTAAAAATATTTAAAAATAATTTTAAAATAATTACAAATTAAAAATAAAAAAATAACAACAAAAAAAACTTAAACTTTATTAGGAAAGCAGGAAGTGAACAAATGTAACAGTTACTGATTGTAAAAGTTATTTTTATATTATTAAATTACATTATTTTAAAATAATTTTAAAATAATTTAAAAATATTTAAAAATAATTTTAAAATAGTTACAAATTAAAAATAAAAAAAAAAAACAAAAAAAACTTAAACTTTATTAGGAAAGCAGGATGTGAACAAATGTAACAGTTACTGATTGTAAAAATACCAGATGGAGGGGTAGGATTTAATAAGCTTTGCTTCTTCCTACTCCTTTTGGACATGTGGAACTGGGAACTGATTATGGGATGCACTCAATTGGAATCTGATGCATGTTCAAATGAAATAAAACCATTACCATTACCATTACCATTACCATTACCATTTTATAATTCAAGAGGGAATTCTGATCAACCACCAATAGTTTTATTGTTTCTTGATATAGTCCAGCTGAAAACAACTCACTGCTGGTCGTTCAATCACGTTTTTTCAATATTATTATGAGCTGCACTCGTTTTGTTTTTGTCTCAGGCATATCCAGTGGCACCTTCACTGATTCATAGAAACACACATGCACACACACGGCAGCCAGAACGATTCGTCACGGCGTCCCGGTCCCTGGCTGTGTTTATCAATTAACGCTGCCAACGTGGGAAAGAGAAGCAGAAAAAAATCCAAGGGGATTAAAGAAGATTGACAGGAGCAAATGTTACTTGACTCTTTTCCACTTTCTGTCTGATTCCTTGGTTGACTTCTTCCTCTTGGTGTGTTTTTGTCTTTTGGCTTCTCTATCATTTGCACATCTGTCCGTGAGTTGAAATCCCACCAAAACCTTTGGACACATTCAAAATGTGCGTTTTTTACAGCATCGGTAACGTCTAATGTGGCTACTAATTGTGGTGGGAAACGGCTATTAGCTATGCAAGCGCTTTTGCGCCTTGACTTATAAAAAATAAACACAGTTATGACACTGATAAATTGTTACTTACTGCTTGCTCAGTCCACACGACCAATTAACGTCGAAAACGTGTCGGACAAACAGTCCAGGGCGCCGTTAAAATGCTTTTGTTTTGCTGGTAGGGAATCAGGAACTCGGCGGCACGGCGGTCTGGTGGTTAGTGCGCAGACCTCACAGCTAGGAGACCAGGGTTCAATTCCACCCTCGGCCATCTCTGTGTGGAGTTTGCATGTTCACCCCGTGCATGCGTGGGTTTTCTCCGGGTACTCCGGTTTCCTCCCACATTCCAAAAACATGCTAGGTTAATTAGCGACTCCAAATTGTCCATAGGTATGAATGTGAGTGTGAATGGTTGTTTGTCTATATGTGCCCTGTGATTGGCTGGCCACCAGTCCAGGGTGTACCCCGCCTCTCGCCCGAAGACAGCTGGGATAGGCTCCAGCACCCCCCGCGACCCTCGTGAGGAAAAGCGGTAGAAAATGAATGAATGAATCAGGAACTCCAACCAATTGTGCCGGTTGGTGGCTTTGCTAGCAAGTAAACAGAGGAGCAGATCTTAAGGCAGGGCAGAGAGTTTATCTGGCTTACAGACATGCCCATATAAGGAAGTATGCCCCTCTGTGACATCACAAAGAGGCAGTTTTGCCACACCTATTGAAACCGGGCATTTTGAGCCATCCCAAATTTCTTTCAGGGCTCATTTCCAAATCAGCAAACCTCATTATTTGAAACTTTGGCATCATTTAACACAAGAATACAACATTCTAACTACATTTATAGGTCAAAAAAGTGGAAAAAGCAGGTTCGAAAAAAAAGGTTTGGTGCAATTTTACTGTTTAAAAGAGGAAAAAAAAACAAAACAAAAAACAAAACAAAACAAAACTAGCAACACTAGTGAAATTCATGTAATTCGTGTATGAAAATGTAATTGTTCACATTGACAGTACTGGTCACACCATGCTGGTTGGCATGGGTACAATTCTGATTCACTAATAAAAAGTATAAAATTGATAAAAGTGCTGTTCCCAGATCTGTCAAACTCCCGTGTTGTTTTTCAAATGACCATCAAGCCATCAGACACCCACACCATGGGAAACTGTTTCTCTATAACACCAACAAGAATAACATCACCATGTTTGGCTTTCAGAAGTCCGTCTTTGGGCTCAACTCTGCTTATGGCCAAGACTGTGGGAATGTTGTGGAGTTTGAGCTGTTGTTATCACTCAGCCATTTTGGGTCCACAAGGCCCCACATGGAGCCAGCTGTTTGTTCAAGTCCTGCTAAGCTGTTGGTATTAGAACTAATTTGACCCATAGAGGACCAATTGGGACCGAGCCAAGCTTAGATCAGTGGAGCAAAAGATGGTTCAACACTAAGGGCAATGAAAATTATCTTCTGCTGCTGAGGCACTAATCTCCTTCTGTCTTTTGTAGTTCTTAACCCAAGTCCTTTTCCCAATTCTCCATGTCATTTTTTTTTCCAATTATCCCACCATTAATTCTCTCAATTTTCTTCTCATACATATAGCAGTTCAGCAGTCAAGGAGTCTTTGTCGGTCCGGAGAATAACAGTGGCTCAGGGTTCATTGTCTTGGTTTGTGTTGAGTCGTGGAGAAGGAGGTTCATGCATACTGATGTTTGAAAATCTCCACAAGTGATTATTTATGCACGTCTTGCAAGACTGGGATTAACTTCATGAAAATGCAAAAGGCCAACCACACACACACACACACACACACACAAACAGAAAGCAGAAAGGGAGATTAGCAAACAAAGCGTTTGTGTATTTAACTCATTTAACTCACTAGAAGTTTTCCCCAATCAATCAAGAGGCCGCACAGAGAGAGAGAACAGGAGTTTCATTTTATGGTTTTTGTCTGAATAAGTTACAAGAATTTACCCGACACAGTAACAAAACAATCATAGCTTTAAGTAATATTTAAGGCAAGTCCTTGTTTATTGCGGTTAATTGGTTCCAGACCCAATACTAATAAATACTAATAAACATGAAAGAAAGTAATGTCGGAGCTTCAGAGTTGAGTTTTAGCTTGGCACGGGTCACCGCCACAACAATAGCAAGTGCTAAACATTGTTGTGAGATAATTTAGACCTGCAATAAAAGCCTGTTGTTCTGGTGATCAAGTCTAGTGTTTGTGTGTCTCGCCAAATATTACAGTAATATTACTGACACCTAGTGACTGCTATCATCGCAACATCTTTTATGCATTTTACGTATCGTCTACTGTCTTATGGAGTCGTTCTTTCAATATCACGGTTCGATTCTCACTCCCTTGCTATACTGCTGTTTTTCACTAATTAATTATAATTGCTGTTTTGTCTTAGACTATGGTCTGTTGTTAGTCAAAACATTGAAGTCATATGTAGTATTCTGGTCAGGAGGTGGCAGTAATGACATAAAAAAGTGATCAGACATTACCTTACTTTACATTTCCTTAACACTGCATGAAGTCATGAAGTTAGCCATGGAATGTCTGGCATGAATGAAAAAAAGATATTCCATACCTTGTGGAAATGTATGTTTTTTAAGCTTGCTTCTTAAGAGTTACACAATATGGTATAAACAATAAATAATAGGAGGGTAAAGGAGACTCTAGGGGTGTTATTTCATGTCTACAGGGCTTTAATAATGTTAAAAACCTTATTTAACGATCCATAAAAAGGGTTTTATATGCTCTAACTCTGAAAATATTAAATTTATTAAAAATGTAATCCTATATCTTGGAAATTCAGGTATCACAGATGGGTCTAGAACCAATTAACCGCTATAAATGAGGGACAACTGTATTCCTATTTTAGTTGAATTAGTCATATATTTTATATATTTATTCATTTTTATTCTCCTACAGGATGTATTGGTAGACAACAGATTTCATGGTTCCATTTGTCACAGCAAGTCTTCCAGGTCCCGATGCAGCAAAACAGTCCCAGACCATCACACTACCTCCACCATATTTTACTGTTGGTATGATGCTCTTCTGAAATGTGGTGTTGCCACAATGCCAAATGCCAAATGAAATAGAACACACAGCTTCTAAAAATGTTGTGTCTTGTCAGAACATCTCGTTTTCCCAAAATTCTTTGGGATCATCTGGCATGCATTGTGAGGCCTGCAGTTCTTTGGATGTTGTTGTGGGGTCCTTTGTGAAAATGACTGAAAATGAAAATGCTTAATTTAGCAAAACACATATTTGTAAACTAAAAATAGGCCGTGTTCATCCACGAAACAGGATGATTTATTGATTTATTTCTGAAAATCGCAGAATGGGGACGACTGCACCTCCTTTTCATTTCTGAGGGCACGAGGCAACAATCCTGTCATTTTCAAACCCTTAGACTGCGATATAGGATAAATAAAAGCCAGGAAGGAGACACAATGTCAGGCTGGGGTAAAACAGACGGCAAAGCTTGTTTGTAAAGAGAGCCGGGCTATTATGGTAACCCCATGTAGGCTTTCCTCTCTGCACTTCAGTCCACCTCAGGGTGCTTTGAAATCAGAGCGGGAGGGTGTGCACGGATAAACAAGGAGTGAAGAGGAAGCACAACAAGAGAGCGGGATATGATCAGCATGCAGCATCCCTCATTGAAGATGTGCCCCACTTCCCTTTGGGGAGTGAAAACACACTGATAAGGGAAAGGAGGAATGGAACAACACGTGTTCTTCCTCGGTGCTAGAATAAAAGAACAGAAACAGTAAGAATGTTCAGAACTAATACCGGAGTTCAAAGACAAGGATAAAAATTTTTACCAACAGCCAAACAAAGTCAAGAACAATGAGGATGCAGAAAAGGAAGGTCGAGGAAGGGAGTAGTGAAGAGTACAAAAACACTTCAGTCGTTCAGCTGGGGTTAAGGGAGGGATGTTGTTTTCTTTCCTGTGTGTTGATAAAGCAGGACAGGAAGGAAGCATCCAGGAGGACCAGTAAACTCCACTTTCTGTGCCAGAGCTATTACCGCTACATTGTTCTCCATCATCTGCTGTTATTGTCCCCTGTCTTCATTATCTCACTGCTATTGTCTCAGGAGCTTTAAGTGATGATACCCACTGACATGACAACACACACACACACACACACACACACACACTGTTGAACTACAGTAAAACAGTAAACGCAGGCCAGATGGCCACTGTCAAGTCATTCTCCTGATGCACAGCTTTTCCTTTCCTTTTCCTTTCCTCTCCTTCCATGATTTACTTCATGACATCCTTCTCACCAAGTGGCCAACATCCTCATGAGGAATAATGTAGCATTTCAAAAGCTATTCTTAATTATTAATCTGAAAGATAAATCAATCACACCGTATTTTCCCGGATTATAAGTCGCACTTTTTTCATAGGTTGGCTGTTCCTGTGACTTATACTCCAGAGCAAAAACTGTTTATGTTACATAAACACTAGACACCTTTTCTGTTTATGTTTATTTTTTGTGTAGCTGAATAAGCATTGTGTTAGCATACCTTACACCTATCTATTATTTTATTAATGTTAGAACTTAAATTTTCTTAATTAATAATCAGCAAAATAAATTTACAACACCGTATTTTCCGGACTATAAGTCACACTTTTTTTCATAGGTTGGCTGTTCCTGCAACTTATACTCCAGAGTGACTTATAAATGAAAAAAGTGTTTATGTTACATAATAGTTCATGTTTATTTTTTGTGTAGCTGAATAACCATTGTGTTAGCATATCTTACACCTATCTATTCTTTTATTAACGTTAGAACTTGCCTTCCAAGAGGACGTAATGTCAGTTTTGGTCAAATAGTTTGTAAAATAAATTTTCGTAATTATTAATCTGCAAGATAAAGTCATAATACCGTATTTTCCGGATTATAAGTCGTACTTTTTTTTTAATAGGTTGGCTGTTCCTGCGACTTATACTCCAGAGCGACTTACAAATGAAAAAAGTGTTTATGTTACATAAACACTGGACACCTTTTCTGTTCATGTTTATTTTTTGAGTAGCTGAATAACCATTGTGTTAGCATATCTTACACCTATCTATTCTTTTATTAATGTTAGAACTTGCCTTCCTAGAGGACGTAATGTCAGTTTTGGTCAATAAATTTTCTTAATTATTAATCTGCAAGATAAATTATTTTCCGGACCAAAAGTCGCACTTTTTTTTCATAGGTTGGCTGTTCCTGCAACTTATACTCCAGAGTGACTTATAAATGAAAAAAGTTTTTATGTTACATAAACACTGGACACCTTTTCTGTTTATGTTTATTTTTTGTGTAGCTGAATAAGCATTGTGTTAGCATATCTTACACCTATCTATTCTTTTATTAATGTTAGAACTTGCCTTCCAAGAGGACGTAATGTCTGTTTTGGTCAAGTAGTTTGTAAAATAAATTTTCTTAATTATTAATCTGCAAGATAAAGTCATAATACTGTATTTTCCGGATTATAAGTCGCACTTTTTTTAATAGGTTGGCTGTTCCTGCGACTTATACTCCAGAGCGACTTATAAATGAAAAAAAAAATGTTTGTTTATTTTTTGTGTAGCTGAATAAGCATTGTGTTAGCATATCTTACACCTATTCAGCTTGTTCTCTATTCTTTTATTGTTAGAACTTGCCTTCAAAGACGACGTAATGTCTGTTTTGGTCAAGTAGTTTGGAAAATAAATTACCCGCAAAAATGCGACTTATACTCCAGTGCGACTTATGTATGTTTTTTCTACCTAATTATGCATTTATAGTCAAGAAAATACAGTAAGTTAACAAGTCCACTCCTGTGTGTTTTATTGCTCCCTCTGTGTTGTATAAGGGCTCAGTCTTTCAGTGGAACAAGGCAGGGATAGTTATCTGCCCCTGGAACTGCTCTAATGTTGGAAGATGATGCTGCGCATTGTATGATGCTGGTTATTTGTGATGAAAATGAGCCCCCCTTATGCCCCCCAGTGTCCTTTCCTCTACCAAAGATGCCAGGCTGTCCAGCTCAGTGCCAACGACAGAGACTGCCTTCCTCACCAGATAGTCCAGGCATGTGGCGTCCTTTTTTTTGAGCTGCTGAAAAGCATCAAAATTCTGTTAGAGCCAACATTAATGTATTCTGTATAGTACTCACTACTGTATGACTACAATAGTACATACTTTTAATGCTTACTCCCAGTAAAAGACAGTATACAGTATATATAGAAACTTTGGACACATTCAAAGTTATGAGATAAAGTCAAAATTATGAGATAAGAAAGTTGAAATTATGAGATAAACTCACAACTGTGAGATAAACAGTCAAAATGATGAGATAAAAAGTCAAAATGATGAGATTAAAAAGTCATGAGAGAAAAACTCAAAATTAAGTGAATAAAAAATAATCAATAATAATTTTAATAATTTTAATAATTTTTTGTGCAAATTATTTAGAAATGTTTTTTTTTTCCACGACAGCAAGAAATTGCGAGCGTTTGAAAGGCTGACTTTAATAAAATTAAAATTAAATTACAAATCAAATAAGTTAAAATGGTAAAAATAAATAAAACTCAAATTCAGCCACTATTTATTTTGTAATAATTTTGCAATATATATTTTAAAAAACATAAAATATAATTAGCCGCTATTTATGATATAACACCTTTAAAATATTTTTTTAAAAGCTGTTAACGTAAGAATTGTTTTATTTATTTTTTATTTTTTAAATATTAACAATAAACAATATTTTTAAGGGTGTGTTGGAAGTTGAGTCAGATTATGAAATGACTTCATGTGTACTAAACAGTAAACATAGTGGCCAGTGTGCCTTTTTGGCAACTTTAGCAAGGCCTCTTGGTACTTCATGTGGTCTACAACCAAAACCACAGCTTGTCACAACATCCTGCTGTTTCGGAACCCTCACTTGGCTTTTCTTTACTCGTTTCATACAAGCAACATTTGACTTTCATACTTGGCATTTAGTTTTGGGGAAAAGATCCGAGCTCACCTTCGGAGAAGGATTGAGATGAAGCCATTTGGAAAGCAAGTACAGAAACATTTCAGACATTCTTTTCTCCCTTGTTTCTTTCTCCATTCCTATCAAAAAGGGAGTAGACTGCGTTAGAGTGCAGGGAGAGAGGTTCTGATATTTTCCGTACAGTCATAAATAAGTCCTTCCCTGCTCAAGCTTTATGGAATCCAGAACCTCTTTATCCCTTCCATGTGTTGCCCATGAGCCAGGACCCTGACCTTTGACCTCAGAACCCTTGACTCAGTTATCTCAAGCCCAAGAGAGACACAGTGAGTGTGTGTGTGCATGTGTGTGTGTGTGTGTTTATAGGTGGACTGGATCCAGGCTTCCCCCACCTTACCTTCCATCTTCATTTTAAAGACGCACACACACTGACACACTCAGGTGAACGTTGGCATTTCACACCCAAGCATACCGGATTTAACAAAGGTCACATTTCCTGTTATGACAAATATAGCTAAAATTGATTCTATTATGCTTTTTCCACTTTTTTGACCTATAAATGTAGTTAAAATGTTGTATTCTTGTGTTAAACGATGCACTGAAAGATGTTTGGGATGGCTCAAAATGCTCAGTTTTAGAAGGCGTGGTCAAACTATACTTTTGTGATGTCACAAAGATCCATCCATCCATCCATTTTCCTCCGCTTATCCGGGTCCGGGTCGCGGGGGCAGCAGTCTTAGTAGGGAAGCCCAAACTTCCCGACCCCCAGACCAAGAGTGATTCAGAAGACCCATATGAATAATAACAAGAAGAGGAACCGTACCTCGCCCGGGTGTGGGATACCGGGGCCTCACCCTGGAGCCAGGCCCGGGGGAGGGGCTCGCAGGCGAGCGCCTGGTGGTCGGCACTTCACCCGTGGAGCCCGGCCGGGCCCAGCCCAAAGAAGCCACACGGGATCTCCCCCTCGTAGACCCACCACCTACGGGGGCAAGCATAAGGGTCCGGTGCATTGTGTGTTGGGTGGCGGTCAAGAAAAAAAAAATGTCACAGAGATGTCCTATAGAATTGATAGAATTGAATTGAACTTCTATAAAAGTGGGTATGCAGTTAGCGCCACAACCTGGAAGTCCTTCTAAGCAATCGGAGTGTGATCAACCACCGCGGAGTGGGCGTACCTGGAATAAATCAAAATAGGTGCCGGTAGAATCATTCATTCATTCATTCATTTTCTACCGCTTTTTCCTCACGAGGGTCGCGGGGGGTGCTGGAGCCTATCCCAGCTGTCTTCGGGCAAGAGGCGGGGTACACCCTGGACTGGTCGCCAGCCAATCACAGGGCACATATAGACAAACAACCATTCACACTCGCATTCATACCTATGGACAATTTGGAGTCGCTAATTAACCTAGCATGTTTTTGGAATGTGCGAGGAAACCGGAGTACCCGGAGAAAACCCACGGGGAGAACATGCAAACTCCACACAGAGATGGCCGAGGGCGGGGACCGAACCCTGGTCTCCTAGCTGTGAGGTCTGCGCACTAACCACCAGACCGCCGTTTTCACGGGAAGCACGAAATCCAAAGAAATGCAGCTGAATAGGTGCAGATTCTAGAAGAACTAAAAAGGTTTTTTTTTGCTGGTTATTGTGTGTAGCTTGCTCTATAGAAGTCTGCAACAAAATGAGCATAATAGGTACCCTTAAAGCAAGTTTGCTAACTTTTTACTTTCATTACCTTTTCGTGTCGGCCATTATGACACTAGTGTGTGTGTGTGTGTGTGTGTGTGTGTGTGTGTGTGTGTTTGTGTGGGATGACCATTTATTTTTCTCTTAAAACAGCAGGGGGGCCAAGGCTGTGCAGTGTCAACACAACACAATCACAACTTGCCTGCCTGGCACACACACACACACACACACACACACACACACACACACCCACACACACACACACACACACTCACACACACACCACATACTGCGTCCTTTAGTGTTTCTCTTCAGGTTGCTCTCATCATATGGGGGGGAAAGAGGGGAAAGTTCAAAGGTGAAAGGTCGTCCTTAAAGGGGCAGAGCTCCCAATTAGGTTTTAATCAAGCTAATTAAGCTTCATTAACCAGCCAGGGGGGCCGGGTGTGTTTAACCCAGGTCAGCCCAGACCTCACCTTCTATACAAGCCGAGCGGGGGGGAAAGGGCTTGTGTAGTCGGGTAAGGGACACCCAATAAAAATGGGTTTGTCTGACCAAGATGGATTTATTTGTTGTGTAATAGCGAATAGCTAATATGTCACTTAAAGTATAATCAAAAAAAAAGTTTGTCCAAAAGGAGTAGGAAGAAGCAAAGCTTATTAAATTCTACCCCTCCATCTGGTACTTTTACAATCAGTAACTGTTACATTTGTTCACTTCCTGCTTTCATAATATAATTTAAGTTTTTTTTTAAATATTTTCTCCTACTTCTCCTACATCCCTCTTGTTTGTCGTCTTACTGCATCGTTGAACGTCTCGGACCGCTGCAGACCTACGGTCCGGAGAAAGACCTCTTTGTGTCCGTACGGGGCTGACCGGCCGCTTCTGCACTCTTGGCTCTTCCTTAAGCCCTGGCTGGTGTCCAGATCCCAGAAGTAGGCCAAGCCTCGGTCCTCTGTAGTTCATCCCAGACAAAGAGCCTCCACACTGGTTTGACTTTTCTCTCAACTCCCTCCTCCAGTCTCTTCTCGCTCTTCTTCCATCTCAACAGTCCATTTATGTTGACATCAATACCTTCCATTCAGCCAAATGACATTTTCCCTAGCGATGCGTGATTTCCTATTGAATTATGTAATCTGACTTAAATTCACAAGTAGAACACAATTTAATTGCTGCGTGTCGCCGTCATTTCACTCGTGCTTTGGCTGGAAATTGTCTTCTCTTGGAAAAATAAGCATATGGTGAGAATAAAAATGAGAAAATCTACTTATCTTCAGTCATTTCCAGCGAGAACATTGTGTTCATAATTCAGTGTGCGTTCCACACATAGAACCATTTGAACAAACACGGTATGTCCATACATGCCGCAAGACTCATGACATAATGATGTATTTAATGGAAAAGTCAAACAAACCATGTAAACCCCAAAGACAACCGCAGCATGTGGAACCAAAAGGACAAAGGTCGGAGGTCAGTTTCCTCTCAACCCCCCACTGCCGAGTGAGCTGTTCCAGTGGTTTTCTGAAGATATTTTGAAGTTAAACCTCAGAACCAGCTAGCGTTTTAGACGTTTCATATTTTTGATGGCAAGAAAAAAATTATACAATATGGTTTAAAACTGCATTATCCAATTGATAACTATTTTAGTATTTGATAATTATTTTGTACGGTATTAAAAAATTTAAACATCCTCTGATTTGCTAAACCATCCATAAAAGTACATGTATTATCTGTGTTTTAGGCATACTCAATCAATATTGCGTACTACGTTGGAGTGCATGTAGTAACTTGCAGAGTCTTTGGAAGGCTTGTTGAGCACCTCCGAATGCATCGGAATTGGGCCTGTGGTGATGACTTTACTGCCTTAAATGATACGCCTTAATTTAGTGTCCAAACCAATAATTAGTGCGCCATTAGGGGTTTCACACCTTCAGCGGGTTTTATGGCAGGCGTGTCAGCCCCTCCCATAATCATTTGATACAATCTACAACATTTCTCCGTGATTTACACACACATAATGCCCACACACACGGTAAGAGCCTGAGGACGTGCTCACATCGCATCAATAACCACACCAGCTATAGGTCCGCGTTGAACTGCCCTTGAGCAAGAGTCAACCGCCTCCAGATGCAGGAAGGTGCGGTGTAATTTCCAAAGCCGCATTCATCAATCTGACGACTTTCTGCAGTAAGTGACAGTATGGAGGGATTCATGAAAAAGCAAGAGATGTCCGAGTCATTAACAAGTCGTTCAAAACTCGAGTTTTTCACTGAATAGGGACTCATAGGTATTCGTCTACTTTACTCGTTCACTTACATACCCCGGCTAAAGCTAGTTATTTAAAAATGAAACCAGGTGTTCAATGAAGACTGGAGTTTCACTGACTCACGGATACTTGATAAAGACTCATGTTTTATTGACACACGGGTATTCGATGAAGACTCATGTTTTACTGACACACGGGTATTCGATGAAGACTCAGGTTTTACTGACACACGGATACTCAACTCACAGATACTTGATAAAAACTCATGTTTTGCTGACACACGGGTATTCGATGAAGACTCATGCTTTACTGACACATGGGTATTTGATGACGACTCATGCTTTACCGACTCAAGACTCAAGTTTTACACTTGACAGGTACTTGACATAGATTCAAATTAACACTGACTCACGGGGGCTCAACGGATACTCCAATTTCACCTAGTCAAAGGTGTTTGACAAAAACTCACTGACTCACGAATACTTGATGAAGACTCGTGTTTTACTGACACACGGGTATTCAATGAAGACTCATGTTTTACTGACACACGGGTATTCGATGAAGACTCGTGTTTTACTGACACACGGATACTCAAATTCATGTTTTACTGACACACGCGTATTCGATGAAGACTCATGTTTTGCTGACACATGGGTATTCGATAAAGACTCATGCTTTACTGACACACGGGTATTCAATGAAGACTCATGTTTTACTGACACACGGGTATTCGATGAAGACTCATGTTTTACTGACACACGGATACTCAAACTCATGTTTTACTGACTCACGGGTATTCGATGAAGACTCATGTTTTACTGACACACGGGTATTCGATGAAGACTCATGTTTTACTGACACACAAATACCCTAATTCATGTTTTACTGACACATGGGTATTCGATAAAGACTCATGTTTTACTGACACACGGATACTCGAACTCATGTTTTACTGACTCACAGGTATTCGATGAAGACCCATGTTTTACTGACACACGGATACTCGATGAACTCATGTTTTACTGACACATGGGTATTTGTTGAAGACTCATGACTCACAGGCGCTCGATAAAGACTCAAGTTTGACACTTGACAGGTAAAAACTCACTGACTCACGGATACTCGATGAAGACTCATGTTTTACTGACACACGGGTATTTAATGAAGACTCATGTTCTACTGACTAAATTTGCATCTTAAAAGGCTTTTGACTCTTGGTATGTCTTCTATAATGAGCAATATGAATGTAAGGCCATCCTCTAGTGCATAAAGTGTGCAAAGGCCTGTACATCTGGTTTGGTCATACGTATGTTACCGTCAGCTCGATCACACGTTTGGTGCCAAACATGTCACGAGTATGTAAACATGCGAGCTTTGTCACAAGCCTTTCAAACACAGACGCTCGCAGGCAATCCACGTCACGCAGAGAGAGTGTGAAGGCGTGAAAAATCTCCCCATACAATCGCGATTCCACACGATCAGTGTCATTGTAAGGCCTGTCAAAAATGGCTGTCAGAGGATATAGGCGGGGCTTGTTACGGTCCATTGTAAAACCAAAGGGGGTGGGGGTGTCGCCGGCTACACCTGCACGCCTATTCTCTATTTGGCCAAACAGGTTCTCTCACCCATCACATTCCCCTTTTCAACAAGTAGGCCTGCTTTCCTTCCCAATAAAAAGCAGTCTGCAGAGGAGGGGAAGGTGCGGGGGATGACAGAAGACGACACAAACACACAAAGATGGATTCGAGTTACGCAAAAGCACATTATAGACCACTGACACCCGCTTCCTGCCCTGGAAGGCACAATGACTGGTGCAGACGGGCTAAGCAAAAATACAGGCGCAGAAAATACATCAAATATGACTAAGCAAGTAGGCCAGTACTGGCAGTGAGTTTGCCTATAGTACACTAAAGTGTCTTCATTTTTAATTTTTTTATATCATCAGTGAAGTGACCCATCCTGCTCAATAAATGGATGTTCATGTAATGAATGTGCTTGTATTATAATCATCCTTCGTGCTCAGTTTTTACTTAAATGTAATGGTAATGGTAATGCTTTTATTTCATTTGAACATGCATCAGATTACAATTGAATACATCCCATAATCAGTTCCCAGTTCCACATGTCCAAAAGGAGTAGGAAGAAGCAAAGCTTATTAAATCCTACCCCTCCATCTGGTACTTTTACAATCAGTAACTGTTACATTTGTTCACTTCCTGCTTTTCTAATATAATTTGGTTTTTTTTTAAATATTTTTTGCTCTTTGTTCAGGCTGCATTTGTAAATAAGAATGTGTTCTTAAATTGCTTGCCTGGGTAAATAAAGGTAAAATAAAAATTTAAAAAAAATAATATTTTTTTATAAAATTTTTAAAAAATATTTATTTATTTAAATTTAGCGGGACTTTGAGGTGAAGCAAAGCTTATTAAATCCTACCCCTCCATCTGGTACTTTTACAATCAGTAACTGTTACATTTGTTCACTTCCTGCTTTCCTAATATAATTTAAGTATTTTTAAATAAATTTTTTATTAATTTTTTTTTTAATTATTTATTTATTTAAATTTAGCGGGACTATGGGGTGAAGCAAAGCTTATTAAATCCTACCCCTCCATCTGGTACTTTTACAATCAGTAACTGTTACATTTGTTCACTTCCTGCTTTCCTGATATAATTTAAGTTTTTTTTAAATACATTTTTTCATTATTTTTTCAAATTATTTATTTATTTATTTAAGTTTAGCCGGAATTTGAGGTGAAGCAAAGCCTATTAAATCCTACCCCTCCATCTGGTTCTTTTACAATCAGAAACTGTTACATTTGTTCACTTCCTGCTTTCCTAATATAGTTTGGGTTTTTATTTATTTACTTATTTATTTTTTAATTTATTTTTGTCACGTACCAAAGTAACTGTCTGCTTAGTTATACAAAGCTGTTCATGTGGGCCACATAAAGTGCATGTGTGTGTGTGTGTGTGTGTGTGTGTGAGTGTGTGTGAGTGTATTCTCCAGGTCAAGTAAAGACCTGGGAGTGGGTGTGGCTACCCTGCTTTCCCTCAGGTCAGTTGCTTTACAGGGCAACATTCCGTCATATTCCCTCGTTTGGGGGCCATTAGAGAGGAAATGGGGCCTCTGGCGTATCTCCCCCTCTGCTTTTCCATCCCCCCCGCCCCCATGCTCTCAGCATCCCGTCATCCCCCATATCGACCCTGTCCACCCCTTCTCTCTTCTGTGTTTTCACAGTGTTAACAATCAAGTCATGGCCCCAAGTGTTCTGGGGCCTATAGGGTCGACTGCTAGTGTTGATTGTGATGGATGGAGGGGGGCTGGTACCAGGCCCCACCATACGTGCTTATTCATCTCCTTGCCTCTCTTCTGTTGTGTCAAAGGAGGATGGACGGGACACCAATTGTAGCAGTGATGGGCGGTTGAGGGTCATGGTTAGTGAGGGACTGACTCCTTTGGAGTTTTTTATTTTATTACAGGTTGCTCATGAAGAGGATAACTGAGAAAAGTTTTTTAAAAGTTTTCAAATACTTCTTAGAAACATTTTTTAATAAACTGAAAAAAAAATGGGTTCTGCAATCCTGATTATCTGACACGTTGGCATCATTTAACATTTATAGGTCAGAAAAGACGATAAGCATATTAAGTCCCCCGTAACTGTACCCTGAATTTTTGGACAATATCAGTGCTTCACAAATAGTGCCCCCCCCCCCCCCCCTTTGGGGGCGTGGGGAACTGTCGGGATGGCGCAAGAGGCTTTAATTTTAAAGCAAACCAACTAATATTTACAAATATATAGACTCTAAAATGTACATGTATGCTGTCCAATTTGTGGCATTTTCCTGGTTTCAGTTTCAGTTTCAATAAATATTAGCAGGGGGAGTGTGTGACAACTTCTGTCCCTTGGTTAGGGCATGACGGAAAATAATTAAAAAGCATGGGATTATATACAGTCGACATGGTCTATACTACAGATGAGCGAGTACACCACCATCTGTATATCTATACTCGGAATGGGCGGGGTCTAACCTGGAAGTGGGTGTAATTTTTCTTGATAATGGTCTGGGGCATGAACCGGTGTCAGCTTGGTTAGTCGGAAATGGCTGTGGCTTGAATCGGTACATTAGTTTAAGTCTGAAATGAACTTGGATTGATGAGAAGTTGCTATCTTTATTATTATTCACTGTACTGTGTACGTGTGTAAGTGATCTGTCAGACTCATTAGTTATCAGTTATGTCTTACTTTGGTTACGACTCCAAGACTTTTCACCCTTGGTTGCTGCAAAGCATTCTTTTACAAAGCGATGATGCATGCCCAGGTCTTATAAAATGCACTTCTGCCACCTTGTGGTCATTTATTTATCTTAAAACTGCACCGATCATGCTCTCTTCTATTATGGAGTTACATCATCACCTCTTTGTGCCTCTCACGCAACATAGACAAGAAAACCATATGCTTTAGTTGTTGACATTTTCTAACAATAACAAATCATACAAACTAAATATCCTTTATTTTATTTTCCATAACACTGCAATTTGTCATAAGGTAGGGCAAGGGCATCTCACAGCCAAAAACAAAGTTTGGTCAAAAGATGAAATCTAAAACCTTTCTAGTTTTACTAGAAGAACTAAAAAGCTTTTTTGTGCTGGTTATTGTGTGTAGCTGCTCTATAGAAGTCCACAACAAAATGAGCATATTAGGTCCCCTTAAAGCGTAGAGTGGTGTAGAGTCGATGGCTTGCGGCAAGGCAATGAAATCTTTTCAATCGCTGCCAGTGTTACCTGTGTTTACAGACCACTTAGGGCCATTGGTGGCTTGCGGAACATTTGCTTATCTTTGGGGTGAGTAATGTGTGTTTGTGTGTGTCTGTGGTTGCAACCAGGCCCTGCTCAAGTCATCAATCACTGCAAACCAAGGGCTGGGGCACTGAGTGTGCTTTTAGAGAGAGAAAGACAGACAGACAGACAGACAGACAGACAGACAGACAGACAGACAGGCATTTGTGTGTGTGTTAGTGTTATAGAGGCAAATTGAACGTAGTCATCCTCATTGGTTTCGTGGAACTTTCTGCTGTGTAATCAGATCAGTCACGGTTTGTATGATGTAACTGCTGACATCAACAACAGAAAAGAACAACAAGAAAATAAAAGAGACTTCAGGGCTTCAGAATAAATCTGGATTTGATGCTGTTTAGACACATGGACATTTTGCTCATATATTTGATAACCCTCAAAAGCGAATCCTTGAGAAAGAAGGTAAGCCAACCTTTAAAACGCAGAGTCAAGCTAACCGGTTTTTCACACAATCTGATGAATCCGCAACAATGACTCTGTTATGTTTCAACCGAGTTATCCAACTGCATCAGCGTTACAGTTTAACAGAGATAAAAGCTGAAAATGAGTGCCCCCCCCCCAGAGACACCACCGTGATAACTTCAGAATGGATGCATATTGAATGCCTTTACAGCTGTGTTGTTCGGGGCGGACAAGGCTGTAAAATACATGACAGACTCCATTAGGGTCTCCTGGTCTTGGTGTTACTTGGCTTGTTGGATGTTCTGTTTGCGTGGTCAGCAGAACAGATACGTCTGTGTGTTATTCATTGAAATTAGGCTAATATTCCACCTACCGTTTTTACTCACGGTGTCTTAAAGAAAGTGTTAAAACATCTCACAGCAATGTAATATGTAGATAACAACAAACAAGACACTACCAACGAATAATGCAGAATAACCAACGACTGTGTGAGCTTTTCGCCATTTACAACAACAGTACGGCAAAGCACACTGGGAAACAGGAAGCGTACTACGTCAACCTTGCTGCCAGATGTGCTGCCATGTTTTCATTAACCGCTTCTCTACAAAGAAATGTAAGGGGGGGGTTTCATCCCGCAGATGAAACGCAAAGCCCAAGGAAGAAAACTGTTATTCAAATGATTTTCTGCATGCACACAGGAAAAACTCGCAAGCAACCAGCTCCCAAGGGTATATAGCAGGGTAGGGGTGAGAGCGTGGGGAGTTGAAAAGTACATTGTGGAAATTGGCCGGCCACGGTTCCCCACCTCGGTGGACGCACGGCAGGATAGCGTATCCGACTTTAATGCCTCTTGCCCAGCCGCAGCGGGCGGCTTCTCCCGACCAACCTCCATGGTCGTAAGGCGGGATAGCGTATCCGACTTTAATGCCCCTGACCCGGATATATACCGTTTACTAACCCACAGCAAAGCCCACTTCGTCTCTAACAAAGAAATATACGGTATTTAAAGCGACACGCACAGGCTGCACGGTTGTCGAGTGGTTAGCGTGCAGGCCTCACAGCTAGGAGACCCGTGTTCAATCCCACTCTTGGGTAGGTTTTCTCCGGGGACTCCGGTTTCCTCCCAGATTCCAAAAATGCTAGGTTAATTGGCGACTCCAAACTGTCCATTGTTTGTCTATATGTGCCCTGTGATTGGCTGGCGACCAGTCCAGGTTGTACGCTGCCTCTTGCCTGAAGATAGCTGGGATAGGCTCCAGCACGCCCGCGACCCTCGTGAGGATAAGCGGTAGAAAATGAATATCTAGTTTTTCTATGTTTTGACTAGGAAATTCACTTATCACGGCTGGGTCTGGGACCAATTAACAGTGATAAATGAGGGATGACGGTATACAGAGTCAAAGTTCCAGGTTATTGGCACTGATGTGGAGAATCCCTGTGGAGTGGAGTGTCTCTGTGATTATTTTTACGTGTGTGTGTGTCTGTGTGCGATATTACCCAGATGCCTGACAAGTCAACACCGTGTGCCTGTGGCGTTGATGTGGGTGGGTGGTGTCTGCAGGTTCGGAGTGGCAAGTCAACCAACCACTTGGTGGGATCTGACAAGAGGCCAGTGGTTATCTTACTGACCTGCCGACAGCAACAAACAACACAGTCATCCCCGAGTTGTCCTTTTGCCGGTCTTTGTCTTGGTATCTTGTAACGTTGCTGCAATGTGATACAACGAGTCGCATATGCACAGTCACAACAGCGCCACGGTTAAACATTGCTGACACAGCAGTCACCTCCGCACCGCAGTGGTCTTCTTTTGATTTGGACTCCATAAACAACCTTTCCTAGTGCAACTTCCTATTTATACAATTTCCCAGTGAGCCTGGCTTGTAACGCACACAATCACACAAAGTCACCCGACCAAGCACACACACACACCCTTAGACATACAAATCTTCAAACATCAAACAACACTCTATACTGGCTGAACCCACTCCCTTTACGCCGTGGTTTACCCTCTGACCCTGTCCAGACCTTCCCCGAACACAAACACTTCAGTGCCTCACCCCTGACCTCACACCCACACCCAGCACCCTGCTAAACACGGGCAAGGCATTCTTTCGTCGTTCCATTTGGCACATGTAGAGCAACACTTCACTCCCGGTGGGTTCTTCTTATCGCTTTCTCTTTAACGCCGAAACTTTACTCATGAACACCTGTCACCAAAAACAACCTATAGCCCCGATTGATAATGATGTGTATTATGAGTGCAAGTATATTAATGCACTTAGATTTGGATGTTTGAGGGTCATTAATGTTGTAGGGATCACATATGCAAAACATGAACTCAGAAAACATGAGACGGAAATATTTTCAGCAGCCGACTGAACTTCAAGAGTGGAAACCGTAATGGCACCGGAAAGATTGAATTACAGTTTTAGCAGAACAGCACTGATTGGCAAGATGGGCCATGCTTAGGGTGTGTGTACATCAGAACAATTGAGTTTTTATTTCCGTAAATTTAAGCAGTTCTCTGCACGGTGGTCGAGTGGTTAGCGCACACGCCATACAGCTAGGAGACCATGGTTCAATTCCACCCACGGTCATCTCTGTGTTTGCATGTTCTCCCCGTGCATGCGTGGGTTTTCTCCGGGTACTCCGGTTTCCTCCCACATTCCAAAAACATGCTAGGTTAATTGGCATCCATAGGTATGAATGTGAGTGTGAATGGTTGTTTGTCTATATGTGCCCTGTGATTGGCTGGCCACCAGTCCAGGTGTGGTAGAAAATGAATGAATGAATAGATAGATAGACTCCCTTTATTGATAGCATGTGTTCTGTGTCCTTGTGGTGTATTAGAGAAGTCTATCGGTGCTCTGTTGTATCTGTCTGTTATTGTTGATTATTGATAATCGGTAGAAAATGAATGAATCAATTTAAGCAGGAATTAAATCCCGACATACGTATTACCACATGCACGTGCACCGCGATTTGGGGGGACATTTTTAGAGGAAATACAGTAGTCAAAAGGGTCGTAAGTATAATGGAGCAAGTGATTCGTGACAACCACGCGTTTGGTAGCTTTTAGATGGTGAGTGCGGTATGCAAGATGCGCTTCATGTTAGGATGTCGTACATTTCACTCACTGGGGACATACATGAGTGGGCATGGTACCAGGCTCATGCAACCCACTCACTTCGATTGCATGATTGCGGTACTGACTTCCTACACCTATCGAACCAGACTGCACAGTGCACACGTCACCCTGAATCATCTCAGTGCTTTAGAAGAGGCCTGAATAGGAAAAACCCTAAAGAAATAAAGTTGGAGAAGTAGTCAATAATCACACAATTTAGAATGTTTTCAAATTGTATCAAAAATAAGAAAAAAATATTTGGTTAGAGTACTGTACAATATGCATGAAAGATCTCAGAATGAAAGTACACAGTCTACAGCAATTAGCAAGTATGTAAGTTTGTTGCAACCAAAAGAACACTTCATATAATTCTCCCTTCAGAGTATAACGTATACAGTGTACTATAAAAGGGTTCTTCTCCACACATTCCCCCCTCAAATTGACAGAAGCAATCATCAAAAATCAGTTAACTTATTTTGGGAATGTGTAGCATAACATCTAAAATTACATTATTTAAATTGTCGCTGCGGTTCTCCTGCTCCTCGCAAACCCGACCGTACATATACTGTATCTGTATATGTGCTCTTGCATTTTGGAACAACGCTACCTCGTAGTTTGCGGGTAAACAGAACAAGTTTTTATGCGCTCTATTTTCAGAAGTACAATAAAAAAAATCTGGCTTATGCCAACTCGGATGCATGCTACTTTATAACACGGTGCTCAATAAATATATCCTTTGGATAAACAAAAAAAAATGTAGCTCGGTTATGTGAAACAATGTGCATTCTCTATTTACATTTTCAAAACCCTGCAATCCCCAGGAGCTCTTTGAGGGTCTGCAGGGCGCCAAGATGGCCGCCTTCTGTTCCCATGGTCTTTAACTATAGGCTTGAGCTGCAAATGACCACCTTAAATCCGCCCCGACCGCCCTGCATGGCGGCAAGCATCCTTGTAGACCAATGATCCTCAGGCTGGTGACAGATGCACGCCATGATTGGCGGGGGCCATAATTCAGGCTGTAATTTACAAAGTGGAAATGTAGGTAACTAAGGGGTTTCCCTGTTGTGTGTGTGTTCCTGTGCACTGTGCAGGATTCACATACTGACGTTTTTGCAGAATGCTGTTTTTCATCTTCATTCATAACATATTAATACGATGTATATACCTGCTGAATCCACACAAGAACAAGGTCATTGACGATTTTATAGATACAATGTACAGCTTAAGTTTGTTTCCCAAAATCACCAGACCAAGTAGGATAACGCAACATTGTGCCACTCTAATTGACAATATATTCACCGATGATTTTGATAACAAAACCACTAGTGGCCTTCTAATCAAAGACATCAGCGATCATCTTCCTGTGTTTACAATTTATAACCATCATTCCAACAACAGACCAATGGAAACTACAAAGACTGTCCAAAGACTACGAGTGTGTTTACAGTGCCAAAGACATGGATGAAGCATATGAACACTTTCTACATACTTATATGAAGCTCTATGATAAGGACTGTCCCTGGAGAGAAAAGTCAAAGAAGCAAAAGAGAAACAACCAGCCATGGATGATAAAAGGCCTTACTAATGCTTGCAAGAAGAAGAACACACTATACAGGAAATTCATCATTCAACAGACCAAAGAATCAGACTACGTTAAAAAGCCGTAGCATTTCAGTATGTGGAATCAAACTATGGAATGGATTGAGTAAGGAAGTCAAACAATGCACAACGATGAGCCAATTCAAGAAACAATACAAGCAGTTGATGTTTGCTAAATACAAGGATGAAGAGTCTTGAACCAGTCATGATGTGCTATATATATCACTATATTGACACTTACTATGGTACCCATTATGGCATTGGATGGTCATATCACCTCGTACTTCGGAACGTGACCAAAAAAAAAAAAAAAATTAAATAAAAATTAATAAAATAAATTAATAAATAAAATAAATTTGCTAAATACAAGGATGAAGAGTCTTGAACCAGTCATGATGTGCTATATATATCACTATATTGACACTTACTATGGTACCCATTATGTCATGGTCATAACAGCTCATACTTCGGTATGTGACAAAATTTTTTAAAAAAAATTAAAAAATTTTAAAAAACTTAAAAAAAAATTAATTAAAGTTTATAAAATAAATTAATACATTAATAAATATAATAAATTTGCTAAATACAACGATGAAGAGTCTTGAACCAGTCATGATGTGCTATATATATCACTATATTGACACTTACTAAAAAATAAAAATATATATATATATTTTTTAAACTTGAAAAAAAATTAACAAAAGTTTATAAAATAAATCAATACATGAATAAATAAAATAAATTTGCTAAATACAAGGATGAAGAGTCTTGAACCACTCATGATGTACTATATATACCACTATATTGACACTTACTATGGTACCCATTATATCATTGTATGGTCACATCACCTCATACTTCGGTACGACGTACATTATTAAAAAAAAACAACAAAAAAACCTTACACTGTATTATGGAAAGCAGGAAGTGAACAAATGTAACAGTTACTGATTGTAAAAGTACCAGATGGAGGGGTAGGATTTAATAAGCATTGCTTCTTCCTACTCCTTTTGGACATGTGGAACTGGGAACTGATTATGGGATGCACTCAAATGTAATCTGATGCATGTTCAAATGAAATAAAAACCATTACCATTACCATTACCATTACCATTACCATATATGACAGAAAGTCATTACGTGATTTTCTCTTTTTGTCCCAATTGATGGACTTCAAGTGGATTGTCTGTTACTTCAGCACATGCTATTAACGGTGTGTTTGGCTGTGGAATGACAGTTGGCCGTTAACAATTCAAGTTACGCATATGTAATGTGTGTGTGTGTGTGTGTGTGTGTGTGAGACTCACATGAGTTCAAGCACGAGGGGCCTGCTTTTATTTAAGAGGCGGTTAGAAAATAGGAAGCGTCATCATTTTTATTGTGGTGGCAGCCAGATAAGATGCCCAGCTGCAATGCCGAAAGACCCGGGGGTTCAAACCACACACATGCACGATATGGTTCTCCACCTGTTTCTCCTTCACAATCAATAGCTTTGATGCCTGGGAACGCAGGGGTGATGTTGGTCGAGAAGGGGGGGGCATTCGGATACGGCGCTACATGACCCAAGGGAGCCACTGGTGTCAAGGACTTTGATCCTCGTTACGCCGCTACATGTAGATTACCGGTCTCTGGAGGGGTACCGCATTCTCTAAATCACCCCTCCTTGAAAAATCTTAGCCGCCTCAGTCTCAAGTCCAGCACTGATCCTTGGGGACAGGTGAACCAGAAACGAGGCTGGAGACTCTCACGGACTCTCTCACGGTCAAACTGAACTGATTATTTCAGAGCTGGAGCGCTTCCTGGCATTTAAGCCAGAATACAACAATATTTCATGTGTGCAGTATTTATGTGTACAGTATTTAGCATAAGTTGTATGTACTGGAAGTCAAGATTGAAGTATTACATTTAACATAAGAGCTCTTTCACAATAGTTTGTATCTGCAACTCCAACATATGCTGGAGTCTAATCCCAGCTGATTTCGCGCGAGAGGCTATATACACCTTGGATTGGTCGCCAGCCAATCACAGTGCACATATAGACAAACAACCATTCACACTCACATTCATACCTATGGACAATTTGGAGTCAGCAATTAACCTAGTTTTTGGAATGGGGAAGGAAAACCGGAGTACCCGAATTAAGTCCACATGCAAGAACATGCAAACTCCATACAGAGATTCAAATCCAGGTTTTCCCGATCTCCTGACTGTGTGGCCTCCATGCTAACCACTCGGTCACCGTGCGGTCCCGCTATCTATCATGACTTCCAAAATATAAACAATATACTGTATACATGTATATATGACTACTTCTTATATGTTTCTGTTAAAAATCCTTTGAACACAGCACTCTACATTAATACAGAAATAATGAGCCCAGAATGATAGTGCAGTATATATCCGTTGGTGTGAAAGTGAAAGTGAAAATTAAGCTTGTGTAAGTGTGGTTAAGCAACGCATCGGCCCATGTATATGTTGCAGTTTAAACTTCTATAAACTTCTACACTTTGCATAAAATCGGTTCGATTAAAGTTACTGATATCCGCCATCTCCTGGTGGAAACGATTAACCACAAAGGGAACATAGAGTATTTCCTGGCTTGTGGAATTCAGTAATGTTGCTTGTGTAACCCCTCCTTCATTGTGGTTAATTGGTTCCAGATCCGACCTTGATAAATTAATCCATTGCATTTAATCATGGGTTATTTTGCATGTGATGCAGCCCAGCGTCTCTGTTTGCACTGGAGAAAATTGGCCTTACCGAGCATGAATCAAGTTAGCTCTGTTAGCTTAGTTTAGCAGAGCATGCCAGTGAAGCTGTATGAGTGTGTTGCTAATGTAACTCAGCATTTTACCATGCATACTGGTATTGTTTAAATTACGAGTTAAATAAAAATGAGAGACCACCACCTTGAATCTTACGATCTGTAAGTATGGAATCACTGGGCATATGCCCCGCCGCCCCCCCCCCCCCCCCCCCATATCCATTCATACATGCTTATGTAAGGTAATTCAGTAACATCAGTGTGCATAATCTGATTTATGACTGCATGGTTCATCCAAAGTTGAACGGTTTTTAAGGTGAAACTACAGAGGCCTGACACAGTTATGGCTACCCAATAAAAGTGAGAGTTTAAAAACTGATTTCCAGGTCAACCAAAATGCACCTTGGTGTTTGTGTTTGTGGGCGCTCGTGATTTTAGTCAAATGGAAAAAGGCGATGAAGAGTGATTGAGACAGAGGCAAAAGCATGAAAATCAATAAAAGTTCTGCATGAATAGGACAATGCTACAAACAGAGCTCCCATTGTCTGACTGGCCTGGTTAGCATTTTAATGAAGGAGCCACATTCGGTATGCTGCCACAAAGTACACTCTTCCACAATCATTAACACTGAGCAAATATGCTCAGACAATACCACAGTTGTTAGCGAGCTCAATGACACAAACAAATACTGAATTTTTGTGGGCAGAATATGCCAAGAAAAATATACTCATTAAAGTACCTGAGCTAAGGTATGGACTACATTTTGATCTTATCTGTTAAGTCACACATTTTATTAGGGATGCTTCGATTACGGTTTTGTGCTGCTGATTCTGATACCGATCATCAAAGAATGAAATCGGCCGATACTCATCACATGGACTAACTATACATTTAGTTATGATGGGCGCTATTGGGCAGAGTTGTTGTCTAAAGGGGAAAGTCAAGACAATTCCAAGGCAGAAAAAAGGGAATTACTGATACAATGATGTATTAATTAATAAAGGGAGGGCAAAATGATTTTCTCAATGGGCTACACATGTGATATTGTCTTTATGATATAAAACTTTACAGTAAGGTACACAAAAATACAGTACTTACTGAGGAACCAATGAAGAACTAATACGGAATTACTGAGTAGGTTCATTCCTCGTTAACTACTTTTAATTTTGTGTACCTTATTGTAAAGTGTTACTAAAAAAAATCATCTTAATTTAGCAAAAATCACATTTGACTTGGTCCGCATGGGAAGACTTGGGTTTGATTTTCTCCGGGTACTCCGGTTTCCTCCCACATTCCAAAAACATGCTAGGTTAATTAGCGACTCCAAATTGTCCATAGGTATGAATGTGAGTGTGAATGGTTGTTTGTCTATATGTGCCCTGTGATTGGCTGGCCACCAGTCCAGGGTGTACCCCGCCTCTCGCCCGAAGACAGCTGGGATAGGCTCCAGCACATCCCTGCGACCTTGGTGAGGATAAGCGGCATAGAAAATGGATGTATTGATATTTGACGAGAACATATATCACCGCTGAAACTGAAACCAGAGGAGATGCCTCCTTTAAGGAAATGGTGGATGTGAGAATATATTGTTGGAGTGCTATATTAGCTTTATTAGCTTAGCATTCTGACCGTCACACACATCCGCGCAAGTGTTAGCCAAATGGCTGCGTTAGCTACCGTTTCACTGATGATTACAACGTGAGCCTTAAAATCCTACGACTCTCCGTCAATCAGTTGTTCTTCAAATACCGAATTGAAGCCTTTTAACGTGCTAACCCCACAAGAATTTCGTTTTGGTGGCATGTGTTGGCAGTTACAGTTACAGATTGCGCTAGCACATGCGCAACACAAGAATGTAGCATGCGCCGCTAATATTGTTTTGTGTTCCAATATTAAATAAAAAATAATAATAATAAAAAAAAAATTAAAAATTAAATAAAAAGTTGACTGAATGCTGACCTGTGCCGTTACAAGGAGAAGAAGAGGAGCTTATCCAGATTTCCGGACTAATATGGGACAATATCTTAAGACGTTCAAAAAGCCTGCAAGACAACCACAGGGGTAAAAGTAAGTTGTTCTCCTTTTATTACTCTTTCATTTCATTCTTTTGTCTAAGCTTTTTATGACTGTATTTTTTTATATGCCCTTCACGTGTTCCGTGTACAGCGTGAGTGACTTCTGGCTTCATTTATGTAAGCAAGTCTTGGCTTACACCAAAACATCACGGTCTAGGAACCTGTAACCTGAGGACAACTTGTGTTTACAAACAAACATCTCATAGCAGGAACTACTGATTTCCCCCATTGCAGCATGCATCTGCAATACTTTTGTACTTCATCAAAGTATATGTATTCCAAAAAGAAATAATTCGACTGACAATGCACTGCGCTATTACATTGCATTTAAAAGCGTAATAATAATAATATCTAACAGCTGCATTCCACCATATATCTTGATTTGTATTCCCTTGCACATTTTAAGTATCCTTAATCCCACATATCCCATGATGCAACTCCATGGTGGCTTTCACTGGAAGCTCTGCAGTACAGTACGTCCCACAGCATCTCCTTGGCGCCAGCGGTACACTCCAATTCCGAGCTCAAACACACAAAAGGAAAAAAAGACAGAAAAATATGAGTAATTAGTTTCAACCCCAAGTCATGGATGACACTAACATTTCGACATTTTGTAATTATAATGATATAATGACATGGGTTCATAATTGGGTGTTTATTATGCGAAGGAAGTCAGTTACGCCGGCGGCTTGGAGTCACGTTATTGCAGCAAATGCACCGTGAAGGTTATATGTACACTGCAGCCCGTGCGTGGCAGGCATGGATGAGAATATGGACACATACACATATGTATATATATGTGAACACACACACACACACACACACACACACAACAAACTCTGCAAATGCGCTCATAAATCAAAAGCCAAATGTTTAAGTGTACATGCCCAAAATAATATAGATGATTGGAGGGGAGTGATTTTAATCTAAAATTGGAGTATGGCCTGAGTGGCTTTTAGTGTATATTTTTTTTTCTCTTCCAAGAAATGTAATTTACTATGATGAGCAAGGCGATGCTGAAATTGAGAAACTGTGAAATGACCCCTCAGATGGCAATGAAATAACATGGAGTAACATGGAGTTCCACATTCTGGTGGGATGTTCAAATGCATATGAACGCTGCCTCTTTTTAATCAGTCCTCTCATGTAAACCATGAAGTAGATCTGCGAGCCAGATGTTGCCGATATTACGTAGGTTTTTGTTTTCAGGCCAGACGTAAATAATTACGAGAGGACAATATTTCCCTGCCGTTGTATCACATTTTCAGTTTTTCAATTTTTCACATGCATTTTTTTTCTCCCCTCTTGATGTTGTGGTCACTCACACGGTCCATAATGTCTTCTGCAGCTGTTTCTCTGAGGCAGGTGGTGCAAGGGTGATATAATGAAGAGGTGAAAGGGAAGAATAAGGGAAATCGAGGAGGGGGATGAAGGCAGAGGGGAAGTAAATCTTTAGGGTTCGGCGCTACTGGAGTTGAATTCCTTCACATTCCTTCACACCAGTTGCTGAATGCATGAGGATGAATGTAGAGGCAAATATATACACAAGCGAAGTAAGCGGTTCTTGCTTCCTGCAAATTCTGACCACTCCTCCAGAACGTAAATATGTTGTGGAACCTTTACTAAGAAGGTTTTTCTTTTCCATTGAGTCTTTGAGCTACAATCAGTATGTTTACCTGCAAAAAAGTCAAATTATTGCCTTCAATTGTTGGCAAACAGCTATTTAAAATACAAAAAAGACTGTAATTATATTGTGTTTCATTGTAAACTTCCCTTGCCATGCATCCCCAAATGTTCTCAATTGGATTTCAATCAGGGGAACTGAGAATATTCCTCTGGAAGAAGTCCTTTGTCATGCACCGTTGTCACATTGAAAAAGCCAGTCATTATGTGGAATGATCCCTGCAACATCTCCACATAGCTAGCTGCCGTTTGACGCTCATGCACAAGCTGAAGCTCCCTAGCTCCATTGTAACATTGAAGAAAAAAGCAGCCCAAATCATAATGGCAAATTCCAAACATAAATTTCATGGCAGCCAGATTTTTGTTCTTAAAGCCCTTCTCTGATGGTTATTAAACTTGGGCCCATTATTAGCATTTAGCCCGGAAAGTCAGGACATCGGGAAGACCTGAGTTCGATTTTCCGGAGTTTGCATGTGCGTGAGTACTCCGGTTTCCTCCCACATTCCAAAAACATGTTAGGTTAATTGAGGACTCCAAATGTTTCATAGGTATGAATGTGAGTGTGAATGGTTTGCAGGGCCGGTGGCATTTTTTTGGGTCTACCACTTTAACACTTTTTGTTTTATAACCCTACGGATCTTTGAAAAATTTTCAAATGATTGTCTTACTGTGGGGGCGGCACGGCGGTCTAGTGGTTAGCGCGCAGACCTCACAGCTAGGAGACCAGGGTTCAATTCCACCCTCGGGCATCTCTGTGTGGACTTTGCATGTTCTCACTGTGCATGCGTGGGTTTTCTCCGGGTACTCCGGTTTCCTCCCACATTCCAAAAACATGCTAGGTTAATTAGCGACTCCAAATTGTCCATAGGTATGAATGTGAGTGTGAATGGTTGTTTGTCTATATGTGCCCTGTGATTGGCTGGCGACCAGTCCAGGGTGTACCCCGCCTCACGCTCGAAGACAGCTGGGATAGGCTCCAGCACCCCCCGCGACCCTCGTGGGGAAAAGCGGTAGAAAATGAATGAATGAATGAATGTCTTACTGTGTCCAACTTCAGCAACAACGGGGCGCTGCGAGAGGCCTTGCTCATGCAGCTCAACAACCCGACCGTGCTCAAAGAGAAAAAATATATATTTTAATGAAATACATAAATCTCAAGTTGTCTACAGGGTAAATCTGCATTCTTTTCCTCTTGCTCGGATTGTGCAGATTGCGGTCATGGGTCAGGGGTCAGCTCCATCCCAGAGCTGCATAGAGGCACGTTTCCTTCAAGCAGTTATCATCAAACAGTGAAGAAGAATTGGATACCGGATATCAAGACTTCCGGAGAGGTTGAATTTTGAAGGTTCCACTATTATAAGGCTTGACATAAAATCACTGGTCATTATTACTTCAATATGCGGGGAAAAAGAAGAGGGAAGATAAGAAGAAGAAAGTGTGTGTGTGGGGGGGGCATTAACAAACACTGTCATATTGATCTTTTGAATTCCCGCGTTTTATCTTTGTGAGTGTGTATATTCTGTCTGATCATCAACTGAAGTGCTGATTACAGTGTAAATCTGTAGACTAAGTGAGATTTTTGTCATATCCCCAACAAATAGGCTGATCCAACATGGAGTCATGCAAATGAACCTAATCTTTTGTTGACTCGGTCAGATGCCCCATCCACTGTCCTCCCCCTGCCCCCCACTGAGCTAACCCACAAGTATCTATTCATCATCTTCCAGATCTCCCGTCTCGAATTTCTAAATGGCATATTACTGTGCAGGCTCACAGTCCAATTCATAGCAAACCAGACTCACATTCATATCCAATATGATAAATTGAAAAATATATATTCTCCTAATTTGTGGGGAAGTGGTAACTTTTTGACTTCTTACTTTGCCCTTCTTACCCACTCCATTTGAAACCCTTTCTTAAGTTTATACATTAATTGGAGAGGCTAACTTGCTAGCTTGGTAGCTTGCTATGCTAGCAGCAATTATTGTAAAATAATTAGTTTATTATTATTGAATCCTGAATTCACTTATCATGGTCGGGTCTGGAAAAACCGAATGATGAAAAAAAATGCATTTTTTTTAACATCATTAGAGCCCTGTAGACATGAAATAACACACCTATAGTCACCTTTAAATTCATATTATTTGTTTCTAACACATTGTTGAAATCTTATGCTGCTAGCAAACTAGCATGTTAGCGGGCTAACCAGTTAGCCTCAAATGTATTTTTTGTAACCTTAAGAGGCCACAAAATTACCACTTCCACAGTGAACGAGAGACCACTTATCATGGTCGGGTCTGGAAAAAACGAATTATGAAAAAAAAAGATTTTTTTTAACATTATTAGAGTCCTGTAGACATGAAATAACACACCTATAGTCACCTTTAAATTCATATTGTTTGTTTCTAACACAATCATTGTTGAAATATTATGCTGCTAGCAAACTAGCATGTTAGCGAGCTAACCAGTTAGCCTCAAATGTATTTTTTGTAACCTTAAGAAGCCACAAAATTACCACTTCCACAGTGAACGAGAGACCACTTATCATGGTCGGGTCTGGAAAAAACGAATGATGAAAAAAAATGATTTTTTATAACATTATTAGAGCCCTGTAGACATGAAATAACACACCTATAGTCACCTTTAAATTCATATTGTTGGTTTCTAACACATTGTTGAAATCCTATGCTGCTAGCAAACTAGCATGTTAGCGAGCTAACCAGTTAGCCTCAAATGTATTTTTTTGTAACTTTAAGAAGCCACAAAATTACCACTTCCACAGTGAACGAGAGACCACTTATCATGGTCGGGTCTGGAAAAAAAGAATGATGAAAAAAAATGAATTTTTAAACATCATTAGAGCCCTGTAGACATGAAATAACACACCTATAGTCACCTTTAAATTCATATTGTTGGTTTCTAACACATTGTTGAAATCTTATGCTGCTAGCAAACTAGCATGTTAGCGAGCTAACCAGTTAGCCTCAAATGTATTTTTTGTAACTTTAAGAAGCCACAAAATTACCACTTCCACAGTGAACGAGAGACCACTTATCATGGTCGGGTCTGGAAAAAACGAATGATGAAAAAAAATGATTTTTTTTTTAAATTATTAGAGCCATGTAGACATGAAATAACACACTTTTAGTCACCTTTAAATTCATATTGTTTGTTTCTAACACATTGTTGAAATCTTATGCTGCTAGCAAACTAGCATGTTAGCGAGCTAACCAGTTAGCCTCAAATGTATTTTTTGTAACTTTAAGAAGCCACAGAATTACCACTTCCACAGTGAACGAGAGACCACTTATCATGGTCGGGTCTGGAAAAAACGAATGATGAAAAAAAATGTTTTTTTTTTAATTTTTAGAGCCATGTAGACATGAAATAACACACCTATAGTCACCTTTAAATTCATATTGTTTGTTTCTAACACATTCATTGTTGAAATCTTATGCTGCTAGCAAACTAGCATGTTAGCGGGCGAACCAGTTAGCCTCAAATGTATTTTTTGTAACTTTAAGAAGCCACAAAATTACCACTTCCACAGTGAACGAGAGAACTTTTATTTCACTATTTCATGTGGGACATGCCATGTCTGACTTCATGAGTAATAATTTGATTATTCATTTTTTTAATTAGAGTAGAAAGTATTCCTGCAAGCAATGTTCGTCTAAAAACAAAAACTAAAAACTTTTTACACCCAAACGCTGACTGAGTATGGCTGCAAGGCAGGCGTGTGGTGGTGTTTCCTGGATGCTATCGTAGCACGCTGATGCATCTCCATCTGTGGCCGCAGTCTTCATTCCTCAAGTTGCCACATCAAGGAGAACCCGCTACGCAGATGCTTTTGCAACACTACCGTTGGGTCCTACACCCAGGGGGGGGTGGTATCCCACCACCCCACAGTACAGCCACCGCTGCCTTTATATGCAGATTAAATGGAATCTAAGTAGGAGGATGTGGCTCGCAATCCCAGTTGTTGTTTTGCCACGAAGACGAGATGAAAGTGAAGACAAAAGCAGATTATTTGGACCGAAGACTGAAGTAGTCTGCAACCATTCAGCTGAGCACAACCATTATGGAGCAAATTACTGCTGGACTCAAATTGGTTGATTGCCACGTAATAGTTTTGTGAATAAACAAGAAGAACTATTGTACCTAATTTGAGCTGCGCTGGTTTTATGTTATGAAGTAATTCTCCATCTGGTGAATGTGACTCCATCCTCCATGTTTTGTATTAGACTGCCCCCTAGTGTTTTCTCATTTCTTACTTCCTCATGCTGCTTCAGAGCATGAAGTTGTCTAACAGGTATTAGCAATTGGGGAATCTTGGCTGGAGTGAAACCAGCAGATGTGGATGCAATAATGACTCTCCGAGCACTAATTCCTTGGCTGAGGGAATTTTCCCAGACTTTATGTGCTCTCCATCAACTCAATTAGGAAAGCAAAACTTGCTTAGGGAGTCGGGACACATTGTTTAGATGTGAGGGTGTGTGGCTGACGAAAGATGGAAAGAAGATGTTGAGAAGATGACTTTTACGACAAAGTATCACAGCTTTTTCCTGACGAAGGTAAGGCTGCATGAACTTCACATCCGAATAAAAGGCAGAAACACAAATGTATTTCAATAAGTCAAAAAATTTAATAAATATGACACATTTTTGAAACTCCAAACAACTCCAAACAACTCCAAGGAGTACCTCACCAGCTATAGTATGAACCTCATTGGATATTACTGATATACAGCAGTGTAAAATAGTGTTTGCCCTTTCCCGATACCTTATTTTTTTGCATATTTGTCACACTTAAATGTTTCAGCTCATTGAACAAATTTAAATATTAGTTAATGACAACACAACTGAACACAAATTACAGTTTTTAAATGAAACCTACATAGAAAAAGTGATTCCCCCCCAAACTTAATAACTGGTTGGGCCAACAATAGCAGCAACAACTGCAATCAAGCGTTTGCAGTAACTTGCAATGAGTCTCTTACAGCCCTGTGGAGGAATTTTGGCCCACTCATCGGACCACTTGAAGAATTGTTCATGGTTCCATTGACAACAACAAGCGGTTCAGGTCCTGAAGCAGAGAAACAGACCTAGATTATCACACTACCACCACCATATTTTACTGTTGTGTGATGTTTTTTTCTGAAATGCGACATCACTAGTTCAGCATTGGTTTTTGCCAAGTAGCTTTCTTATGTTGGAGTCATGAAAACTAACCTGAGGCAAGTAAGGCCTGCAGTTCTTTGAATGTTGTTGTGGGGTCTTTTGTGACCATTCCTGGTAAGGGTCACCACTTTTCTATGTTTTGGTCATTTGGAAATGGGTTTTATAACCTTTTCCAGACGGATAGATCTCAATTAATCTCAGTTCAGTTTTTTTTAACAGGGGGTAATCACTTTTTCACCCTTAATGAAAAATAAGTTTCATTTAAAAACTTCATTTTGTGTTCAGTTGTATTGTCCATCCAACCATCCATCAATCCATCCATCCATCCACCCATTCATCCATCCATCCACCCACCCATCCATCCATCCACCCACCCACCCACCCATCCACCCACCCATCCATCCATCCATCCATCCACCCACCCATCCATCCATCCACCCATCCATCCACCCATCCATCCATCCATCCATCCATCTATCCATCCACCCATCCATCCATCCATCCATCCATCCATCTACCCACCCATCCATCCACCCACCCATCCATCCATCCATCCATCCATCCATCCACCTACCCACCTACCCATCCACCCACCCATCCACCCATCTATCCACCCATCCACCCATCCACCCACCCATACATCCATCTATCTATTTTCTGTACCGCTTACTCTCGATCGCAGGCATGCTGGAGCCTATCCCAGCTGTCTTCAGGCAAGAGGTGGAGTACACCCTGGACTGGTCGCCAGCCAATTGCAGGGCACATACGTATAGACAAACAACCATTCACACTCACATTCATACCTATGGTATTGTCATTGACTAATATTTACATTAGTTTGATGATCTGAAATATTAAAGAGTGACAAATATGCACAAAAATAGAAATCAAAAAGGACACAAACACTTTTTCACACCACTGTACATACAGTACATAACACTTGGTTGGGTTCAAACCCAGCTCCACACATCCCTACCAAACGGGAATTAAGTCGAGCAGCGCTTCCTTACAAGAGTCACACATTGTTACTTTCCAAAAGTAATTTATCTCCGCAGGTAGGGTGTACGCACTCAATCATACAGCCTACACACACATGCATTAGCTGTACAATGTGTGTTTCATTTAGTAGCCTGCCCAAGAGAGATGCTGACGGATGGACGACAGAAGGCAGTGACCTGGCTCACTCCTCTATTTCACACAAGCGCATTAACTTGGTCATCGATCAGTGTGCATGTGAAACACAAGCATGAATGTACAGTATACGTATGTATACCGGTCATAAACACACAAAAGCACACACGCATACAAACTGATTAGGATCTCTACCGTTGACCTCCGTGACCTCATTACTGCAGCCAATCATCAGACAAAACACGCGGCTGATTGGTGAGAGTCCTTCATAAATAAACTGCAAAAGGCTGAGCCGAGAGAGTGACAGAGAAGAAGAGGAGTGCAGCTCAACCCGAGTGGGGGGAGAGATCATGTAGCCTTGAGGTGAGAGGAGTTATTCTCTTGTGCAACTTAACCTCGCCCTGCCTCGGTGAGTTCATGTCAGAGGAGCTATGGATACATCGCTACATGCTAAAAGGGGAGAAAACACAAACAGATCATGCACAGTTTATTACTCATACATCTCCTATTTCTCTTGGTCTCGCTCTTTTTAACACAACGAACACACAGAAACAATACAAGCAGTTGATGTTTGCTAAATACAAGGATGAAGAGTCTTGAACCAGTCATGATGTGCATTATACAGTAAACCTCGGATATATCGGATTCAATTGTTCCCACTGGTTTTGTCCGATATAAGCGAAATCCGTTATATGCGTATACCGGAAAATGTCCGTTTTACGCATATATCGGATTTATATCCGGTATATGCGTAAATCGGATTTTATCCGTTATAAAAAGGCACTTCCTTGACTATGTTTCCAATGTACCTGGACGCGCAGGCAACGCTGCAAACACTGCAAATGACGTCGTATAGCAGCCTGTCACGATTCGGAGCGCCACGATGCGGCCATGCGAGGGAAATTTAATGGAAATGCATTGGAACGGGACTGGAGATTTTGTCCGAAATGGGCGAAATCCGTTATAAAAAATCCGGTATATGCAATGAATTTTTATTGGAAATGCATTACAGAAAAATTGGTTCTTTTTTATCTGTCCGTTGTGAGCGAATTTCCGATATATCCGAGGTTTACTGTATATCACTATATTGACAGTTACAATGGTACACATAATGTCATTGTATGGTCATATCACCTCGTACTTCGGTACGAGGTACATTATTTAACAAAAAAAAAAAAAAACAGTATTATGGAAAGCAGGAAGTGAAAAAATGTAACAGTTACTGATTGTAAAAGTACAAGATGGAGGCGTAGGATTTAATAAGCTGATGTGCTTTATATATCACTATATTGACACTTACTATGGTGCACATAATGTCATTGTATGGTCATATCACATTATTAAAAAAAAAAAAAACAGTATTATGGAAAGCAGGAAGTGAACAAATGTAACAGTTACTGATTGCAAAAGTACCAGATGGAGGGGTAGGAGTTAATAAGCTGATGTGCTTCATATATCACTATATTGACAGTTACTATGGTACACATAATGTCATTGTATGGTCATATCACCTCGTACTTCGGTATGAGGTACATTATTAAAAAAAAAAACATTAAACAGTATTATGGAAAGCAGGAAGTGAACAAATGTAACAGTTACTGATTGTAAAAGTACCAGATGGAGGGGTATGATTTAATAAGCTGATGTGCATTATATATCAGTATATTGACAGGTACTATCGTACACATAATGTCATTGTATGGTCATATCACATTATTTAAAAAAAAAACAAACAGTATTATGGAAAGCAGGAAGTGAACAAATGTAACAGTTACTGATTGTAAAAGTACCAGATGGAGGGGTAGGATTTAATAAGCTGATGTGCTTTATATATCACTATATTGACAGTTACTATGGTACACATAATGTCATTGTATGGTCATATCACCTCGTACTTCGGTACGAGGTACATTATTAAAAAAATACATTAAACTGTATTATGGAAAGCAGGAAGTGAACAAATGTAACAGTTACTGATTGTAAAAGTACCAAATGGAAGGGTAGGATTTAATAAGCTTTGCTTCTTCCTACTCCTTTTGGACATGTGGAACTGGGAACTGATTATGGGATGCACTCAATTGTAATCTGATGCATGTTCTAATGAAATAAAACCATTACCATTACCATTACCAGTTACCCTGCTAAGACGGTCTGTTCACAGCTTAGAGTTGAATACATGTTCAACAGCATCATGACCCAGTCTCCTCAAACAGCAAGACACAGGCCACAACGTGATCCAAAAATGCAAACATTTCGAAACACTCAGTGACACAAACTCAGCGTTTATCAATGACGTTACAAATGCCGAGGAATCTCGCTGCTGGTTATGTTCTCAATTTCTCTGTCAAGCATTTGTGTTGAATAGAGAGAAAGGTAAACAGATGTGTTTCATTTAGCATCTGGCCATTAGCCAGGAACATTCTGTTCTGCTTCATTTGATGGGGAAATAGAGAATATGCTTCCTATCCTACTGCCGGTCTATGCTCATACACTCTTGAACAAAATCTTAAAAGTAGGAGAAGCAAGTACTCGTTTTTTTTGTTATCAGTTCCTTCCAGAACTTTAGACGTTCCAAAGGTTCAGATGAATACTGAAGCATTTTTTCTGTTTGGAAATAATGTAAATTCAATTATAATACTTATTATTACGCTTTTAAAAGGTGCATACACTCAAATAATACAATCAGAGTTACACAACATTTACATATGACGAATGGAAGATACTTGGTGAGTCAGACACACAATGAATGCATTATTCGCACTCACAAAAGCTTAACTTTCACTTCTACACAAACTTAAGTTTCACTTTCTAGAGGCGTGCAGCAAGTGAAATACACTGTAGACTCTGTGTACTTTGATTCCGGGCTTTTGTGTGATATTCCTCATTGATAACGTTGAGTCCAATGTTGTGACCAGATATTATTGTTGAATACAATATTAAAAACTTAGTATCGCAAGATTTGGTGTTGGGTTTGTGATCCAAGATGGCTGAATAAACAAGTAAGTCCACCACATCTTTATTAAAACTACAAGATTCATTGAATGAAATCAATTTTAAAAATAAATTAAATAAATAATAAAAAATAATTTAAAAAAATATTTTTAAAAATAATTAAAAAATTTTTTTTTAATAATTTAAAAAATAATAAAAATTTAAAAAAATAATAAAAAGTATAATCAATTTAAATTGAACTGGGGTGTTTGACTGCACACTAATCCCTTTTACTGGGTTTCACTCTACTATGTTTTTACATATCTTTCTGTTTTGTGGTTGAATATGTCCTATGCATATTCATAAAATCTGACACATTTTTGCCAAAATTAACCAGCCTCCTGGCTGTCTGGGAAGTCACCCAATAACCATAAAATGACAAAAGGGCTTAAATTTGGAGCTTTATTTTTTTCAGTGGGTTTCTCAAACAAGACTGATACACTTGTACTTGGGATAAGAACTGTTTGCTCTTGGAAGAACAGCCGATTTCATGAGTAGGCAGACCATACGATGCAACATCACTTTACATATCATAGTACTTTCGTAAATAATGGACCATACAAGTATTTATTAAACAGCTTGAACTGGAATTATTAAGCACAGATGTAAAAAGTTGCCATTTTGTTCTGCCTGGAAAGGCACATTTCAGAAACAGCCTCTAAGTTATTACTCAGGGTGTGTGGAAAAGGTATGATGACAGAGGAATATATGCCTTACAGCACGGGTCTATAAACGGAATATGCGCTTGACGTGAATCGACGAGTATTACTGAGTGATTCACCAGCACGGGCAATTAAGAACGAACTTGGACTGAGTAATAAGTCCAGCTGGGATGTAGAGAAGTCGGGAGAGATGACTGACATCACATACTTCACGTGTCTACAGCAGAGGAGGTTCTTTCTGTTGGCTGCGCTGGAACATGTCAAGTGGACCTTGCTATAAAAGGCAAATATAGAGGCCGCATGGTCTTTGTCTATGGACTGATGGGTGAGGTTCGAAGGTAAGTAGATGGAATGGCATTTACAGAGAAAGAAATAGCTTTGATGAGACTCGAACCAGCTGAGGCCAAAAAGCAAACAGTGCACCAGTACTTGTACTGTAGTACCAAGTACTTGGGGTCAACAGTTCAGAACAATGGGGATTGTGAAAAGGAGGTGAAGAAGTGTGTGCAGGATGGATGGATGGATGGATGGAAATGTTGTTGGTGGACAGGAAAGGAAAGGTATCCAAAACTGTGGTTTGACCAGCCATGTTGGTTGGTCTAGAGACGGTGCCACTGGGGAAAAGACAGAAAGCAGAACTGCAGGTAGCAGAGGTTCTCATTGGGAGTGACCAGGATGGATAGGATCAGGAATGAGTACATCAGAGGGACATTACATGTTAGAGGCCTTAGAAATAAAGTCCTTTAGGCCAGACTGAGATGGTTGGGACATGCCCAGAGAAGAAATAGTGAATATATTGGTAGAAGGATGCTGCCAGGTAGGAGGCCTAGAGGAAGACCAAAGAGGAGGTTTATGGATGAAGTGAAGGAGGACATGAGGGTAGTTGGTGTGAGGGTTGGATGGAGGCGTTTGATTTGCTGTGGCGACCCCGAAAGGGAAAAGCTGAAAGACAAAGAAGAAGAAGAAGCACGAAAGCTCCATTGCTCCATCCATCCAATTTCTGTACAACTTTGAACCTTGGACCCCATCACAAAGTCAAAAGTACCTCACATCTGTTTCATCTGCAGTATCTTAGCCTTTCACGGCTAATAATAATAATAATAATAATAATACACTGTAGTGCACTTTCCATTTCAAAGAAATATCAAAGTGATAGTAGTGTGTGTACCTTATCATTTCGAAACTGAAGCCCTGCAGTCATATTAGTAACCGCCTTTCGATGAGTTATTGTGATGACTGGCCAGTAACGGAGATCAGGTCTGTAAAGTTCCTGGCTTAGTTCCCTGCTTCTGCTAGAAAAAGCTTTTTTTCCACCTGCTGTTAAAATGTGTCCCGTGTGATCCAGTCCTAAATGGGCTCTAAGTGCCAGTGTGAGTGCAGTTTGGACACATTTAGAGTACCAAATTTGAAGGTGGTCTTGGCCGCCTGAGACCGATATCTGTTTGCAGTGAACACAAATATAACCTGTACCACACCGAAAGACCACATACTTAACATTCATCTTCTGGGGACGCCAAAGTGTATCGTATTGGTGCGTTAACCAGGTCACATGCGGTGCTTCAAAGTCAAACTCTTGCTCCGGTGTATAGGAACAGGAAGTCCATCGCTGCCAACATGGCCAACAAGAGCGATAGAGATGAGTGTAACGCTCTTGCTTTGCTCTCTCTGGTAATTTATGATAGAGCAACGCTAATTACCTGCATTAAAAACACAGCAGCAAGTCGACCGCAAAAGGTGTTTTTCCAAGCCAGGAATTCCGAGGACCCACAAGGTGGCTCGAATGCTGACAGGAGTGACACCCTAATGGGCTCTTTCACTCACTTTTGTTTTCATTGCAGCGTGCGATTCGACAGCTGACATCGTCGGCCTGCAACAACTTGCGGCACGGCTACGTCGAGAAATGCAGAAGAAGCGGGTATTTACTTAAAACCTATAAAAGACAATGTGTTTAATCGACAGTTGCGCTCTACATGTAATGATAACAAAAACATCACTAATGGTGTATACACAGTGGCAATTCGCTCTTTATCAACACCTTCAAAAATGGCTAATGCATGAGGTCACAACATAAACAATGTTTGCATGACCCTTAAACTTTGGGCCTTACTTGCCTAAAGTCTCACGTTATTCTTGTCAATATGTACAAATTGTGAAATATATTTTATTACATTTACTAAAAACCTCAAACAATTTGCTAGCCATACACCCATTGAAGTATACAAACTTATAGTAAATATTTTATTTTAACCTGGACTGACTGGTATGCTCCACTGGCCTTTTTAATGGTAATGGTTTTATTTCATTTGAACATGCATCAGATTACAATGGAGTGCATCCCATAATCAGTTCCCAGTTCCACATGTCCAAAAGGAGTAGGAAGAAGCAAAGCTTATTAAATCCTACCCCTCCATCTGGTACTTTTTACAATCAGTAACTGTTACATTTGTTCACTTCCTGCTTTCCTAATAAAGTTTAAGTTTTTTTTGTTGTTATTTTTTTATTTTTAATTTGTAATTATTTTAAAATTATTTTTAAATATTTTTAAATTATTTTAAAATTATTTTAAAATAATTTAATTTAATAATATAAAAATAACTTTTACAATCAGTAACTGTTACATTTGTTCACTTCCTGCTTTCCATAATACAGTTTAAAGTTTTTTTTGTTTTTTTTTTAATAATGTACCTCGTACGGAAGTACAAGGCGATATGACCATACAATGTTGGTTCAATATAGTAGAGAAGTATTGGTTGACGTTTTTAGCTAATTGGTTATTTTTAGCCTTATGCATTATTTTAGCTGTTTGAAGATATCAGCAAGTTGAAGTATTTGTGATTTTACAAATAAGGAGTTAGTATGTTCTCTGTAGGCGGCATTATGAATTATCCTTACTGACCTTTTTTTGCAGTACATTTAGCGAGTGAAGATTTTTATATTTCTTTTATAGTTATTAGCCCATATTTCCACACAATAAGTAAGATATGGTAGAACCAGAGAGTAATAGTTCTTAAAGTTTGCATTCAAAGACCCAAATCTAAAATCACGTTAATGTCAAAGGTCTGAAACAATAAACTAGCTGGGTAAGGGTAAGATTTTTCTGGGTTTTTTACTCCATCTTCCTTCCACATTTCAAAAACATGCATGCTAACTGAGGACTGGGGACCGTTGGTGTGAATGTGAGTATGAATAGCTGTATATACTGTATGTGCTCTGTGATTGGCTGAAGACCAGTCAAGGGTTCTTCTTGCCCAAATTCATCCCTGATGATCCCTGGCTGGATAAACATGTTTATAGGTTACAATCAACAGCCTTTTTTGCATTCAATATACAGTAATCTCAGTGATAAATGAATTCACAGTGATAAATGAATTCCCATGAAGTAGGATTCCTTCGTTATGAATGGAATATTTTCAGTTATACAACTAACATTCTCGGTCGGTCATATGTGTGGTTGGAAATTTTACCACAGCTCAAAAAAAAACTCAGGCTGCTGACATATGAGGCAGTGGTTTGTTTTTGAAAACATATTAGGTGGGACTTGTTTACTGAAATGCGAGTACATAAAGTGAAGTGTCTGAATAAGCCTGTCCACGATTCACAGGACAACGAGAAACCTGTACCATCCTTCCTTCCATTTATCAGAATGTAGTTATGTAGTTATGTCTTCCAATAATTCATCCATCTTCTACCACCATCCAGTGTCTATCCCAGTCATTTGAACTATACAGTGTAAAACCATTCTTAATGTGTCTTACGTAAAGACAGTGAGAAAGAGAATAACCGTTTCATATACACGTCGCCTCCCATCCCAGCTGCGTCAGCCCCAGGCTTCAAGTCACATTTCACATTCAGACAGCTCATCAATATGACTGACAGCTGCCGGGGTGGGAACTCGGCCCGCTGACAGAGAGGAGAGCAAACAATGAATTCAAGTAATATATGAGGTATTATTTTATTTTGGAAGACATAGACAACAAAAAGATGGCCATGGCGGCCGAGCTTTTATCTCACAGCAGGCACAATAATCACCAAAAATGAGCTATTGTTGCGGGAACATCACTTCCTGTCAAACACCGAAACATTTTTATTTTCTGTTATTATATCTACTAAACGTATTAGGTAGTAGTAGTGACTACAGTTGTGTAATTTCATATCTAGAGGGCTCTAATAATGTTAACAACCATATTTAGATTAACAGGTTAAAACAGGGGTGGGCAAACTACGGCCCGGGGGCCACATCCGGCCCGCCAAGTGTTTGAATACGGCCCGCCCAAAGTATTTCATTAAAACTCAACATACAACCTGGCATCATGGCCTGAGCCAACCTTTTGATGGTTTTATCAATTTCGTTTTTTGACATGGTCTGTTGTTTACAAAGTGCTCCTGAAAAAAGGGACACAAGCACATAATAATAATAATAATAATAATAATAATAATAATAATAATAATAATAATAATAATAATAATAATAATAATAATAATAATAATAATAATAATTATTATTATTATTATTATTATTAAATAATAATAATAATGATAATTATTATTATTATTATTATTAGACTATTATAATTATTATTAGAACTATTATGATTATTATAATTATTATATTAATGCTAATTATTATATTAATTATACTATATAATATTATTGTTATATTTGCATATTTAAAATAATAATAATATAATAATTATTTTAATTGTATTGTAATTATTATAATATTTTATTATTTTTAAAATATTTAAATATAAAATAATAAATGCTAATTATTATATTAATTATACTATATAATATTATTATTATATTTGCATATTTAAAATAATAATAATATAATAATTATTTTAATTTTATTGTAATTATTATAATATTTTATTATTTTTAAAATATTTAAATATAAAATAATAAATAATAATAGCAGATTGCATGACAATTTTACAGATACAATAATACCAGGTGGACTGTTACGTGTAAAATATATAGTCCCCCCCCCCCCCGTAAATCTTGTCATATCAATGCGGCCCGCGAGTCAAAAAGTTTGCCCACCCCTGGGTTAACAGGTCGTTAACAGGTTTTCTATGTCATAAACACGAAAATGTTACATTATAAGTAAGGAGTCCTACTTTGCGGAAATTCACTTATCACAGTCGCGTCTGGAACCAATTCACTGATAAACGAGGTATTATTGTACTTCAAAGGGGTAATGCAGTATATAGTTTGGATTTGAAATATATCTTGTCATTTTTCTGACACATCTTGTATCACCTGACGCCACTGGATTGAATAAATATCAAACCTCTGCTTTTTCGGTCAAAACGTCTTAAAAAAGAAAATGTCTTTAACGCGACTAAGAATCCAAGGCAAGCGATGCTTTATCGCCGTGTTTGACAGAGCTTCAGTGTGTAAAAAGTCACTGAATGTTCAGCAGCTGTAAAACTCCGCCGTTGATTTCATGTTGACTAGCCATTAAAGCGCTGGAGCAGGTCTGAAACCGAAAGCTCTGCAGCTGTTTAGTTTGGACCGAGTTTGCCTCATGACTACACGCTTGAACTAGGTGAAACATCTGTACCTCTGACAGCATCCTCCCACAGGTCTATGGTCCATGTGCTTGAGAGAAATGTGTCACTCAGATTAACAAGACATCGCTTATTGAATGACACAAAGAACAAGAACCGGTAATGAATGCGGATGTTTGTCCTTGGGGATAGGTTCCAAAAACAGCAAAAAGTCGGCAAAATACTAGCAAACTTTATTTGTTGACAATTATCATATATGTTTTAAGGGCGTAAATTCCTGTCGCTTTGTCCTTTTTTGTAGTTTTTGTATTCTTGTATCCTCTTCTTTGTCCTACTCCTTTTACCGAAGATTCATTCAGCTTTAGGTTTAGCTTCTTCTTTTATTGTTACTAGCAAGCACCTCACCCAGTTTGCTAGCAATGGGACGAAGGAGGATTGACAATGGTCGTTAGCATGGTAGCCGTTAGCATGTTAGCTAATTTAATCACATTTAAAGGCAAATACACACTTGGCATGATGTGGGGACACTGTAGGATTGCCCCGAACTTTTCAGGACCTGAGGCTGTTTTGCTAGGTGTTAGCATGGTAGCCGTTAGCATGTTAGCATTTAAGCTAATTTACGCATGTCTAAAGGCAAATACACACATGGCATGATGTAGGGAGGCCAATCAGGATGCAGAACACAATGGGCGGGTTCTCCCTTTTTCATTCATTCATTTTCAATAACAGACAGATACAACAGAGCACCGATAGACTTCTCTAATACACCACAAGGACACAGAACACACGCTGTCATTCATTTTCTACCCTCCTCATGAGGGTCGCGGGGGTGCTTGAGCCTATCCCAGCTGTCTTCGGGCGAGAGGCGGCGTACACCCTGGACTCAGCCAATCACAGGGCACATATAGACAAACAACCATTCACACTCACATTTATACCTATGGACAATTTGGAGTCGCTAATTAACCTAGCATGTTTTTGGAATGTGGGAGGAAACCGGAGTACCCGGAGAAAACCCACGCATGCACAGGGGAGAACATGCCGAGGGTGGAATTGAACCCTGGTCTCCTAGCTGTGAGGTCTGCGTGCTAACCACTCGACCACCGTGCCGCGTTCTCCCTTTTTCTTATGGGAAAAATGGATTTTCTTAGAGTGCGTTCCTTTGTGGGGTGGACCTTCTGGAACAAATTAATGGTGGGATCCAAGGTTCCAGTCTATCTTGATTACAGTATTCCTCTCTGGAATTTATCTTTGAGCTTAAGTTTAAGTTTAATTAACATTCAGTTTAAGACTTATGCTTCCACTGATTAAAAAAACCTATCACTTCAAACATTGCTAATAATGAAAAAAAAAATGTAGGATTAGGTTATTTTCTTGTGACTTGGGAGTTGGAATGTCCTGTGTAGAGTAACCTCAACATAACCCCGCAGAGGCTATAACACCCTGACATTAATGTCAAAATAGTTTCTGATGATCCATGGAATGATAAGGGGTGTTTATTATCTTTCCTCGGCGGGACGCTTTCCAGCGTAGACGAAACCGATGCAATGCAACTCAACATTGCCGCGTATCTTGGAATATTACTCTGTCTCCCATTTGGCCTTATGGATTATTGACCATGGCTTGGAGCTTCAACATAACAAGTCAACAAATCATTTTGAAAGAGACACGCAGTCGCACAAAACCAGGCAGGCAAGACGTCACAGGCCAAGACGCACAATAGTATACACAAACTGTAAGTACAATAAGTACACTCACAATGTGCCAGCTGGTAGTTATTGTATACAGCAGAGTTAATAGGAAACATGCCTTAAGACAGGGGTGGGCAAACTTTTTGACTCGCGGGCCGCATTGATATAACAACATTTCCGGGGGGGGGGGGGCAGACAATATATTTTACACGTAACAGTCCACCTGGTATTATTGTATCTGTAAAATTGTCATGCAATCTGCTATTATTATTTATTATTTTATATTTATATTTAAATATTTTAAAAATAATAAAATATTATAATAATTAAAATAAAATTAAAATAATAATTAAAATAAAATAAAAATAATAGTTATTATATTATTATGTAAAATATGCAAATATAACAATATTATTATATATAATTAATATAATCATTAGCATTAATATAATAAATATAATAATCATAATAGTTATAATACATTCATTCATTCATTTTCTACCGCTTTTTTTCCTCACGAGGGTCGCGGGGGGTGCTGGAGCCTATCCCAGCTGTCTTCGGGCGAGAGGCGGGGTACACCCTGGACTGGTCGCCAGCCAATCACAGGGCACACATAGACAAACAACCATTCACACTCACATTCATACCTATGGACAATTTGGAGTGGACAATTAACCTAGCATGTTTTTGGAATGTGGGAGGAAACCGGAGTACCCGGAGAAAACCCACGCATGCACGGGGAGAACATGCAAACTCCACACAGAGATGGCCGAGGGTGGGGATTGAACCCTGGTCTCCTAGCTGTGAGGTCTGCGCGCTAACCACGAGACCGCCGTGCCGCCCCATAGTTATAATAATAATATAATAATTATTATTTAAATTTGTATTATAATTATGTGCTTGTGTCTCTTTTCAGGAGCACTTTGTAAACAACAGACCATGTCAAACAACGAAATTGATACAACCATCAAAAGGTTGGCTCAGGCCATGATGCCAGGTTGTATGTTGAGTTTAAATTAAATACTTTTGAAAGATTGGGCGGGCCGTATTCAAACACTTGGCGGGCCGGATGTGGCCCCCGGGCCGTAGTTTGCCCACCCCTGCCTTAAGACCTTGCGGTTTGGGATCAGGCCTCGCAAAGCTTTGGTAGACTAAAAAACAATACGGGCAGGACCCTAAAAATACACACACACACACACACACACACAAACATACAAACACAAAACTATACTACACTGTACTCTACCAGCATACCTGCACAAACAGTTCATACCATGTTTGAGAGTCGGGATGCACGTGCGTATCCTTGCATGTCTGTGCAAGCATGTTCGTGTGCGAGTTTATCTCCTCTGGACGTGTGTGCACGTGTGTGGGTGTGTTTTGGTAAATTGTGCAGTCATACTATCAACAAACGTATGGTCTGCTCTGCAAAATGGGACAATTTCCTTGTAAGCACAGCCGGATAAAACCTTGGACAAGTTGAGACAGACAAGCAGGTGAACCGTGTGCTTATCATTTCATTGCACTCTTTACAGTAACTAGCGTGGCCTTTTGTGAGTTAGAAAACCAGGGAAATGCCTTGCCCCTGCTTTTAGCCTTGGTTTTAGCGCTGAATGAATGTTTGAATGTTGTATTTTAATGCATCTTTTACTCAACTCTGTTTTTCTTCACTGTAAAGCAGTGGTCTCAAATACGCGACCCGCGGGCCAAATGTGGCCCGCAGGACACTAGTTTGAGGCCCCCGCCTTGATATGAAAGTTTAATGTTAGCACGGCCCGCGCAAGTTTGATATGGATGCTGTATGGTATCATGTACCCAGAAAAAATTATTACGTTTGATTCATGTTCATGTTAAAGGCTAAATAACTGTTAATCGTTATCCTCCCTATCTGTGTGGAAGTGGTAAGTTTTTGGCTATTTAAGTTTAAAGGAAACAACTTGAAGGCTACCGTTTAGGTAGCTAGCTCTCTAGTTTGCGAGTTAGCATGTGTCTCAAGACCCTGCAGTTGCGCAATATGTTGTAAATAAAAAAGTATAAATGTGACTATAGTCGTGTTTTGGATTCCAAATGTGGCCCGCAGGACACTAGTTTGAGGCCCCCCGCCTTGATATGAAAATTTAATGTTAGCGCGGCCCGCGCAAGTTTGATATGGATGCTGTATGGTATCATGTACCCAGAAAAAATTATTACGTTTGATTCATGTTCATGTTAAAGGTTAAATAACTGTTAATAGTTATCCTCCCTATCCGTGTGGAAGTGGTAAGTTTTTGGCTATTGAAGTTGAAAGGAAATAACTTGAAGGCTACCGTTTAGGTCGCTAGCTCTCTAGTTTGCGAGTTAGCATGTGTCTCGAGACCCTGCAGTTGCGCAATATGTTGTAAATAAAAAGAGTATAAATGTGACTATAGTCGTGTTTTGTCATGTCTACAGGGCTCTAATAATGCTTTGTTCATTTTAATCTGAAAAAAATCATTTGTCTACCCACCAACTATATGTGGTTTCTTAAGTTTTTATTATTTGCCGTTTTATTATTATTATTATTATTATTATATTTATTTATTTATTACTGATTGATTTTCTTTATTCTTGATTTGTTTATTTATTTTTCATTTTATTTTGTGTAGAAAAATAAAAAGTAAGATATTTGAGAACAGTGGAATGTTTTTTCTTGTAGAAAATTGGAACCAAAGCGAAGTTTAAAAAAAAAAAAATTGTTTTTAATAAATGTGTTTTGGGTTTTTTTTTGGAAAACCTGATGAAGGCCCAGTCTCACCCAGACCCGAGCTCCAGTGGCCCCCAAGTAAACTGAGTTTGAGACCTCTGCTGTAAAGTGTCTCTGAGTATTTTGAAAAGCGCTATGCAAATAAAATGTATTATTATTATTATTCTGACTGCCATATGTTTGTGCATGCGTGGTTTTTTCTCCGGGTACTCTGGTTTCCTCCCACATTCCAAAAACATGCTAGGTTAATTAGCGACTCCAAATTGTCCATAGGTATGAATGTGAGTGTGAATGGTTGTTTGTCTATATGTGCCCTGTGATTGGCTGGCGACCAGTCCAGGGTGTCAACCGAGAGCAACTGGGATAGGCTCCGGCACGCCCACGACCCTTGTGAGGATAAGCGGCATAGAAAATGGATGGAAGGATGGATGGTCATCCATGAAAGCAGACCTATTATTGTGTTTTAGGCAAAACATGATCTTCACACACATCAGCTTCGACATCCATTAAAAAAAAAAAAATAATAATAATAAAATAAAAATAAAAAAATAAAAAATGATCATTGTCATGAGATTTCATTTTTCATAATTAAAGTAAATAATTAATCTATCAATATTGACATATGTGAACTATGTAAGCAGGCAATGATTTACAAGTCGGTGTAATAACATTCAATATTCCCATAGCATGTCACGCCCTGTGTAGGTTCCCACGTTTGTCTATGTTCCCTCTCTTTAGTTTCCGTTTTGGATGCTCTTCCTTGGTCGTGGTTATCACCCACACCTGTCCCTAATTTCTCCTGTGTCTATTGACTTCAGGTGTGTGCTTCTCCCGATGTTGGATCATTTGTTGCTCTTCCCTGTTGCTGTATTTTGCGGCCGCTAATATTCATAAATTCAAAACTTTTACCTGCATTTGGTCCTGTTCTCTGCATCCTGGGGTCGAATCGTAAAGCCCTCAAGTTCATGGGCTCCTTCCAAGAATAATAATTGTCTGCTTTGTTCACCCAATGATTATAATTCATATTAATACAAAACATCTGGTTCGTAATCAGCAGAAATCAAATATATCATAAAAAGGTTGTACAGTTGGATTAGCATAAAAAGTAGTTTGAGGTTTATTTTCTGTATATGGCCTGTTAACTTGTCTGCACAGGCAGATAAAAATGAATGAATGGATAAGAACAATCTTATCAAGGTCCAACGCTCTCCAAACGTGAACACACCGAGTGGGAGGATAAAAGCGGTACATTAGGAAGGTGAACTTGGCTCTACTTAACCTGAAATAAATTAACACTGCATTTCCTTTATTTTTTCTGGAGCCGCTCCAAATGTTTTCACAGCCTGCAAGTCTGACTTTATAAAGTGTCACCGGTTAAGATTTGAGCCGTGGATAAGCTATGCATGTTCACAGACGCACACATGCGCAAGTCATTAATGTGCAACCCCAACTCAAACCCTCGCAGATTAGTCTGGTGGTAAAGCCCACTGATGATTTTCATTTGAAGTGCAGAGAACTGGACCTCGGTGCGGCACATTCAAAAATATTTCCAGAGCTTAATTTACAAACCTGACTGGAGATTTTTCTTTATGTCTGCACTGAGCGGCGTTTCTTTGCGCTGGAACAATGAAGGGTTGTGTGCCGGCAGTCGGCAGGATTATGACAGATTCTTTGATTACTGAGACTGTAGTAGGACAGGACAAAGTGGTGAGAATGAGGCGGGGGGGCAGGTGAGAGCGTGACCCGGAGCAAAGAGCGGTTTAACATGAGAAGTGAGCTCATACATGGTAATTCACAAACATGTGTAATTGTGTTTTTGTGGTTTTATGCCAAGTTTTCATAGCCCCCCCTGTACAAACTGATCACCATTGTTCGATATGAGTATACGCAGAACCTCGACATGCTGGTACAAGTCAGCTTTATCTTTGACAGATGATGTCAATTTAGATTCAGGCCTCATTTACTTGGGTTGCCAACTTCCGATAATCTGTTAAAAGCGTGTTTTCATTTGCATACAAATGGCTAAAGTCAGTTAGGTCAAATACAGAAGATGCATTCAAAGACATTGTGATGATACGCGGTATTCCACAATGGTCACTAGGTGTCAGTAACGTCACTGTAATGTTCGGTGATACACACAAGCACCAGACTTGTCACCAGCACAACAGGCTTTTATTGCAGGTTTGCATTATCTCATAACAAGCACAATAATTCCTAATTAAAAATAAAAATAAAAATAAAAATAAAAATAAAAATTAAAATTAAAATTAAAATTAAAATTAAAATTAAAATTAAAATTAAAATTAAAATTAAAATTAAAATTAAAATTAAAATTAAAATTAAAATTAAATAGAAATTGAAATACAAATACAAATAAATAATAATAATAATAATAAATAAATAAATAAAAATAAAATTCCTAATAAAAACCCAAGCTACTGTTGCAATGTAACTACATAACCCAAGTCAAATAAAAATAAAAATAAAAATAAAAATAAAAATAAAATAAAAAATAAAAATAAAAATAAAAATAAAAATAAAAATAAAAATAAAAATAAAAATAAAATAAAAATAAAAATAAAAATAAAAATAAAAATAAAAATAAAAATAAAAATAAAAATAAAAATAAAAATAAAAATAAAAATAAAAATAAAAATAAAAATAAAAATAAAAATAAAAATTAAAAATAAATAGAAATAGAAATACAAATAAATAATAATAATAATAATAATAATAATAAATAAATAAAAATAAAATTCCTAATAAAAACCCAAGCTACTGTTGCAACGTAACGACATAACCCAAGTCAATTAAAATTAAAATTAAAATTAAAATTAAAATTAAAATTAAAATTAAAATTAAAATTAAAATTAAAATTAAAATTAAAATTAAAATTAAAATTAAAATTAAAATTAAAATTAAAATTAAAATTAAAATTAAAAAAACAAGCTACTGTTACAACGTAACTATGTAACCTAAGTCAAGTTTAACCTAATAATGGGGGCTCTAATAATATTAAAAAACATATATAAAAAGGTTTTCTGTGTTTTAATTACGGAACAATTCTGTTAATTGTGATAAATAAGGAATCCTACTATCCTCCAACAAAACAAAAATATCAGATTGGAACCAATTACTTGCGAAAAACAACACTTAGATTTGCATTATTTATTATGGGAAAAATTTAGTTGGACCTTCTCAAACCAGGATTCCATTGTATTAATAAATTATTACCAACTTCTTGTAAATGAGATGTGTTTTCTGTGGAACACCAAATGAACTGTAAATCTTCGTACACGTACACAAAAAAAAAGCCTTGTGGGTCTATCGTTGTAGGTTTGGTTGTGACATAGTTGCACATAAAGACTGACTATGTTATTTATGGTTGTTTACCGGTCATGTCTTGTAAACTTAAATATGAGCACAAAGATGATTTGTTAACTCCATTATTGATGGCATATTGCCTATACGTATATATTGAACAAATAATGTGTTATTATTTCAGGCTGTATAGACTTTTAAACTGCTTCTTTTGGGGCACACAGAGCAAAATTGCAGGTCAGTTCAACGGGCCCAAATTGTATCAGAACTGTATTGTGGTTCTGAGGCTTAGTACTCTTAGATTTATGAGCTCCCATTGCCGTTGTTGCATGGTAGCATTAGAACACTCATAATAGAAGTGATGTATGCTGTGAGATGGATTTTACTCTCATAAATGTGCAGATTTTGTCGGATTCTTTTCAGGGCACTGTCTTTGAAGCGCAGTATATGAAATACGCTCTGAACTCCAGAACAATTTCCTGTCCTGCTGAGAAACGCTTTATGATTGGGACATGAGATCAGAGTTGAACACACACACATAACGCCACAATACACGCAGTTTATCTCAGACATACGTGTGTGTGCATGTATGCGTCCGTTTCCAGCCAGTAAAGACCGATCGTATGTGCATTGTAGGACCAATGGAGAATCTGCAAGAGCACCATTCATCCATTTTGTATACTCCTTATCCTCATTAGGGTCACAGACAATCACAGGGCAATCCTAAAACTTAAAAAAAAAGCTAATTAGGTCAAATACAGAAGATGCATTCAAAGACATTGTGATGATACGCGGTATTCCACAATGGTCACTAGGGGTCAGTAATGTTACCGGAATGTTCAGTGATACACACAAGCACCAGACTTGTCACCAGCACAACAGGCTTTTATTGCAGGTTTGCATTATTTCATAACAGGCACAATAATTCCTAATTAAAATTAATTAAAATTAATTAAAATTAATTAAAATTAATTAAAATTAATTAAAATTAATTAAAATTAAAATTAAAATTAAAAAAATATAGAAATAGAAATTAAATAAATAAATAAATAAATAAAAATAAATAAAATTCCTAATAAAAACCCAAGCTACTGTTAACCCAAGTCAAATAAAAATAAAATTAAAATTAAAATTAAAATTAAAATTAAAATTAAAATTAAAATTAAAATTAAAATTAAAATTAAAATTAAAATTAAAATTAAAATTAAAATTAAAACCCAAGTTATTGTTACAACATAACTACGTAACCCAAGTCAAGCTGAACCTAATAATGGGGACGCTAATAATGTTAAAAAACGTATTCAGAAGGTCATAAAAAGGTTTTCTGTGTTTTAATTAGGGAACGATTCTGTTTAAAATTAAAATTAAAACCCCAGATGACTCACAAAATATGATGATGGTGAGTTCAATGTCTGGATTTTTGTGCAACTTTAGATGCGTATTTTAGTCCAGGTTTTGCTTGAATTGTAATACAGTAATGTCTCACCAATTTGCACTTTAATTTTGCAGTTTTATATAAGTTTATAGTAGTAATAGGGTAAATCTGTCCCATGTGTGTGTGTTCTATGTGCTATTGGACAGGCGACCAAAACAGCATTAGCATTTGTGTGTGTTTAGGGTTTACGAGGGTTACGTGCTGAGTGAAACCAGGCCTACCAACAACTTCCCACAAGCACACAGTTTTGGCATTGTTGTTTGGTGCGGAAAACAGCATTCCCTCTATTCCCGGTGAGGGTGTGCGCGTGTGCGCATGTGTGTGTTCAGGTTTGTGTGCGCGCATAAACCTGTTTGAACAGTGAGTTTGTGTGCTGTAAGGTTAAGGCGCATGATTGGTATGGTGTGTGAAGTTAAAGTTAAAAGCCAACACAGTGTAAGCCGACTGCTGACAGTCCGATTCCCTTATGGAAAAACAGTTTTTCTGGAGTAAAAGATAAAACATGTGATCCAGGACTTTGCACATACTACTTTATAAAACATACAATTCCAAAAGCAGATAACTCATTTGAACAAAAGAGCAGAATTCTGCATCACTTAATTCATTTGAAAAATACTCAATGTGATTTTATTTTATTTTTGTATATTTTTTATTAATTGAAACATTTAATATAACAATTTCATTAAATATATAGTAAATAATTAAGATTTAATAATAATACATTTTCACTCTTGATTATTATTTAATTAATTCATGCTATTTTTATATAATTATTTTTATTCCTTGTTAATTTTACTAACTTTTTGCTTAAAAGATGTTTGCCAAAACATTTTTTTATGTTGTTTTTTTTTGTTATTGTACCACTAGCCTGACAATCAAGCTTAAGGCTAGACCAGAGGTGTCCAAAGTGCGGTGCGGGGGCATATTCTAAACAAATAATTTCAGGAGAAAACTAAAAAACAACAAAAAAAACAGCAGAAATTGAAAAATCAGCAGTAATTTTACAAGAACAAAAGCAAAACATGAAGTGACTCCAAATTGTCCTTAGGTATGAATGTGAGTGTGAATGGTTGTTTGTCTCTATGTGCCATGTGATTGGCAGGGTCGGTGTCCCGACCCTGGACCCTATTCCCCATTTATAAATTGAATATTTTTTGTAGTTAGAACATTAAAAAAAACTGTTAAAAACCTGTTAGAGCCCTCTAAACATTAAATAGCATCCCTATAGTCACCTTTGTGCTACTATTACTCAATATAATAGACATAATAAAAGAAAATAAGACATAAATTACATAAAAGTGTGTGTTGCTTTTAAATGTGTTTCAGTATTAGGGGACAGGAAGTGATGTCAGGGGTTCAGAATTGAGTTTTAGCTTGGCCTGCATTATGGCCGCAATATGTGTTAGGGGTTATTATGCAATAAAAGCATGGTGCTTGTGTATCTCATCAAACATTGCATTCGTTAATATGCTAACAATTGACTTTGGGTGGGCCTGCATATACATACATACAACAAAAGTACACAGAATGTGTAGGTGGGCCTATCAAGTACAGTTACAGTATATGGATATGAGGTTATGATGGAGTATAGTACATGCATGTGTGACAAAAGCGAGCACCTCCTGGTTCTATACAGAGTGTTTGTAAATGGATTATTCTGCACCAAGAATAGTGGTTAGTTTCCACGCACCCACCATCACCTCCACACACAAACTGGGTTTGATCTGCTGTGTGTTTATATTGAGGATGGCCCGAGGATTACAGAAGCTAAGCAGGGAATGTCGGGAACAGCAGGTGAAGTGTCATGGTGACTTGGTGGCTTTCCATGACACGGAGCTCTCTTTACAGAGGGGAACTGAAGTGGTCACACAAAGCTGTGCATTTGCGTATTATGGGTATTATCATAATGTGGCGGCACGGCGGTCGAGTGGTTAGTCCGCAGTGAATGAATGGTTTGAAAATGAATTTCCGCAAAGTAGTATTCCCCATTTATGAATGGAATATTTTTTGTAGTTAGAACATAAAAAATACTGTTTATTAGATTAGATTCAGATTAGATTCAACTTTATTGTTATTGCTCATGTCACTGGTACAGGGCAACAAAATGCAGTTAGCATCCAATCAGAAGTGCAATTAGTACCTTAGTAGTAAGTATGGACAGTATGTAAAAAAAAACTATACAGGCTATGACTATAATACAGTGAGAATATGTACAGGGATATAAATGACTATAATATGGCTATTGTAGATTATACAGATTATAAACAGTATGGACATGAAAATATATAATAACAGTAATATGTACAGTATTGCAGTGAAGTGACTAGAGTAGAGTATGGTTATTGCAGATTATATAAATTATCATATAAAATATAAATCAATGAATGCAACAAGATAGTAATGACCTTCTAAATAAGGTTCTAACATTATTAGAGCCCCCCAAACATTAAATAACATCCCTATAGTCACCTTTGTGCTACTTATTACTCAATATAATAGACATAATAAGAGAAAATAAGACATAAATTACATAAAAGTCTTGTATTTTTGTGTGTTGCTTTTAAATGTGTTTCAGTGCTCGGGACAGGAAATGAATGAATTATGATAATGTTCTGCGTGTATATTTCTGTGTGTTTATTTTGATACCTGCATGATCTGTGTGCTACTTGTTATGTTATTTTTGGTTGTACTATGGGGACATTTTATTTGTTGACCCCCGGTTGGTTTGTGTTAGTGTCAAAATAAACATTTTTCTTATTACTTCTTCATTTAATTATTGTATTTGATATGACCTTCACAAGGCGGATGTAGGATTTTACGAATAAAGCATAACTAAACCATCAGTGCGATCTCTCCCTACCTTGCAACGCCCCTTTCTGTGTTTTAAGACAACCACCGGGAAAAAGATTATTACTTTTTTATTTAATTATTGTATTTGATATGACCTGCACAAGGCGGATTTGGGATTTTACAGATAAAGCATAACTAAATCATCAGTGCTGTCTCTCCCTACCTTGCAACGCCCCTTTCTGTGTTTTAAGACAACCACCGGAAAAAAGATTATTACTTTTTCATTTAATTATTGTATTTGATATGACCTTCACAAGGCAGATGTAGGATTTTACAGATAAAGCATAACTAAACCATCAGTGCTGTCTCTCCCTACCTTGCAACGCCCCTTTCTGTGTTTTAAGACAACCACTGGGAAAAATATTATTACTTTTTCATTTAATTATTGTATTTGATATGACCTTCACAAGGCTGATGTAGGATTTTACGGATAAAGCATAACTAAACCATCAGTGCTGTCTCTCCCTACCATCAGTGCGATCTCTCCCTACCTTGCAACGCCCCTTTCTGTGTTTTAAGACAACCACCGGGAAAAATGTGATTACTTTTTCATTTAATTATTGTATTTGATATGACCTTCACAAGTGTGTAAATGTGTGTAAATTACTTATAGTTTGTTGCCATTTACCGACGGTCAAAAAGCACTTGTGATACATGCTATAATTTCAAGGATGAAAACAATCCAATCTATTTGTAGCCAAATGACCAAAAAGAGACATCGTAAACTGTGCCACATCGGTAGTGAAGAGAATTGTGTGAAGAGGAAAACATCCTCTACCGATCTCTGAGGGTGGCTGTAGTTGACCTGCGTGCCACTTGTTTTACAATTGAGGAAATGACTGTCCAAACAAGATATAATGCTTCTGTGCTCCGACTCATCTGACTCATCTTCCTCGCTTTTATCGCCGACAAAACTTTCCCATGGCCGTGTCCAAAGCCGTGGGCCGTATAAGTTGCTTCTAAAGAGGTCACAAAGAACTGAGAACTTTCTGTCTCCATGGGCCAAGATTTAAGAATATGAACATTTTTCTGATCAAGGTGATCACAATCACAAGGCGGATGTAGGATTTTACAGATAAAGCATCACTAAACCATCAGTGCTATCTCTCCCTACCTTGCAACGCCCCTTTCTGTGATTTAAGACAACCACCGGGAAAAAGATTATTACTTTTTTATTTAATTATTGTATTTGATATGACCTGCACAAGGCGGATTTGGGATTTTACGGATAAAGCATAACTAAACTATCGATGCTATCTCTCCCTACCTTGCAACGCCCCTTTCTGTGTTTTAAGACAACCACCGTAAAAAGATTATTGCTTTTTCATTTAATTATTGTATTTGATATAACCTGCACAAGTCGGATTTGGGATTTTACGGATAAAGCATAACTAAACCATCAGTGCTATCTCTCCCTACCTTGCAACGCCCCTTTCTGTGATTTAAGACAACCACCGGGAAAAAGATTATTACTTTTTTATTTAATTATTGTATTTGATATGACCTTCACAAGGCAGATGTAGGATTTTACGAATAAAGCATAACTAAACCATCAGTGCTGTCTCTCCCTACCTTGCAACACCCCTTTCTGTGTTTTAAGACAACCACCGGGAAAAAGATTATTACTTTTTCATTTAATTATTGTATTTGATATGACCTTCACAAGGCAGATGTAGGATTTTACGAATAAAGCATAACTAAACCATCAGTGCTATCTCTCCCTACCTTGCAACGCCCCTTTCTGTGTTTTAAGACAACCACCGGAAAAAAGATTATTACTTTTTTATTTAATTATTGTATTTGATATGACCTTCACAAGGCAGATGTAGGATTTTACGGATAAAGCATCACTAAACCATCAGTGTTATCTCTCCCTACGTTGCAACGCCCCTTTCTGTGTTTTAAGACAACCACCGGGAAAAAGATTATTACTTTTTTATTTAATTATTGTATTTGATATGACCTGCACAAGGCGGATTTGGGATTTTATGGATAAAGCATAACTAAACCATCAGTGCTATCTCTCCCTACCTTACAACGCCCCTTTCTGTGTTTTAAGATAACCACCGGGAAAAAGATTATTACTTTTTCATTTAATTATTGTATTTGATATGACCTTCACAAGGCAGATGTAGGATTTTACGGATAAAGCATAACTAAACCATCAGTGCTATCTCTCCCTACCTTGCAACGCCCCTTTCTGTGATTTAATACAACCAACGGCAAAAAGATTATTACTTCTTCATTTAATTATTGTATTTGATACGACCTTCACAAGGTGGATGTAGGATTTTACGAATAAAGCATAACTAAACCATCAGTGCTATCTCTCCCTACCTTGCAACGCCCCTTTCTGTGTTTTAAGACAACCACCTGGAAAAATATTATTACTTTTTCATTTAATTATTGTATTTGATATGACCTTCACAAGGTAGATGTAGGATTTTACGGATAAAGCATAACTAAACCATCAGTGCGATCTCTCCCTACCTTGCAACGCCCCTTTCTGTGTTTTAAGACAACCACCAGGAAAAAGATTATTACTTCTTCATTTAATTATTGTATTTGATATGACCTTCACAAGGCAGATGTAGGATTTTACGGAAAAAGCATAACTAAACCATCAGTGCTGTCTCTCCCTACCTTGCAACGCCCCTTTCTGTGTTTTAAGACAACCACTGGGAAAAATATTATTACTTTTTCATTTAATTATTGTATTTGATATGACCTTCACAAGGCAGATGTAGCATTTTACGAATAAAGCATAACTAAACCATCAATGCTGTCTCTCCCTACCTTGCAACGCCCCTTTCTGTGTTTTAAGACAACCACCTGGAAAAATATTATTACTTTTTCATTTAATTATTGTATTTGATATGACCTTCACAAGGCAGATGTAGGATTTTACGGATAAAGCATAACTAAACCATCAGTGCTATCTCTCCCTACCTTGCAACGCCCCTTTCTGTGTTTTAAGACAACCACCGGGAAAAAGATTATTACTTTTTCATTTAATTATTGTATTTGATATGACCTTCACAAGGCAGATGTAGCATTTTACGAATAAAGCATAACTAAACCATCAATGCTATCTCTCCGTACCTTGCAACGCCCCTTTCTGTGTTTTAAGACAACCACCGGGAAAAAGATTATTACTTTTTTATTTAATTATTGTATTTAATATGACCTGCACAAGGCGGATTTGGGATTTTACGGATAAAGCATAACTAAACTATCAATGCTATCTCTCCCTACCTTGCAACGCCCCTTTCTGTGTTTTAAGACAACCACCGGGAAAAAGATTTATTACTTTTTCATTGAATTATTGTATTTGATATGACCTTTATGTTTTGAGTCATCAGCTAATCGGAGCACAGAAAAATACTTGATGTGGCAGAAACTATTTTTTTATATTTTATTTTATTTTTGTATATTTTTTATTAATTGAAACATTTAATGTAATAATTTTATTAAATATATACTAAATAATTAAGATTTAATAATAATACATTTTCACTCTTGATTGTTTAATTAATTCATGTTATTTTTATTTAATAATTTTTAATCCTCGTTAATGCTACAAACTTTTTTGCTTAAAACTTAAAACCTAGCTACTCGGTGTGCATACTGATTTTTTTTGTTTGTTTTTTTTTGTTATTGTACCACTAACCTGACAACCAAGCTTAAGGCTATACCAGAGGTGTCCAAAGTGCGGTGCGGGGGCATATTCTAAACAAAGAATTTAAAGAGAAAACTAAAAAAAAACAGCAACAGCAGAAATTGTAAAATCTGCAATAATTTTACAATAACAAAAGCAAAACATTAAGTAACTCCAAATTGTCCATAGGTATGAATGTGAGTGTGAATGGTTGTTTGTCTATACGTGGATGTGGTGAGGTTTGCAGACAACGAGAGTCCTGAAGGTCCTGAGGAAGAAGTAAGATTAGAGAGGAAAGAAAAAGTGGGAGGAGAGAGAGAGAGAATTCAAAGAAAACAAAGCTGGAGGGTTGCATTCATCAGTGAGTTATATAAGGTTCCTAAATGAGTCAGTGAACATATCAGACCGTTGAAGGTGAAAGACGGGGCCAAGTAAACACTGTGAAAAATAACACACAAATGAGAGGCAGAGCTTAATGGTTCTTCATGCCCAGTCACGTTATGTCACAACACAGTTTGTTAAACCTGGGGAATTTAATTAGAATCTGACCTGCAGCCAAGTTTTTTTTTTTTTTTTTTTTTTGCCTTGACACTTTACTGCCCGGTTATGTTGCATTGGTTTTTCATTCAAATGTATAAAACAATAACACACATTTTTTTTTTACAGCGGTCCCTTTATGTTGTCAATTTGCCAACAAACACATTGCAGATTACCAGGTATGCATCACTGAATAAATATAGTAAAATTGTGTGTGTGTGTGTGTGTGTGTGTGTGTGTATTTTGGAGGCGGTCAACTCTAGACATAGATAAAGAAGATTGGAGAACATGCGAGGGTTTAGAATTTCACCCCACTAAATGCAACTTCCAAAATGACCGTAAGCGTTTGTTTTTAAGGACGTGTGTGTGTGTATGTGTGTGTGTATGTGTGTGTGTGTGTGTGTGTTTAAGAGAGAGCGAGACGCCAAAGAGGCCAGGGCTGTAATGGGCAAGCTCAGTTTGTTTGCACAGCCACCCAGCAGACCCAGCAGGTCTACAGATTCAATCAGAGAGGATGTGGTTTCACTTAGCGCTTTGCTCGGTCTGCTACGCTACGAGTGGCTTTCGGGCTGACGGTTGACCTTAGTCGTAGATTTGTTTGTGTTTGTACGCGTGCATGCTTGTCGTCTTTTATCTTGGATTCGTACCTGTATGGAAGCCATGCAGGCAAGAGAGATGTTGGTCAATCGTCGCGACGACAGTTTGTCTGCACGTATGTGTAGACAGTTTAGAAATAACACGTTTTCATAAATATTATTCAATTATGCAACGTTTGAGTAGAATATAAGACGAATACAGAACCTTGGTTTGTGTACTTTTTTTCAGTTAGCGTACATGCGTTTTGTTGTGTTGTTAATACCCCGTGTGACTCAAACGCCGGTTAGCATCCTTTAGCACCGGAACTGGAATGCCTCTCATATATGTTGTATAAGTTTTTTTTTACAGTTTTACACGCATAAAACCATTCTAAATGCGCATAAACAACGAAATAAAGACATAAATGAACATTTAAGGTTACTTTTACCTTCATTGCAGACATAACGGGCGGCACGGTGGTCGAGTGGTTAGTGCGCAGACCTCACAGCTAGGAGACCAGTGTTCAATTCCACCCTCTGTGTGGAGTTTGCATGTTCTCCCCATTTTTTTCCAAAAAAAAAAACATGCTCCAACTCCAAATTGTCCATAGGTATGAATGTGATTGGCATCTATATGATTGGCGGGCGACCAGTCCAGGTTGTACCCCAAAGTCTCGCCCAAAGACAGCCGAGATAGGCTCCAGCACCCCTGCGACCCTCGTGAGGAAAAAGCGGTAGAAAATGAATGAATGAATGAATGACAGCGTGTGTTCTGTGTCCTTGTGGTGTATTAGACTAGTCTATCGGTGCTCTGTTGTATCTGTCTGTTATTGTATTTACTACTGCTACCAGTACAGGGTGTGATGTGAGCCTCCCTCGTGAGGAAAAAGCGGTAGAAAATGAATGAATGAATGAATGAATGACAGCGTGTGTTCTGTGTCCTTGTGGTGTATTAGACTAGTCTATCGGTGCTCTGTTGTATCTGTCTGTTCTTGTATTTACTACTGCGACCAGTACAGGGTGTGATGTGAGCCTCCCTCGTGAGGAAAAAGCGGTAGAAAATGAATGAATGAATGGCAGCGTGTGTTCTGTGTCCTTGTGGTGTATTAGACTAGTCTATCGGTGCTCTGTTGTATCTGTCTGTTATTGTATTTACTACTGCGACCAGTACAGGGTGTGATGTGAGCCTCCCTCGTGAGGAAAAAGCGGTAGAAAATGAATGAATGGCAGCGTGTGTTCTGTGTCCTTGTGGTGTATTAGACTAGTCTATCGGTGCTCTGTTGTATCTGTCTGTTATTGTATTTACTACTGCTACCAGTACAGGGTGTGATGTGAGCCTCCCTCGTGAGGAAAAAGCGGTAGAAAATGAATGAATGAATGGCAGCGTGTGTTCTGTGTCCTTGTGGTGTATTAGACTAGTCTATCGGTGCTCTGTTGTATCTGTCTGTTATTGTATTTACTACTGCTACCAGTACAGGGTGTGATGTGAGCCTCCCTCGTGAGGAAAAAGCGGTAGAAAATGAATGAATGAATGGCAGCGTGTGTTCTGTGTCCTTGTGGTGTATTAGACTAGTCTATCGGTGCTCTGTTGTATCTGTCTGTTGTTGTATTTACTACTGCGACTAGTACATGGGTGTGATGTGAGCCTCCCTCGTGAGGAAAAAACGGTAGAAAATGAATGAATGAATGACAGCATGTGTTCTGTGTCCTTGTGGTGTATTAGACTAGTCTATCGGTGCTCTGTTGTATCTGTCTGTTATTGTATTCACTACTGCGACCAGTACAGGGTGTGATGCGAGCCTCCCTCGTGAGGAAAAAGCGGTAGAAAATGAATGAATGAATGGCAGCGTGTGTTCTGTGTCCTTGTGGTGTATTAGACTAGTCTATCGGTGCTCTGTTGTATCTGTCTGTGATTGTATTTACTACTGCGACCAGTACAGGGTGTGATATGAGCCTCCCTCGTGAGGAAAAAGCGGTAGAAAATGAATGAATGAATGGATGCAGACATGAATGTTCCCAAAGATACAATGCGGCAGCAAGATCAACACCTTCCCCCTCCAAATTTTACATATGCATACATCAGCATTCACACGATCATTAATTTGACGAAGAAGTTTGACATACAAAGAAAGTCATTGGGATGCCTCAGTTCTCTTTGATTCGCCGCTTTTGCAGCTTTAAGCTCCTGTGCCATAAGAGAACTATTACAAGTTCATGTTACTTTTAATGCCCAAAGAGTCAGACAGGAGGAAGCCATTTAAGCTCAGATGACAATCATCCTGGCATCAGCAGGGATCGTTTCACTGAAGTAAAAGTGGCTTCAGTGTTTTCAACATTTTTTTTGTAGCTTGCATACGTAGCCGCTTGCATGGAGTCTCTTGCATGTGCTTCTTTTTAAAGACATTTGATAAACAGACTCGGTGATTGTCTTCCAAACCTCCCATGGAGCCCTTCCTCCTGCTGAGCCAGCCTGCCATGCATCTTCTAAAGTTACAGTTGACTATCTCCAACATCTGCAAGGAAAATTAGACCCCTGAAAAAGATTCTCTCAGATTGGACAAAAACTCTCCAGCCTTGCATAGTAAATGCCTTGTATCAGTGTGTATGCATCTTTGCAATATCCTGCACTGCTTGCATTTATTTGTGTTTGGTGGGCATGAATAATGAACACTCTTGAGTTTCAGCATAACAACTAATAACCATAAATACTTCAAGGTGGAAATCTAGAGTAAAGGCCGTTTTGGTTCTTCAGTGCCTCGTAATGGAGGTCATTGAGCGATGCCTGGACAGGAAACCAGGGGCCGTTGGGGGTCGTTGACAGGCGTCGCAGATCCCCCTCTGCACTCATCTGTAGAGAAACCAGAGCCCTCCAGCTGACAACGCAGCATCTCCCCATATACAGAACTGGACAAAGATATGTTGCTAATAGCTGAGGAATGATGATTGTCCCCCATAGTCAGGTTACACAAAGGAGACCCTTACAGAAGGGGGGCAGGGAAGGGAAAGTGTCCAACAATTTCTGGATGTAAGCTCCAAGAAACACGACAGCCGTTTAATTCATACTATGAAAGTAAATTGAAAATTTTATGTTTTATCTTGAATAACTTCAGCTTGGAAATTTTTTTGCCAAATTTTGATCAACATTACAACACAAGCATGTCGGTACACTAACTTCATTTTGTTCAATTAATTAACTAAAACGTTCAGTTTTAATGGTAAAATTTACATTCATAGAATTCTGTACTACAGTGGGCTTTGTTATGGGTTTTATTTCTTATTATTTATGTAGTAATACCTCATTTGTTGTGGTTAATTGATTCTCAAAGTAGGATTTCTCATTTATCAAATGAATATTTTTGTAGTTAAAGCAAAGAAAACCTGTTTACAACCTTCTAAATATAGTTTTTAACTGTATTAGAGCCCTCTACCGATCAAATAACACCCCTATAGTAACCTTTGCATGATTGCATGATATGCTCTGCTAAAAAAATAAAGGGAACACTAAAATAACACATCCTAGATCTGAACTAATGAAAAGTTCATATTAAATACTTTGTACTTTGACAACAAAATCACACAAAAATTATCAATGGGAAAAAAATATCATATGGTGTTGAAAAACTGTTGAAATTTGATTTCCTGTAGCAAAGACTCAATACAATGTCTTACCATCTTTAGACCACCCAGTGAACGAGAAACTCTCTCAGACTTACATTGGATCGAATCCACTGGTGAGAGATAAATGTGAAACCTGAACATGAGACTCCCTGTATCAACAGGCCTGGAGGGGGTCACCGAGATAGACGACTTGTCCTTAATGCCTTTGTTGCAACAGCAAACATGAAGCCAGACAATGATCTAAACCTGAAAGGTATTTTGGGATAACACAGCTGACTGAGGGCCTCATCCCTCAACAGGCAATGACGACGCAGCGATGAACTGAAAATAAAACTGCGAGAAAGGCTTCGAGCCTCTCCTCTCTGAAATGATAAAATAAGTGTATTTATATTTTTGTACTGACATAAAAGTTTTAAAGACCTTTTATAACCTTTTGTGTTATAAAAGGCTGATCAGACGTCCTTTTTGCCATAATTGTCACTGATCTTAGATAAAAGACTAAAATCATCACACAGGACCTTAACACTCAAAAGGTATGCCTAAGAAACATACAAACAAATACCAATACGAAAAAAAGAACGTTTTCCCACAATGCTGTATCAAAATATTAATAGAGTGACAACATATTTAGATTGAAGTTGAAATTGACTAAAACATGTTGAGTTTTTTTATTGTTATTATGAGAAACAAATAAAACAAAAAGTAAAGTTGAAATTTTAACAAAATTAGACTGGGTAAAAGTTATAATATTATGATCATAAAGTCCAAATATTATGAAAATAACAGAATAAATGAAATATTTCTAAAAACGGAAGAATAAAGATATCAAAATATTAATAGAGTGACAGCATACTATTCAGATAAAAAAAATAGCATGAAGTTGAAATTGACTAAAACATGTTGAGTTTTTTTTATTGTTATTATGAGAAACAAATAAAACGAAAATTAAAGTTGAAATTTTAACAAAATTAGACTGTGTAAAAGTTATATTATTATAATCATAAAGTCCAAATAAAATAAAAAATAACAGAATAAATGAAATATTTCTAAAAAATAAAAAAAATAAACAGCAAAAAATTCATACCAATAATACGCTTTGTCACAAAGACACACACTTGCACAGTTGTTAAAAAGTGGCTCTTGATTTTTAACCAAAACAATAAGTTTCAGATGAATTGACTAAGAAAATATAATTAAATCAAATACTGAATAGCAAGATGTTTTCAAATACTTTTTTGCGAATGTAAAAGTGCATTTACAGAATTACGGTGGATTTGCTGAATGTACGGTTTTCATACTATGTTACACATGTCATTTGGTTTGAGGCAAATCCTTATAATTTACACAAAAATGTTCAAATGTGCTGTCCTAATTCCGAAACGGAGAATAACACTCAGGCCTCTTCTTTCCTCTTTCACACCCGATCCAACATAGCAATTTACACAGGGATTTCTGAAGTGCTATGATTGGGTGCTATTACCAAGCGACTTACAGTATATACCTAAGAACATGTGCTGGCTTCAATAACGCTGCAAATGTACATGCAACACACACACAATACATACACACACACACACAGCAGCTGGTGCAAAGCTGCACACCTCAAACGCTGATAGACCCCCATTAATTTAATATGAAAATTGCAACCACATGAAATTTCTCCCATGGTTCAAACATACAGCAGCTGGCAACCGCACTGTATGGCAGCCTGTCGATCCGATCCTGTTTTTTCTCTTTCCTCCACTCCCGCAACTCCCGATCAGGCACTTCAAGGTTTGCCAAGCATAACAAAGTTGGCACTGCATCTGCACCCCCAATCACTGTCGTGCACGCAAGTGTTGTTTCACTTCTTTTCTCTTGTTTTTTCTTTTTTTCCATCATCTGTTTATTTAGCTATTTCATCTCTTTTCCGAATGGAAATTTTGAGGTTGACTGGTGTTGCCTGTTCCGAGCGAAAACTTGTGCGCACAAAGGCTAAGATGAGGGATGGGCAGAGGCTTTGGCGAGAGACAGTGAGAAGTCACCGGGGAAAAATCTGATTTTAACCAGCATTGAGGGGGTTTCAAAACAGTTCCCATATGTTATTTATTTCAACTGGGGTTCAATTTTAAATGGAGCGAGGCCAGAGCTGGCTCAATCCTCGACGTGAAACACAAGTACTGACAACGCACTAAAACACATACTCTAACGCTAACTATCCTTGTCTATCAACCACTGCGATGGTTTATAAAGTGATACACCGCTTTACTCTTTAACCGTCCTGCTAATGTGGACATTTTTATGATCTCGTTGTTGTCTTTACAAAACACAAAGAGGCTGCAGTTTGGCTGCAATGCGAGTACAAAATGTCCATCTTCAAACAAGTCGAAAAAAAAAAAAAACGGTGGTTAAGAATGTACAGTATGATTAAAGTGTTGATGCTATGTGTATACGTCGGTCTTACTGTCGTCATGGATACACACATATCGGCGATAAACACAGGACGTGAAGCCCTTCTCGGTTTGTTCTGCTCTAAACATGAAATCGCTTTCATGCCGGTGGAATGCGGCGACGTGTGTACTTCGGTGTCTACGTGTGTGATTTTGTATATGAAGGTCTAAAGAACGCCGTGTCTGTTTATCCTCACCCTCGCAAATGTCAGCGCTATTGCTCAACCCTAACAAATCAGTTATACCACTGTGTTGTATTTCACATAGTAAATTGAGCTTGGATGCTCTTTGTTGGAAAAACCTGCAGGGAAAATAATTCACATGTTACATACATTATGACGAAACTTGGCTGTCAGTCTAAATTCGGGGAATAAGGTCAACTTGCTTGAGTAGTGAACACATTCCTTGCTTTTCAGCGTGTGATTCTTTGAACCAAAGGGGATCACAATAGATGAAAATATGAGCTACAACATAAGGTGGCCAGAAATATTTCAGCAAAATTTGTTCTCCACTCCACACTCTTTATTGCTCTCTGGTTCTACCATATCTTACTTATTGTGTGGAAATATGAACTAATAACTATACGTAAAAGCAATCTTCATTCGCTAAATGTACTGCAAAAAAGGCCAGTAAGGATAATTCATAATGCCGCCTACAGAGAACATACTAACTCCTTATTTGTAAAATCACAAATACTTCAACTTGCTGATATAGTTCATCTTCAAAACAGCTAAAATAATGCATAAGGCTAAAAATAACCAATTAGCTAAAAATGGTACACGTTAGGTCATTGTATGGTCATATCACCACGTACTTCGGTACGGGACAAAAATTACAAAATTAAAAAAAAAAAAAAACCTTAAACTGTATTATGGAAAGCAGGAAGTGAACAAATGTAACAGTTACTGATTGTAAAAGTACCAGATGGAGGGGTAGGATTTAATAAGCTTTGCTTCTTCCTACTACTTTTGGACATGTGGAACTGGGAACTGATTATGGGATGCACTCAATTGTAATCTGATGCATGTTCAAATGAAATAAAACCATTACCATTACCAAATGATTCCCAGTGACAGACTACCGACCAGTCCAGGGTGTAGTCCGCCTTAAGCTTGAAGTCAGCTGAGGCTTCCATTGTTGGTGGTACCGATTTTCCCTTCTCTGCCCTGTCAACCGACAACGAAAAACAAAAGGAACAGACACACATCAAGAGGATCTTTCCAACTGTGGGAATCCTACCAAGGCCTACTTCTGTGGCTGGTTTGTCAGAAAAACATCTCCAAACAAAACATAACGATGCATTTTAAAGCCACCAACACCCTCGGACAAAAGCCGGTTCACCCCAAAGACAACATTTAGAGATGCAAATTCAGCAAGGTTGTTGATGTAGTGAATCGTGCAATGACCTCTACGTTGGGGAGACAAAGCAACCCTTACACAAACTCATGACACAACATAGAAGAGCAGTTTCTTCGGGCCCAAAGTCAGCGGCTTATTTGCATCTGAAAAAGGAGGGGCATTCCTTTGACGACAACGATGTCTGAATTCTGGATAGAGGGGACCGCTGGTTTGAAAAAGGTGCAAAAGAAGCCATTTTTGTCAAACTAGAAAGTCCCTTGCTAAACAGAGGAGTTTTGGGCCATCACCTCAACAGCTTAACATCGTGTTAACATCCCTCCCCCAAAGATTGTCTCATTCCCTAAGAAGAGTGGTCACTAATGGGCTGTTTTGCCACCAGGAAAGTGAACGACCGATTGTTATCCAGGGGGGCAACAACCACAGCAACAACTCTATTGGGACTCTACTCAACTGGGACCACCCCCAGGGGGCACACCGTCCAAGGACATGAATAGGGAGACTCCACACTTCAAACGTTTTGCATTGTCGGAGGAAAAAATACCTCTTTTAGCTCTTAGCTTTTAGTTAGATGCCAACCAACCAACCAACCAACCAACCAACCACAACAACAGACCACATCAAACAACAAAATGGGCTGCCAACCAACCATCCATCCAACCAACCATCCATCCAACCAACCAACCAACCAAGCAACCAACCAACCATCCAGCCAACCAACCATCCAACCAACCAACCAACCATCCAACCAACCAACCAACCAACCATCCATCCATCCATCCAGCCAACCAACCAACTAACCATCCATCCATCCAACCAACCAACCATCCAACCAACCAACCAACCAACCAACCAACCAACCAACCATCCAAACAACCAACCAACCAACCATCCAACCATCCATCCAACCAACCAACCAACCATCCATCCATCCATCCATCCAACCAACCAACCAACCAACCAACCAACCAACACAGGCCATATTGGACATCAGTGATGGGAATAACGCTGTTTAAATAAACGGCGTTGTTAACGCCGGGCGAGTAATGCAGTAGTTACTATTACTGGTAACTCTTGTTACTTTTGTAGTGGAGTAACTCAGTTACCTTTTTGGAGAAGTAACTAGTAACTATAACTAATTGCTTTTTTAAAGTAACATGCCCAACACTGTTGGACATGCATCTATATTGATTGCGTTGTGCTTAGTCACAACATCCTATCCATCCTGGTCACTCCCAATGTGAACCTCAGTATATCTGCTGGAAAACTGGAAATTAGTATTTTATCTTTGAATGTAATGTAAAAGAAATGTTTTTTTTACTGCCACAGGGGGGAATTTCAGATTTACAGCAACGAAAGTACAAGAACACACAAGAGCAGATAAAGTGTAAAAACACGGCAATACAAATCAGAAGTTATATACATTATATATAGCTATATAGTACGTACATGTTGACCAAGTCACAGGTTTACAGTATTTAACGGTTATTGCACTTGTTTATTGCTTGGTTATTGCATGTTTTATTGCAAGGCTATTGTAAAGGATTTTTGGAGCAGTTTTTTATGACAGAATCCGACAGCTGCACAACGGAAAGACCTGCAGTATCTCTCCTTCACACACTTTGGTTACATCAGCCTGTCTCTAATGAAGATACTTAGTGCAGTAAGTCTGTGTCGGAAGGAGGTAGACTTTTTGTATCCTTCCCCTAAACCATGATGTTGAACAATTTATGTTTTTAGGTCATTTGACAATTGTTTTGAGGCTACAAATTTTTTTATATAGTGCTTTTCAGAACACTCAAAGACGCTTTACATTGAAGAAAAATAGAGTCCATACATTAATTCATAGCTAAAAACATGGCTAAAAAGCAGGGCACAACAATGTCCAAATTCTGGATAGTTGTTACTCGTCAGAGAAGATGCAACTTTCCCATGATTGGCTCCACTTGTGTATGCAGGTCAAGGGTCAAAGAGCTTACCAAACAAATGTTGTGTTCCAATAATTAGTGTTCAAATCAATAAAACAAATAGGGGTGCCCAAATTTATGCACCTGCCTACTTTTGTTTAATTAATTATTGCACTGTAAATCCTATAAAGTTCATTTCACTTCCCATCTATGATTGTGTTAGTCTGCTATCTGATATATTTCACTGAAATTGCTGATCCCGACAACCAGCGATCATGTTGAAAATGACCAGGGGTGCCCAAAATCTTTCATGCCACTGCACATATAAGTATACATTGGTCACGGCCTCCCCCCCCAGATAGGAAAAGGCATGGCATAACAGATGACTGGGTCATACATGGATCAGATCAATCATCACTCCCCAGGCTCTCCCATAGCGTTTAAACACATGCACACCCTTTTTAGCCATTTAAGCTGAACCCATCTTCCCTTGTGGGGTGTTAACGGCGGAGCACATGTGGCTGAAACGCTGTTTTAATGTGATGTAGAAACTTCCACAGGAACAATCCATTCCACCCAGCAGAGCTCTTTCAGCACCTCATCATCATCATCAGCATCCCAGCCACCAAGGAATAACAATTCTTTGTCTTGACGATTAATTTAAGCCTCACTGCAACAAGTGCCGGCGCTCACTGATGGGGTGGGGGTTGTGCTGCAACGTGATAGAATCAAACATCGGGATGCTTTATCTGTCTTAGTTTGGCAGTTGCGCCGTCTGGCTCCCATGTTTGTTAACATTGCTATGGAAATGTTGGACATAACAGTTATTATCATAACGGGAGTCATGATGAGGGGATTTCCACTGAAGGAGTGCATGTGTGTTTAACCGTCAAGAGGTGTGTATATTGTGAGTGTGTGTGTGTGTGTGTGTGTGTGTGTGTATCTCTGAGAAGGAAATGCAAGCACAGATTGGGGAGATACTATGTGCGTGGTGATAGGGGTGGTTTGGACTAGAAGATCATGCAGGTTTGTGCAGCCAAGTCCTTTTCTTCATCTGTGGAGCCTGCATTAAATTTTCTCTCACTAGAAGGATTTATTGGAGGAATATTGTTGCTTTTCATTCTGTGATCTACCAGGTTTTGTAAATCAAAGCTAATATAAAGTTCCTGTTATGTTAAAATGAATGCTTTTCAGCTTTTTGTTGACTTTTTAGTTCAATACATCACTTTACTGCAGTAAGATTTGTATGATTAGCCAAAGATTTTCTTAAAATTTTTTTAAAAAATTTAAAACATTTTTTAAAAAATTTAAATATTTTTTAATTTTTTTTTTACATTGTTTAAAAAAATTTAAACATTTTTTAAAAAAATATAAACATGTTTTTAAAAAAAAATTAAATTAAAAAAAAAAATTAAAAATTTAAATTTTTAATTTTTTTTTTTAATTTTTAATTTTTTTTTTTTAAATTTAAATTTTTAAAAAAATTAGCCAAACCTTTATCGTAAATATTGCATGTAACAAACAAGTACATTTTCCCAGTATTCGTTCTCCACTTTGTACTTCAAATTTCGCAGCTTCGCTCGATTATTTTTCAAAAACATATAAATTACAGTCCGATGTAGCAAATTGTTTTTGGCTAAATTAAGCATGTTCAAGCATAAAAATTGTTAAAGTAACAAAATTAAAAATATGTAGCTTTCAGAAAACATAGATCAGGGGTGGGAAAACTACAGCCCGGGGGCCACATCCGGCCCGCCAAGTGTTTGAATACGGCCCGCCCTTTCTTTCCAAAGTATGTCATTGAAACATGGCTTGAGCCAACCTTTTGATGGTTTAGGTAGCTTTTTTTTAAATCAATTTTGTTATGGTTAGAGGTAGCACACAGACCTCACAGCTAGGAGACCCGAGTTCAATTCCACTTTCGGCCATCTCTGTGTGAAGTTAGCATGTTCTCCCCGTGAATGCGTAGGTTTTCTCCGGGTACTCCGGTTTCCTCCCACATTCCAAAAACATGCTAGGTTAATTGGCGACTCCAAATTGTCCACAGGTATGAATGTGAGTGTGAATGGTTGTTTGTCTATATGTGACAAAGACAGCTGGGATAGGCTCCAGCGACCCTCGTGGGGATAAGCGGTAGAAAATGAATGAATGAATGAATTTTGTTGTTTGATGTGGTCTGCTGTTTACAAAGTTGTCCTGAAAAAAAGGACACAAACGCATATAAAGCAGATTGCATGACACTTACATGACAGATACAATAAATCCAGATGGACAGTTACTTCTGGACCCCTGTCAATTTAAATTAATTTGGCCCGCGAGTCAAAAACTTGACACATAGATAAAGAAAACCTACAAAATTAGAACCGTGATGTGGTGAGGGACGACTGTAAAATGAAACCAACCACTAATAACATACGTAACACATGCAGTGATTTGAAAAAGTGTTATTTCCAAAAATCGCCTCAATCCCAGCTGAGCATCCCATTGAGCCAACGCCAAAGCAGAGACCCACCTAAATTACTATTACACGACATAGCTGGATTTATTTGAATGAACCCATAATAGCAATGATTGTGTTAAACATGCAGTATTTACACTCAGTACATATGTACAATCACGTGTCCATATGTTTGCACTTACGCTTTGTGGATTTTGGCATTGGAAGCTCTGAGTGACTGTGAACTGGAGGACAATTTCATGGTTCACTTCCACTACTTCTTTGCTTTTTGTGAGTGTTGAAAGGCTGACCTTTAAAGTCTCACATGCTCCGTTTCCTGGAGGAACTGTACTGTTTTGTTTTTTTTTTTCGCTGTTGCTTTGCTTGTGTTTTAGTTTTTCATCAAATTCCATGTGGAGACTTTTATTTCAACGCTTTGACTCATCTGAATGAAGTCGTCTGGTGTCAAACGAACGTCACTTTTGTACAATAATAGAGTTTCTTTTTATGTATTTTGGCAACAATGATGATGGAGATGCACAGAAACAGTTGTTAAAACAGGTGCACATATATTACAGCCCGGGTTCTTGTCCATCTTATTATTATCAAACCAACCACTACAGTCGTGTTTTGCTAAATCGCCGTTCAAACGTCGCTACCTCGCTTTATTGCCAAAAAATAATTCATGAATAAATGATCAAGGTCGCTCATGGAAAAGTACTGAGAGGTGAAGATAGTAAACAGACACGCTATCGGCAGAGTTAGAACCAGTTTGAGCCAGTCTCTCGCACAAAAACTTGACTTCACTTCCAGAGGGGTGTGGCTACTGTGTACTATCTGTGTACTTTTTTCATTTTGGGCTCTTCTTCGGTTATTCCTCATTCTCTGTTAGCAACGCAGTGGTCATCATCATGATGGGCAAAATTTTAAAAAATGTGCACTGTTTTTATTTTTATTTTTATTTTTATTTTTATTTTTATTTTTATTTTTATTTTTATTTTTATTTTTATTTTTATTTTTATTTTTATTTTTTTTTACTGTGATATAGGAATGTTAAATGCTGTGAAATCCTGGTAATACAGTAAACCTCGGATATGTCGGATTCAATTGTTCCCACTGGTTTTGTCCGATATAAGCGAAATCCGTTATATGCGTATACCTGAAAATGTCCGTTTTACGCATATATCGGATTTATATCCGGTATATGCGTAAATCGGATTTTATCCGTTATAAAAAGGCACTTCCTTGACTATGTTTCCAATGTACCTGGACGCGCAGGCAACGCTGCAAACGCTGCAAATGACGTCGTATAGCGGCCTGTCACGATTCGGCGAATCGGAGCGCCACGATGCGGCCATCCGAGGGAAATTTAATGGAAATGCATTGGAACTGGACTGGAGATTTTGTCCGAAATAGGCGAAATCCGTTATAAAAAATCCGATATATGCAATGAATTTTTATTGGAAATGCATTACAGAAAAATCGGTTCTTTTTTATCTGTCCGTTGTGAGCGAATTTCCGATATATCCGAGTCCGATATATCCGAGGTTTACTGTATTTAACAGTGTAGTAGTGATCGGGCTCTTTTTTTAAAATCTTTTTTAATATCTTTCAAACACAGAAAAGAGACATATATGTTCAGGATTGTGGATGATGGGCAAAATTCGAAAAAAAGTGCACTGTTTATTATTTATTATTTATTTTTTATGTATTATACTGTGATATAGGAATGTTAAATACTATGAAATCCTGGTAATATTTAACAGTGTAGTAATGATCTGGCTCTTTTTTTATATTTTTTAAATATCTTTAAAACACAAAAAAGAGAAAGACATTTATGTTCAGGATTGTGGATGATGGTGATGGAAGCGCTAAAAGAGAAGAAGTAGTTTTTACAAGTTTTAATATAAGTCGTAACTTGTACTGAATGAACTCCTAAGTCACTAAGTTGTAAAATCAGTCAATGCAAAAATGAAAAGTAATAAAACAAAAAGAACAACTTCTTACTTTCCTTCCTGTGGTTGACTTGCAGACCTTAAAATATTTCTCCAGTCTAGTCTGGAAGGATAACCTCTTCTTCTCCTCCCAGATCTTCTTTTAACAGTGGACAGAATCTACAGTTTATATCTGCAGCATTCAATCATCTTTCATCATCACATCATTTATTTTCAGTTGCCATGTACAGTAAATGGCTTTCCTTTTTCATGGTGCACGGTTCCTTGGGAGACATCATGAAGTGTAAAAACGCAACTAACTCTATAAGTTATAGCTAGTTCTTCTTGGTGCTTACAAACCATTTGTGGGTTCATAACCAAGAAACGAAACCAAGACGGAACACCTTAACTGAGCACCACCTGCAGAACGAAGATGCTTTGGAGTTGGATTCCAAGGGGAAGGCAGTCTCTTCTTTCTGTTGGGTTGAATTTTTTTGCACACACACACACACATACACACACACACACATGCAATCCTGTAATCAAGGGAAAGCAGGAAGGATTAGTTGGACATTAACGATGATTAATGAGAAATATAAAAAAAAGGCAGCCAAACAAGGCCTTGACTTGGCATCACTTGGCGGCTTTGAAGAGGGCTCCTCTTTCTTGTTCTTTTGTGGGCACTCCGCAAGCCAACGCGCAGGCCGCAGAGAGCGCACAACACAATATGCATAGCTACACACGTGCACACACACACACACACACACACACACACACAACACACTTTTCCATCTGCTTTTTACTCTGACTGAGGATCTATAAATCAAAGCTGGGATGAAAAAGGAACACAGGGCTTGTGTTTAAGCATGGTATAAAGTGTCAGTGTGTGCAGATGTGTGTGAATGATTTCAAGGAAACTGCACAGCTGTAAGCCCCCCCGCCCCAACCCTGAATGGAGAAGAAACTAAGGGCAGACATTCATTAATGTCTTTTTGCAGGCTTCTACGCGAGACCACTTTAATCGAGCGCAGTCAAACGCACACTACGATTCATCCAGATTGAAACTGGACTAGGTGGGACAAACACTCGGGCCGTCCTTTCTAGTCAGTCTAGCGTTTGTTTCACCTTGCGTCTTCTCAGACACAAACAAACTCAAACACACCAGTTGGGATCGATCAAAGCTTGGATGAAAACCGGAATGCAGACCTTGTATTTGGTAACGGTAATGGTAATGGTTTTATTTCATTTGAACATGCATCAGATTCCAATTGAGTGCATCCCATAATCAGTTCCCAGTTCCACATGTCCAAAAGGAGTAGGAAGAAGCAAAGCTTATTAAATCCTACCCCTTCGTCTGGTACTTTTACAATCAGTAACTGTTACATTTGTTCACTTCCTGCTTTCCTAATATAGTTTAAGGTTATTTTTATTTATTTTTTACAAAAAATATTATTATTTTATTAATATTTTTATTTTATTTATTTTACCTGAACCAGTCATGATGTGCTATATATATCACTATATTGACACTTACTATGGTACCCATTATGTCATTGGATGGTCACTTCGTACTTTGGTACAGGACAAAAATAAAAAAAATAAAAATAAAAAAAAACTTAAACTATAATATAGTTTAAGGTTATTTTTATTTTTTTCATTAAAAATATTATTATTATTTGATTTTATTTATTTTATTAATATTTTTATTTTATTTATTTTACTTGAACCAGTCATGATGTACTATATATATCACTATATTGACAGTTACTATGGTACCTATTATGTCATTGTATGGTAATATCACCTCATACTTTGGTACAAAAATTTAAAAATTTGAAAATTTAAAAATTTAAAAATTTAAAAATTTAAAAATTTAAAAATTTAAAAATTTAAAAATTTAAAAATTTAAAAATTTAAAAATTTAAAAATTTAAAAATTTGAAAATTCGAAAATTTAAAAATTTAAAAATTTAAAAATTTAAAAATTTAAAAATTTAAAAATTTAAAAATTTAAAAACAAACTACATCAGGAAAGCAAGAAGTGAAGAAATGTAACAGTTACTGATTGTAAAAGTACCAGATGGAGAGGTAGGATTTAATAAGCTTTGCTTCTTCCTACTCCTTTTGGACATGTGGAACTGTGAACTGATTATGGGATGCTATAAAGCATCAGTATGTGCAGATATTTATATTTGTGTATGATTTCAAGGAAACTGTAGTTTTATAGAAGACACTAAGGGCTGACGTCGAGTCATCTCTTTGCGACACCATGCTACTCACGTAGAGTCAAAGAATTCTTTTCACACTCAGTACTATTAATAGAAAAGAACCTGCCATGTGGGAATATGAATTCTTAAAAGAAACATTTTCTGTACTGCTTCATGTATGTATTGCGATCCTGTGGAAAAAAAGAGAAAAAAAAGAATGATTTGTGTGTACGGTGAGATGTTCCCATGCTATGGAGCGTCAAGCAGCTGGCTGGACAGCAGCCAAGCCAAACCTGTGGCCGATGGAAGCAGACCAGGCCAACACGGATCTCCATTCCTATTATCCAAATCACGGAGCAATAGAGAAGTTGATGAGAAGTCTTTCCTGTTTAAAATTGATAGACCTGGGAAAGCAGGATCAACCGTGTGTAAATGTCCAGCCTGTGTAGAAAACAAAGCCACATTCCCAAACCCCACTCAGAAAGATCTAGAGCCAACTCTCCTGTTTCTACTTTTTGTCCGCTCATTAGGGCGGCCAAGCCGTCCTCGTGCTGAACGAGGTCGAGGTGAACCAACAGGGGAGTTACGGATCCCATTTGGAAACCATTCTCCTTCTCCGTCGGGAATGTTTGCACGTCTTCTGGAGATGACTGCAGTGATGTCACACACTGGCACAGCACTGCTGTGTCAGGAAAGAGGGGGCGGGAATGAAGGGAGTAGCGAGGAAAACGGGAAGGAGAGAGTGAATTGCTGAAACGCCAGTTTTTTTTTTCCCCCCCCCTTTCTCACCACACTGTAAATTAGTATGCCGGTTCCTTGATGGAAAACATTTGGGGGGTAGCACAGAGGGGGCCTCGGAGACCCTGGAAATGCGAGAGCTCTGTGTAAGGTGGGGGTGGTTCTGGTTTTGGTGTTCTTTCAGTTAAAAAGGCTGAGGTCCCAGTAGAGGAACTATCGAGCCCGAGTGAGCAGATGAGCCTGGCTGCTTCTAATAAAGTTTCTACAAGCTCCATATTTGATGGAAAAATCAGAGGAGGTATAAACAGCTTGGCCTCGCACACTTCTGGAGATAATTAGGTCAGAATAGTCCAATTTCCACTGTCTAATGTTGACTGTTTCTTGAAGTGGGATATGTTGCAATCTTTGTACATAATCCAACAAAACCATCATAGTCAGCTGCTGGGTAGAATCTCGTAAAAACCAAAAAAATCGGTTTGTCTTTCATGAACATGACTGAAACATAATTTACCCTTAACTGTAACAGTCAAGGGCAAATGGTTAGAACGCAGGCCACACAGCTAGGAGAACCCAGTGTGATACCCTTGGCCATCTCTATGTGGATGCATGGTTTTTTTTCCGGGCAGCTGGGATAGGCTCCAGCACCCCCGCGACCCTGGTAAGGATAAGCGGTAGACAATGAATGAATGAATATAACAGTCAACCCAATTGTCTTGAGTACCCCATCACTTACAGTTAGGTTTGGGTATGGAGCATCGATCGGAATCGGTACGAGATCGTTCACATTTCTTTATGTCGATGCCTAGATTCAATCCTGACGTCACAAATAGCTGCTCCAAAGAAGAAGCCAGTGCAAAACAACGAATAAGAAGACGCTAAAAGGTTTGGCCACTGTGTCCACTCATGAGGAGGTTTGATGTAAAATAAAGAACGGGACGGGTACGTTTCATCATGTTTAAGCTACCAACAGTCAAGACACCTTTTCCGCCCAAACAACATTCTTCCGGTCTTCCGTTGGCGACATCCTGTTTACGAAATAAGGCTACATAGCTTACACCAACTCGGAGACAGAAACCAAAGTATACGACTGCTAAGCGATAACATTTCCTGTGTAAATTTCATAGACAGATATTTTGTCGATAAATATTTAGTCTCTCACAAAAAGTAATCATCTTTTGTTGAAGTAAACAACTCACAGAGAACTTCAGACACCCTCATTTTTAGACCATGCAATTTTTTATGACCCTTAATCGCATCGGAATTGAGAAACCCAATCAAAAACAAGAATCCAAAAAAGGAATCAGAACTGGAACTGGAACCGGAACTGTTCAAATTCAGACGATTCCCAACAATGTATGTGTACCCCTGGTACTGCGCTACCTGGTAATGGTAATGGTAATGGTAATGGTAATGGTAATGGTAATGGTAATGGTAATGGTTTTATTTCATTTGAACATGCATCAGATTACAATTGAGTGCATCCCATAATCAGTTCCCAGTTCCACATGTCCGAAAGAAGTAGGAAGAAGCAAAGCTTATTAAATCCTACCCCTCCATCTGGTACTTTTACAATAAGTAACTGTTACATTTGTTCACTTCCTGCTTTCCATAATACAGTTTAAGGTTTTTTGTTGGTTTGTTTGTTTTAATAATGTACAGTAAACCTCGGATATATCGGAAAATATAAGCGAAATCCGTTATATGCGTATACCGGAAAATGTCCGTTTTACGCATATATCGGATTTATATCCGGTATATGCGTAAATCGGATTTTATCCGTTATAAAAAGGCACTTCCTTGACTATGTTTCCAATGTACCTGGACGCGCAGGCAACGCTGCAAATGCTGCAAATGACGTCGTATAGCGGCCTGTCACGATTCGGCGAATCGGAGCGCCACGATGCGGCCATCCGATATATGCGAGGGAAATTTAATGGAAATGCATTGGAACGGGACTGGAGATTTTGTCCGAAATGGGGGAAATCCGTTATAAAAAATGCAATATATGCAATGAATTTTTATTGGAAATGCATTACAGAAAAATCGGTTCTTTTTTATCTGTCCGTTGTGAGCGAATTTCCGATATATCCGAGTCCGATATATCCGAGGTTTACTGTACCTCGTACCTTGCCATTGCATTAATGTTTAACATTTTTTGGTTCGTTGTTAAGGTTTTACAGCCTCAAAAATGAGAAACATGAAAGTTAGTTTAACTTTTTTTTTATTTGCAGGTCAATTAGTCCGTTATTATTATCCGTTATTATGCAGAAACTACACAACCAAATTCATGCACATAACAAGATTTTGACACTGCCCCAAAATTAAAATGGTACATTCCCGTTTACCCATTCATTCCTTCCAGCTGTTAGACAGTCTGAACAAAAAAAGTGGCATGAGCCAAAGAAAAAAAAAATCTTTTCTTGAGTCTTACTTCCTGGTTCTTTTGACTGCCTTCCTATCGGACTAGTAGTTCATCACACAATTTAAAAAGTCTTCCAGTTGTATTATTACAATGCCTTTGAATACCGATTACAAAAGGTCATAACCTCTGGCTAGTACTATTGCAACCTGCCCGCTACCCACTAGTGTAGTGTCTTGCTGTAACATCTTTGGGAACCGTCCTATGCCCACTATCCTTTACACTCTTTACACAGGTGTGCCAAAACCAAAATAGTTTGAGGAACTTACATGTAATTTGTGACAGTGATAAAAATAAAAACAATGAATAAAAACTGTATGCAAATCAGTCCTTCACGGTTGTATAACAATATGATCTCACATTAAAGTTGGACAGTAAAAATATCGGATTACCATAATGAGTCTCTGCTGCACTGGCAGTGTCATGAAAACACGTACGCCTAAATTTAAGCCGGTCCCAGAGGCCAGGCAAAACAAAGATCCAGGAAAAAGGCCCCTGCTTTGGTGTGCAGTCCCAGCACAGAGCTGTTAAGAGTGGAAAAACAACAGGAAACACATGTGGAGGCCTTCGTACAGGGAGGAATAGAAGGGCAATGGAGCAGCCAGGAACCAGGCTGAGACCCAACCTCACATGGACTGTTCCACTGACACTTCCTTATCCGCTGCATGAAGGCAAAGGTCGGAGCAGCGGGACACGCGGAGCCGCTATCGATGCTGAGCTCAGCTGCAGGAAGCGGCCTGGCACGGAGTGATGGCTGAAAACGGAAAAAGGACGGGATGATGGATCCGAATGGAAATGGTCACTTGTGGAATTGTCATACTTACATAACCAAGACATATAGTTGGGAATTATTGACGGAAAAACACCTCTGACACCAGGAGAGTATCAAAAATGAACAATTTATGAGCAAAGCATTCCCAGCATTCAGTATTTGTAAGAGTTTGGAATAAAATGATAAAATTGTGGCTATAAGGTGGCTGACTGGTTTAATTTTTCCGCATAACGGAAAGCCACATGTGTAAGTTGTCATCACTTTTCCTCAGCTGCCCGAAGATGAAAAGCTTCTGGGAGAAGACGTTGACTGTAAGCGGCGTTCATCTACAGCTCATACGTTCAATTTCGCCTACAAAGGAACAAAGCTGTTTTCCATCCATTCGAATCCGCTTCAAGGCTGGAGCTTATCCCAGAAGACCGAGGGAAAGGTTGGACTCTGCCGTGGATTCATCACCAGTCGACTGCAAGGTCATTTTGAATGGGGTGGTAAAACACGGTAGAGTCAGGGGAATGGAAAACCAGGGATAAAACTGTGACATTACGAGTTATTCATTCATTTTCTACCGCTTTTCCTCACAAGGGTCGCGGGGGTGCTGGAGCCTATCCCAGCTGTCTTCGGGCGAGAGGCGGGGTACACCCTGGACTGGTGGCCAGCCAATCACAGGGCACATATAGACAAACAACCATTCACACTCACATTCATACCTATGGACAATTTGGAGTCGCCAATTAACCTAGCATGTTTTTGGAATGTGGGAGGAAACCGGAGTACCCGGAGAAAACCCACACGGAGAGAACATACAAACTCCACACAGAGATAGCCGAGGGTGGAATCGAACCCTGGTCCTCCTAGCTGTGAGGTCTGCGCGCTAACCACTTGACCGTCGTGCCGCCCCCATTTCGAGTTATAGTATATGGAAATAAAACACCAAACAGAACACAATAACGATCCCATGTGTCCAATACTCTTGTGCTGTTGTTATCATATACTAAGTTATCAATGATAACTAAGTTATCAATGTTATCAGTTATCATATAATCATTTGTGATTCACTTCAAAACTGTTACAGGAACGGTCATTTTTTAATGACTTTTTTTGATTTTTTATGATTTTTTAAAATTAATTTCCTGAAGAACGGGTTCACAACTAGTGGGTCGGGACACAAAAGTGGGTCGCAGGTCCATTCACATTAAAATATGATAATATACAGTCAATTTACTATTTTGTAATAAAATTGCAGAATATTTAAGTCCTCTTCCTCTTCTTAGCAGAAGAAAAAATAATATCACAAATTAAAAGTACTTTTAGAAAATTAAGTAAATAAAATTGTGAAATATTTTAGTCCTCTTGCTCTTATGAGTGTGAGTAAATTTCTCATTTAGTGCATTTTTTTATTTGTGCATTATCTGTATGCAGTTATCATATCCTTCTTCATTTCTTGATAAAATGTCATAATAAATTCCTCAAAAACATACATAAAATGAAAATAAAAAAATAAAATAAAATTGATTAAGAGAAGAATAAATAATATCTCAAATTAAAAGTACTTTTAGAAAATTAAGTAAATAAAATTCCGGAATATTTTAGTCCTCTTCATCTTATGAGTAAATTTCTTATTTAGTGCATTTTTTACTTGTGCATTATTTGTATGCAGTTATCGTATCCTTCCTCATTTCTTGCTAAAATGTCATAATAAATTCCTCAAAAACATACATAAAATGAAAATTAATAAATAATATCACAAGTTAAAAGTACTTTTAGAAAATGTAAGTAAATTAAAATGAGTGAATAAGAGGTGAGTCGCGACTTAATGACCAGTGGAAAATATTTTATTTTATTTTATTTTATTTTATTTTATTTTATTTTATTTTATTTTATTTTATTTTATTTTATTTTATTTTATTTTATTTTATTTTATTTTATTTTATTTTATTTTATTTTATTTTATTTTATTTTATTTTATTTTATTTTATAAAATATTAAGCACATGTCTTTAATGTACAGGGGAGGGGTGCCCAGTCTCAAAGCACCAATCATTTCTCTTTGCATCCAATGGAACTTATGTTGCAAATGATGTAATAGTCAAATTAGTCTATGACATCATTTCATATGATCCGTATGAAATGTAACTTGCCAGATGGAAATGTCAGCATGTCCCAGGTCAACGAGACTTACTGAGACTTTACCGGCGTCATCACCTCAGGTCTGCAGGTACCTTACTTGGATGGACCAGCTAAAAGGATGGAAAAGCTGATCTTTTGCACTGCAGCTGGATTCCCCTCTTTCGCTTTAAACGAGTTTGGGATGATTTGTTTCCCATTTGTTTTCTGTCATCATCAATATTCCAGTGTGAAAGAAAATAAATACAGGTCTTGGGAATCTACAGTGTGACGGTTCCAAGAGACATTCATCAATGAAGTAACATTCTTCTTATGTAACAGACCCTGGTTGGGTTCAGTTCTTGTCACAGTTTATTTAACTTGATTTCCCTAAATAGGAACCTTATTGCATTGCATAAGTCCTCAGTGGAGCAGAGGAGGGGTATGATGGGAAGAGATGATGAAAAAATTAGTGGAAAATATGACTTGGGCACACAATGGCAAGTGAACTTCATGCTTTAATCTTTGACCCGACTCTACTTACCTTGTACACATTTGATTACATATGCTTTGAAATTTGGTGTCATAAAAATGGTTTTATTAGCTGTTACTGCATTACTGCAAATGCTACAATGCTACAATACCAAGGGTGGTAGGGCTCACCTTTAAAGGCAGGATAAGGAGCTCGGTCATTCAAAGTCGAGTCGTTGCTCCTCCACATTGAGAAGAGCCAGTTGAGGTGGTGGTCTCGGGTGTCTGGTTCGGTTTCCTCCCGGATGCATCACTGGGTGAGGTGTCAAACTGACAAAACGGCCCCAGGGTAGACCTAGGACAGACTGGGACGATGTCATCATTATATTTGTGCCTTTCAGCACCATGATACTTTGTTTTTTAAAACGTTTACCGATTAGTCTCATTCAGGGCCGCACCATCTTGTGGTGATATCTCATCTTTGCACCCATTTCAACAACATGGTATATATATAAATATATATGTTTTTTATTATATTTTTTTAATATTTTTTTATATTTTTATTGTTTTCTTTATTATATTTATTATATTTTATTTTATTATTTTATATTTTATTTATTATTTTATTATATTTATTATATTATTAGGGATGTCAATCGATTAAAATATTTGATCATGATTAATTGCATTTTGTTTGCATGTTAACTCACAATTAATCACATTTAATCACAGATGGAAATAAGTTTTTATCTATAATAAGTAGAGGAAATATCTTTGTGGTAAACGATTTGTTGTGCAACTACAAGGATAATTAAATCAAATTTTATGTAAAGGGATATCAATTTGGGAACTTATTTGAGCCATTATTTCAAAAAATAGAGACAGCAAGCACATTGTTGTATTACTATTTTTTAAAATTTTATTAATTATATTTTTATTATATTTATTATATTTTATTTTATTATTTTATATTTTATTTATTATTTTATTATATTTTTATTATATTTTTATTATATTTATTATATTATCAGGGCTGTCAATCGATTAAAATATTTGATCATGATTAATCGCAATTTGTCCATGTTAACTCACAATTAATCACATTTAATCACAGATGGAAATAAGTTTTTATCTATAATAAGTAGAGGAAATATCTTTGTGGTAAACGATTCGTTGTGCAACTACAAGGATAATTAAATCTAATTTCATGTAAAGGGATATCAATTTGGGAACTTATTTGGGCCATTATTTCAAAAAATAGAGACAGCAAGCACATTGTTGTATTACTATTTTTTTTTATTTTATTAATTATATTTTTATTATATTTATTATATTTTATTTTGTTATTTTAAATTTTATTTATTATTTTATTATATTTTTATTATATTTATTATATTATTAGGGCTGTCAATCGATTAAAATATTTGATCATGATTAATCGAATTTTGTCCATGTTAACTCACAATTAATCACATTTAATCACAGATGGAAATACGTTTTTATCTATAATAAGTAGAGGAAATATCTTTGTGGTAAACGATTCGTTGTGCAACTACAAGGATACGTACACCAAATTTTATGTGTAGGGATATCAATTTGAGAACTTATTTGGGCCATTATTTAAAAAATACAGTCAGCAAGCATATTTTTATATTACTATTTTTCTTTATTTTCTTTATTATTAATTAACGTTAATCGCACATCCAAAAATTTGCCACCGTTAAAGGGAACTTCCGTTAAAAAACAAATTTGAAATGAAATGAAATTGAAGTGTTTTCTGATAATTTCATTTCATTGAATTTTTAACTATCATTCAGACTTTTGCTGATACGTTTTGTCGGATATTTTACAGTAAAGAATCTTTTGTATCCAGAAAGCCAAGTCTCTCTCTTGAGTATATGAAAATAAAATAAAACTGTTGGATACAACAGTTGAATGTCAGAAGATGATTTGGACGATTGACCCACCGTATTTTATTGATGGGCTCTATTTTGGTCATTGCATAATACATATTTCTTTAACGAAAAAATAATAACCTGTAAATATTCTGATGATAAATGATATTTCTGCTGACAAGAAACTGGAGACTCGGTGTTCCCTTCCCACGCTTACTTGTATCACAGAATACTTTAGCAGATATTTGGCTGCACAAACTTTGCGGTCAGTACATCCAAAATAAATTCAAAGTTCCAGTTGTGTGAGACAATAAACCAAAAGCTTGTCTGATGAGTTATTCAGAAGGATTTTTAAGAGGCGGGAGAAATCACACACAGATTGCAGACTAGCATCTGTTGAGTCAATAAAAAGGTGCACCAACACTTCCACACAGATTGGCCTCTTGATCCCCGAAGTCTGACTTGACCGCATTCTTAACGCAAACAAACAGGTGCATTGTGGGGGGGGCAGCGTGAGAATGCCCGCTCGTGTGACGACAACGATGAGAGACGGCTTTAACACCACAGGCTTTAAGTATACTCTTCAAGGTCAAGATTTTTCTCCCACACGTCTTGTCTGGTGAATAGACTTCTGTGTGGCGCGGTGGCCGGTCCGTCAACACATCCGGATGCCGATGCGATTACCGTGGGGATATTGGGAACGGATTCCTGAATGGCCACTGTCGTATTTCAAGATTAGTGACTATGGTTGACGGTACGGAATATGTTGATTTCATTATCAATGAATAACTCTGTCTGGTCTGGTTGCTTCCTCACGTAGAGTCAAAGTCCAACTGTCTGTTTCCTTTCTGTTCCTTACTGGCTTTACTTTAATGTCAAAAACGGAGGACTTTTGTTTTATGTCTTTTTCTATTGGATGCTGTGCAGATGCTGTTCATAGCACTGATCCCCAAGAGGATCACTCTTTGGAGATGGGAGGTGATGAGCACTGAGAAGCATAAGGACTATGAAATCGTCCTGTAAAGCCTCTGTGATTCGGGTGAAGACGGTGTGCCGGGACATCGCAGAGGTCTGTGAGGAAGCATGCTTCAACCTAATGCCAGCACAAAAAAAAAAAAAAAACAACCCTCTTCTCCTGTTCTCAACATCTGCAGACACTCAGAGTTTCCATGTTCTGGCTTGATGAACCACAACACATGTTGAGTCTGAGAGAACACTTATACAAGTACAAATCCACGCACACGATGACCAAGGACTTGTGTTTGTGCGCTCAAGGCAAGGCCAAATATGTTCCTGCCAGAGTACAATCAGGAATCAGACATCTTGTTTGGACAAAAACACTTGTTTTTGTAGACCCTGTAAATCACAGCAATTCTTTAATGACAATAGTTGAGACACATACTGTAACTAACTCTAACTCGAGCCAGTCACGGAGTCAACATGAAGAAGACTGAATACTGTTTCAGGGTCAGCAGTCAGGTACTGTTTTCAAAAATACCAATTTTGCACCGGTATTGGATAATATGTAAGGATACTTAATCCTAGTATCTGCAACTTTATTCTGATGACCACCAAAATATAGTGGTTTTCAAACTGGGGGGAAGTGAGGCTAGGGTTACCCTAACCTTAACCTTAACCTTAACCTTAACCTTAACCTTAACTTTAACCTTAACCTTAACCTTAACCTTAACCTTAACCTTAACCTTAACCTTAACCTTAACCTTAACCCAAACCCTAACCCTATGTAAGGATACTTAATCCTAGTATCTGCAACTTTATTCTGATGACCACCAAAATATAGTGGTTTTCAAACTGGGGGGAAGTGAGGCTAGGGTTACCCTAACCCTAACCCTAATCCTAACCTTAACCTTAACCTTAACCTTAACCTTAACCTTAACCTTAACCTTAACCTTAACCCTAACCCTAACCCTATGTAAGGATACTTAATCCTAGTATCTGCAACTTTATTCTGATGACCACCAAAATATAGTGGTTTTCAAATTGGGGGGAAGTGGGGCTAGGGTTACCCTAACCCTAACCTTAACCCTAACCCTACCCTAACCCTAACCCTAACCCTAACCCTAACCCTAACCCTAGCCTAACCTAACCCTAACCCAACCCCTACCCCTACCCCTACCCCTACCCCTACCCTAACCCTTGAACCCTGAACCCTGAACCCTGACCCCAACCCCAACCCCAACCCTAACCCCTAACCCTACCCCTACCCTAACCCTTGAACCCTTGAACCCTGACCCTGACCCCGACCCCAACCCCAACCCCAACCCCAACCCTAACCCAAACCCTAACCCCTAACCCCTAACCCCTAACCCCTAACCCTAACCCTACCCCTACCCCTACCCTAACCCTTGAACCCTGAACCCTGAACCCTGACCCCAACCCCAACCCCAACCCAAACCCTAACCCCTAACCCATAACCCCTAACCCCTAACCCTACCCTACCCCTACCCTAACCCTTGAACCCTGAACCCTGAACCCTGAACCGTGACCCTGACCCTGACCCTGACCCTGACCCTGACCCCAACCCCTAACCCTACCCTACCCCTACCCCTACCCTTGAACCCTGAACCCTGAACCCTGAACCCTGAACCCTGAACCCTGACCCCAAACCCAACCCTAACCCAAACCCTAACCCCTAACCCCTAACCCCTAACCCTACCCTAACCCTTGACCCTTGACCCCTGACCCCTAACCCCTAACCCAGTTTCATTATTAACCTTTTAGGCGCCAGAGTTATTTTTCAAGAAAATATTCAGTTTTGATATTACTACTTCAAACGGTTGTAGCTTGAAAATGGTAATGGATAGTTGCATACTGTAATTAAGAAAATTCACTGGTGACGTCAATTTGCACGGAAATGGTCGGACCCTTGTCTCCACGATACCCAACAGGCTCATCAAAATGTTTAGGTGATTGGCGTTACGGCATATCTTTCATCTGTGGAGCTAATTGTATTCATATTAACTCATTTGCTTTCAACCCAACCATTTGCTTCCAAAGATTTATTACTTATTAGGGATGAGCCAGGTACTCGTTATAAACAAGTATCTATTACAAGTAGTGCACTTTTTCGTCATTATCCGTATTTGTGTTTTTAGAAAATGCTCATTATGTATTCACTTTTCACGCTCTGTGATTGGCCAGCCACACACACCTCTCCCAAGGCTATTTTGGTATATATCTAAAATTATTTGTTAAACCGTAACATGCACGGTGCACAGTGCTGTACAGACACTCAAAAACTCGATTATGGTAGCATGTCCGGATTTTTTCCTTGAATTGTGTGTTTGTCTTATTCCATAAAATTGTCATAAAACAGGCGGGCTACCTACAATATAAGAATTTTATTACTTTTCAGTTAGCAGTACACAGACACTGGTAATGGTAACCTGCATTGACTGACGTTTGACAGTAGCACAAAGCCGGCATCAAGCATTCTGCATGTATGGCTGACATACGTGTGCTAAAATATTACACTCTTCTCGATACGTTGCTGTATGCAAGTTCCAATTTTAAATTTGTTTAATCCGGGGTGCATTTCAGATGCAAGACAGCGAGCACGATCGTGCATCAGTCACTGAGGGTGTTTTGTTTTTTTCATCTGCTTGTTTTGATTGATGATTTAAAGATTTGACCATGTGTTTCCCCTCGATGAATAATTTGTCTCCCAATATTTACTGTTTTTATGTTGTTAAAATGAAATGGAAAATGTAATTAATTCAGCATAGTTAGCAGCACTGCTATTTTAATAGCTTTGGAGCGCTCACATAAGGTAGAGTGGTGAGGTGTACCTGATGTCTCTCCAGAGATCAGATCCAATGCAATAGGATTTGTTGGAGGGTCAACAAAGGGTTTTCACTCCACACAGCTGTGAGGGACACATGGATGACTTACTGAGCGTGGGAAACGAAGCTCTGACTCAGGACACGCACATGGACCTGATATGCAGACCCACCGGCATCTTGGAGACATGATGGTGTTAGTGAGCGTATACTGTATGAGGTGGGCTGGCAGTGGGGGGCCCTCACGTCTCCAAACTGCCCACAGCAGTGGAGTCAAGTGACAGTTGTGCCTCTGACGAAACTTTTGAACTTGTTTTCGGTGGAATGCTGGGCAACCGCCGCCTCGCCGTACTATGTGTGTGTGTTTGTGTGTGTGTGTTTGTAAGCGGCATGAAAAAGTGTTGTGGTAACCCAAAAGTTGTAGAAGACAGGGGTAAAACATACACCAGGCCTGATTTCACGACACAGTTTGATGTTTACATTGAGTCATCCCATTTTTCAACAGACAGCCCCTTTGGTACCGACCTTTTTTTTTTCAGTTTTTTACTGTTTTATAGTTGTTGCAATAAATTTCTTGCTTATTTTTTATTGTCTCACTCCCATTTCTTCTTTTCGTATTTTGAAAATCTACTTCGAACCTCCTTAAGAACAATTATTTCAACAAATCTTTCAACTGGTCTTAAAGGGGACCTATTAAGCTCGTTTTTCAACCCTTTCTATTGAGTTGTAAACTCCCATAGAGCAGCTACACACAATAACCCACACAGAAAACTTTCTAAATCTTCTTAAAACTTCACCTATTCCAGCTGTATTTCCTTGGATTTCCAAAACGGTCTGTTTTAATTTATTCCACCCACGACCCGCCTTCAGGCACGCCCACTCCGCTCTGATTGGTCACACGGCCAATGTGCTTCCTAACTACAAACGAACCCTAATATTGTGGGTATTTGGAGAGCAAATTGAAAAGTGTTTAGGAGCTACTGGCTGGGGACCGCTGGGGACCGCTGATTACCACGTATGAACTAGGCCTGCCCAAGGAGGATCACTCATTGTCGCACACACTTTGTCAGAAGCACCACTGGTGCCGTGGAGCTCAGGAGAACCGGTGGAGGTGTGGTGTGGCCGCTGTCTTCAACCTCGCCTGCCCCAGGAGGAGCACTCATTGTCGGTCACACTTTGTCAGAGGCAACCCCGATGCTGTGGAGCTCAAAAGCCGGTTGTGAGGGTGCCGCGTGGACGCACAGTGTGTCCGAAATTAATGCACCTTTCCCAGCAGTTGAGAATCTTTTATAATACTGTACCATTTAAAATGAATACATAACTAGGCTCATCCAATCTGGCCTGCCCAAGGAGGATCACTCATTGTCGCACACACTTTGTCAGAAGCACCACTGGTGCCGTGGAGCTCAGGAGAACTGGCACATGTGGCCGCTGCCTCTAACCTCGCCTGCCCCAGGAGGAGCACTCATTGTCGGTCACACTTTGTCAGAGGCACCACTGGTGCTATGGAGCTCTAACACCGGTTGTGAGGGTGCCGCGTGGACGCACAGTGTGTGCGAAATTAATGCACCTTTCCCAGTTGATAATCTTTCATAATACTGTACCATTTAAAATGAATACATAAATTTAAGCATTTTTTGAAGAAATTTTGATGAAAATGTATGCCTTGTTCGCTGTGATTTTAGCTGCACATAGACATTGTTATGTAATCACACATATACATTATATGAATTATATAATAACTGACAGAATGAATACTACGGTGGTTGCAGAACAAAGTACCGTAGTCAAAGATTCACCAATTCACCAAGAAAAAACTTCAACGCTCCAACTCTGAGTAGTACAGTAGGTGTCATGTTTTTTGGAATTAAGTTGCAGGATGTAACTTTGTAAAATCAATGATCCACACTCCCTCACATACGTGTGCTCTGTTACAGTACCCAGTGGATGAAATGTGTTTATTAGCGCCCACTTGAGTGGCTTTAAACCAGGCAAGCATTGCCTTATGTTTTTCCATGTGTTGTGTAAAACAACAGTCAATGACCTTTCAACCTCCAAACCTGGCACCAGAACGCTACTGGCCCCAGATTGGCCTTCACACTGGAGGCACGAATCCCAGCCTGCTGCACTTAAATGTAATCTCGGTAAAGTTATTGGGAATTCAATAAAAATAACAGCCACAGATTCTTTCACGACAATTACAGGGTTGAGTGTGGGGCAGATTTAAGAGGAATGAGGGATCGTAAAGTGTAAGGTCTTAAGAAATGATGGGTGATGTAAAGGCTGAGCCTCGAGTTGTGACCACAAAGTGACCACTAATTGACTGTACAAACACTGTTGTGTGATTTCTGAGAGGTGAAAGGTCAACCTCAAAATTATTCTCTGAATCCAAGAATCTTGCAGCGTAATCATTTATTTCATTCCGTATCGTGGTTTTTCACTCTGAGGTTCATGGTCCCTGAAGGAAGCGCAGATTTTTTTATTGTTAGAGTATGGGCCGTTATTTCTGTCAAATGATGGCGTGTGCAGACGTCATTATTAAAATGCAAACATGGAATCAATAGCACATAGAGACACTTGGTTTGAGGCATCCTTTTTCAAATAATTATTGAGAAGGCACAGACACCACGAACAAGTCAACATTGTATTTGTTGGTAATACTCAAAGTAAGGGTGTTTTACGATAGTCGATATTTCACGATTTGATTCAGAGGACTCTGGACCTCGCAGACGAATAGTATGAAAATGTCATGTGAACAAGATCGTACCATTCTGACTGCATAGGGTGATGTGTCGTTGCAACGACACATCATCAGTAGGGTAAAACTAACCTGTCTCACGACGTGAACAATCCAACGCTTGGGGAATTCGGCTTCACAATGATAGGAAGAGCGAAGGATCGAAGGATCAAAAAGCGACGTCACTATCTTTAGAGTTTGGCGGCATAACAACAACAAGAAAAAAAAAGCGTATAATGGATGCTAAGAAGCAAAGCTTTTTAAATCCTACCCCTACATCTGGTACTTTTACAATCAGTCACTGTTACATTTGTTCACTTCCTGCCTTTCTAATCTAATTTAAGTTTTAGATTTTTTTAAATCATATTTTATTTTTTTAAATTTTTTAAATTATTTAAATTTTAAAAATTTTAAAAATTTTAAAAATTTAAAAAATTTTAAAAATTTTAAAAATTTTAAAAAAATTTTTAAATTTTTTAAATTTTTTAAATTTTTTAAATTTTTTAAATTTTTAAATTTTTAAATTTTTTTAAATTTTTTTAAATTTTTTAAATTTTTTAATTTTTTTAAATTTTTTAAATTTTTAAAAAAAAAATTGTGGGCAAGCACGGAGTGAATGGGGCAAAGAGTTCCAAAGGGTGGAGAAGGCTCTGTAATATAATATGTACTATATAATATATAATATGATATAATATAATAATATGGTAACAAATCTGGTTAAATGTCACCCCATCCTCATTTGAGTCTCTAGCTGTCACGGCCACCATAATATGTCACAGTTACGTCAGTGCCAGAGTTTGCATGCAGTCTAACACAACGCACATACACAAGTTTATAAATAAGACCCCTGGATGGGAATAATATACTTATTAAATTCATGTTTTCATTACACATATTTTTTTATCTCTTTCCAGCTGCTCATAACTTTTGTCTGTTTTGGTGTCAGCTGACGTTCCCGAGCTTCTGAGCAAACAGGTTGAACAGGACATGCAGCACATTTTTGAACCGCATGCCCGGCATGAGAATCTGCTTTACAAATATTTTGCTCTGAAGTCTTGAACAGAACAGGAACAAACAATCTTTTTTTTTTTTTTTTGTTAATTTCACAATAAAAACTATTCCATACGTAGTTAGTTCATGTAAATATTTTTTTAGGAAAAAAGGCAAATTATTTATTTATTGCAGAGAATAAACAGAAAAACAGACTGTGTGCATATATTTATACTGTTTATTCTGTATATTTTGTATTTTCATTTTTTAATAGATGTGTCTGCACCTACTTCACCAAAACAAATTCCAAGTATGTGTTTGATCATACCTGGCAATAAACCATTTCTGATTCTGATTCTGATTTTGATTCAGAATCACACCCCCATTGAAAAATAGTAATGAATCAATGTTAATCACTATTCCTATATCATAAAGACAATAATTCCATTTTCATTTACCGTACTTCTGAGTACTTCCTTGATGGTCTTGATTATCTGCATTCTAATATAATGTATAACTCCAGGCCCTTAATGTAGAGGATAAATGTCAACCCTTTGCATGATGCACATTTCAGGGGGGGTATGTCCATCATACACCAGAGATCCATATTTCATTGTGGTGATTCGGAGAGTGTAGCGGCTCGTAGCCAGCGGCGGAGAAAGTCGTTGCATCGAATGTCTTCTGAGCTTGAATCAAAGCATTACGCAGCTCCTCGGCTTTTTGTCGGCCAGCAATTTGGCTTGGCACGCCACCAAATTTTCTTTATATATTGTGTGAAAAAAACAAGGAATATAAAAATCAGCTGTTAGTTTCAGAAAAAACACAGTTGACATTCATTGTTTGGTTTTCTGCAAGCGGCGCTGTGTGATGCATTTTCACATCTCGTGCTTCTTTAAACCTTTATACACTCATTTCTAATAATCTTAAACTATCATTCATTCATCCGATCATTCTCATTGGAGTTGCGGGGGTATGCTGGAGCCTATCCCAGCTGACTTAGAGTGAGAGGCGGGGTACACCCTGGACAGGTTGATCTTAAACTGTTTAAGTGTTAAAATATTTAAATATATGGTGGTATTTCCTAAATTTCACTTTCCAGATCATCAATCAAATTTCAATATTAGTCAATGACAAAACAACTGAACACAAAATTCAGTTTTTGAATTTTTTTTTAGTAAGCGAAAAATAAAAAATCTTAATCAACATGGCTTTGTGTGGAAAAAGTGATTGACCCCCCCAACATAATAACTGGTTGGGCCACCCTTAGCAGCAACAACTGCAATCAAGAGTTTGTGATAACCCACAGATTTGGGCCCACTCATCTTTGCCGAATTGTTGTTCATAATTCCGTAACATTTGAGTTTTTAGGATTCAGGTCAGGACTTGGACCAGACCACTCCAAAGTCTTCATTTTGTTTTTCTTCAGCCATTCAGAGGTGGATTTGCTGGTGTGTTTTGGATCATTGTCCTCCTGCAGAATCTTAGTTGTTTTCAGTTTGAGATTACGAACAGATTGCCGGACATTGTCCTTGAGGATTTTTTTGGTAGAGGGCAGAGTTCATGGTTCCATTTATCGCAGCAAGTCTTCCAGGTCTTGAAGCAGCAAAACAGCCCCAGACCATCACACTACCACCACCATATTTTACCGTTGGTGTTGATGTTGTTTTTGTGAAATCCTTTTCTGAATTCTGAAAATGTGATGGAACACACACTTTCCAAAAACCATAGAGTACTGACCTTAACTGAGGCAAGGGATGTTGTTGTGGGGTCTTTTGCGACCTCTTGGATGAGTCATCACTGCACTCTTGGGGTAATTTTGGTTGGCCGGGAAGTTGCACCGCTGTTCCATGTTTTCTTAATTTGTGGATAATGGCTCTCACTGTGGTCGGCTGGAGTCCTAAAGCTTTAGAAACGTCTTCTACCGCCAGACTGATGGAGATCAATGGTCTAAATGAAGTTACTGTATGTTCCCTTTTTCACACAAGGTCATGGAGATTTGGATTTTTTTCTCCCTTCATCATAAAAAGTTTAATTTATTAACTACATTTTATCATTGATTAATACTTCCTGGTGCTTCGGATTGCGTTGCTATCGGAGAAGTTGTCAATGATCAAATATTTAAAAAGGTCTCACATTGTTTTAAAAAGTAATTGCAATACTTTTTGTTGCTGTGCTGAACTCTTAGCATCAAGAAGGAAGACGGATGAAGACAATAAAATGAACGAGCATATAGGGTCCGTACGGCAGTTTCCGCGCCCCTCTAGAAAGTAAAAATCAGGTTTCTGTAGAAGTTTGAAGTTAAGCTTGTGTGAGTCTGTCTGCCTCCTGTCATACGTATCTCAGTGTATCAAGAACGTCATCTATGAGAAGCAATTTGCCTGAAAATGCACGAATTTAAATGTGTAATAATAATAATAATATCTAACAGGCTGTAGTCAACTTCTTACCTGACATAAACAATCCCAGGAGGTCTTGTTTGGAATGTCACATACGGGTCAATGATATTAGCAGCGGCCGTGCCATTGGGAACGACCCAGGACAAGAACCCGTTGTGTTCACCTTCAGTGACTGTGATCAGCGCAGGCCATGTGTTCGGTATTGAGTAACCTGGGTAAGAAGATGGCATAAAGACATAAAGTCATAATTCTTTTTTTTTTTTACAGCTCTTATAAATAATTTGATACAAAATGATTTCATATTTTTATACCTACCTGCATCTCTCAGTTTCTCAGAGAAGATCTTTAACTTTAAATTTGCAGCTACTGCAGACGTAAGGTCACCTGATACAATTTTGGTGGTAATCCAAAGCGTCTCATCATATAAACGTGTGTCAAAATTCTGTGGACAAAACAGTAGATTCATGATCCATTTTCAAATTGCTTTTGTCGATGTGAACTGATCCAGATTCAGCGGGCGACTTACAGAGTTTGTCTCAAGCAAATGGAATTGAAGGCACGGTTTGATGGGACACGCGTCTGGAACTGTCTGTGCTTTACAAAGGGAATCCAGAACCAGGACTAAGAGCACAAACACAGACCCGTGCATCCTCTAGTGCTGTTGTAGTCCACAATCTAGACTAAGACACAAACAGTCACCAGTCGGTCAAGTCCCAGACACGCCCACAGATACGGTAGTTTTTGTAACAAAGACACAGATAACACAGAATCTCAGTGGCAAAAGTGGCAAATCTAGATTTGATTCACAGAGATTTCATAAAAAATGACATTTTTTATTGAATGCTTCATTATAATTAAGTCAGACCTCATAGTATTCTAATGGTATTGCCATTTACCAGTGTACCACAAATTAAACCTGCAAGCAGTGTTGTACCCATCAATGAATCTCAGGGTTCAAGTCAACGTTTTTTGTCACTTCCTGTTGTTACTATGTGGTACTGTGACAAATTTGAAGTGACCGATGCATAGTTTCACGGTGTGATTTTCTTGATACGTATCAAATAAGATTTTTTTTTTTTTTTACCAAAAAGCCATCATAATGACAAACAAGTGTCAATTTTAGAATAATAAAAATGACAATAATATTCTATCATTTGATATTGTCACATGGGGGCGGCAACATCCGTTCTGGAACCCAAATTCAGAAACACTTTCAGAAAAAAGTTTTTTAACCAAAGTAGTCCAATGGGGGTAATGTAATAACACCGGACGAAAAGTCGAAACCAAAAACTGAACTACACAAAGTAGCAGCAAACTGCTAACAGGAAACACAAAGAGCAAAGGACACTGTGGACAAAAGGTCACGAAAGCAAAACCAAGAAACAAAAAGAAATCACCATAAAATTAACTGATACTTACAAGAAACGTTGCTAAAAGCCAGAAATGACGTAAAGACCTAACACGTCGCGTGTAGGACAAGGTCGGTTGAGGTACGATCTGGCGACGAGACACAAGAAGGTCAGGTTTGAGATTGGCAGGAGGTGTGTGGGAGTGAGTGGACCGCCTCCTGATAGCCAAAGGTGCACTGCAGAGCAACAACACAGATTTTGACACATATTTATTTAAGGATATTATATTTGTTTTAATTTTTAGAATTTTACTGAATGGGGCTTATGAAAAAACTTTTCATACTATGGACTATTTTTTTTTTTTTTACAGCCGGTCTGCAGTCAGTCTACTGCTCAGAAATTAGCACATCATATGCACAACCTCTGTGCATATCTTGTTTTTTTTTTGTTTTTTTTTTTTTGCAAGTAGACCAACCAAAGGAGCCTGTACAACCAGTTTTGACGTAGGCATGAAAGAAACATTGCATCTTCTTACTCCTTCTTGGGCATGTGCACTTGTGAATTGTAATATGTGATCTATTCCAATGTAACTTGTAAGTTGTATGTTTAAAATAAAGATATATAAATAAAGATCTTTAAAGAAATTACCAAGGATGAGCCGTATTCTCGTTAAAATAGATCCGGAGCTCTGTGGATCCAATTCTTCAATCTTCAGCTCACCTCTATTTTTGTTTGTAGCTAAAATTACTTGATAAACATTTTCCGTAACGTGCGGTCTGCAGACACTCAACAACCCAATTGGGCTAGCATTGCTGCTTTTTATCCTTGTAATGTGATCTGTCTTATTCCATGAAGTCATCATAAAACAGGGGTACTACCTACAATATAAGAATATTGTTAATTAACCTGCATTGACTGGCCACAACACTTGCACAGTAGCACAAGAGTGGCATCAAGCATCCTGCATGTATGGCTAACATAAGCGTATATAAATATTACACCCCTCTCGATACGTTGCAGTATGCACTTTGCAATCCTAAAAGTGTTTCATAACGTTCACCGTTACATGGTTACTTTTCACAAGACAGCAGCAGGCACGATCGTGCATCAGTCACAGACAGTGTTTTTTTTTTTTTCATCTACAGTAAACCTCGGTGATGCGGCCATCCGATATATGCGAGGGAAATTTAATGGAAATGCATTGGAACGGGACTGGAGATTTTGTCCGAAATAGGCGAAATCCGTTATAAAAAAATCCGATATATGCAATGAATTTTTATTGGAAATGCATTACAGAAAAATCGTTTCTTTTTTATCTGTCCGTTGTGAGCGAATTTCCGATATATCCGAGTCCGATATATCCGAGGTTTACTGTAGTAGCAGAACGCCGCACTAGCAAGTCCAACTCAAACATGGCAATGAACCGACAAACAAAGGAACGCGCACCAAATCACAAATGGAAAACAGGTGCGGGAGAAAATGGAAATCAACGTAAAACAGAACAGAGTAAAAGAGGAAGTGAATACAAAATAAGAGCATGAACTAGGAAGGGAAAACTAGAGGCAAAAAAAGGAACTAAACGAGCTGTCACGAGGGGGTGAAGCCCGATCATAACGTTCACGGCACGATCAGGCACGATCGTGCATCAGTCACAGACAGTGTTTTTTTTTTCATGTACTTGCCTCGCCTGATTTAGCTGTTGATATCAAGTCAGTTGCAAAACTGCTTGTAGTACTGAACACGGTGCTTTTCAGAAAAATACAGTCGACAAGGCTGAAAGATTATTTCCCTGTTTGCATGAATCACCAACTTCACATAGCTCATTAAAATTAATTAAATAATAAAGTCTCAATAATCACTCAGACACATACACAGTTTATGACCCACCCACTCGGACCCACAGATCATTTAAATGGGTGAACAGATACAGATACAATAGTGGCGTACGAAGCCTCAGCTGCAGGAGGCCTTGCTTGTTCAGTTTTCAAACATCAGACAAAGTGAAAATATCTTTCCCAGTTTTTTAAGCTTTTGTTCTGGAGTGTTTAGTATATATATATCTGAAAAGTGATGCTTATCTGTGGTTGTGGTGGAACACAAAAGACTTGCAAATATCTGCGCAGCTCTCTTATTAATTGGTTCCAGACCCAACTCTGATATGCGAATTTCTGCAAAGTCGGATAGAAAGTTTTAAACGCTAGAGTCTTCTAGGTACGGTGTTCTTGATTAAAGATGGGAAAGCAGAGCAGCAGAGGATCCAAACCGCTGTCAGTTTGTATCTGTTCCAAACCAGTTCCTCCATCAATATTGCTCTACCATTACTCATGCTTGCGCACTCTTTTGTCACATGCACAAACAAAACCTCAAAAGGCATCTTTGTTCTCGCCCTGTGTGGAGAGGGTGAAAAGTAAACAAGCGTTCTTTTAGAGCAGATAGAAAAAAACTGGCGTGAATATGAGGTAGGAGGAGAAGTTGAAGGGGGCTACATTGAAGCAATAATGCTAAACACACCTTCCTGTTTTGACATGAGTTATTTCTTGCATTCAATTGGGTTTCTCACCGCAATCATTTTTGATAATTTTGATAATATACATGCATCTTACCCCTAGAGCAAGGGTGGGCAAACTGCGGCCCGGGGGCCACATCCGGCCCGCCAAGTGTTTGAATACGGCCCGCCCGTTCTTTCCAAAGTATTTCATTTAAAGTCAACATACAAGCTGGCATCATGGCTTAAGCCGACATTTTCATGGTTTGGCGGTTTTATCAATTTCGTTATTTGATGCGGTCTGTTGTTTACAAAGTGAAAAAAGGGACACAAGCACATAATAATAATAATAATAATATTAAATAATAAATTTATTGTTATTATTATAAATTCATAATGCACTTTACATCAAATAAATGATCTCAAAGTGCACATATAGCAGATTGCATAACACTTTTACAGATACAATAATTTCGTTATTTGATGCGGTCTGTTATTTACAAAGTGGTCCTGAAAAAAGGGACACAAGCATATAATAATAATAATAATAATACAATTAATAATAATAAATAATAATAATATAAATAATAATACATTTATTATGATATATTTATAACGCACTTTACATCAAATAAATGATCTCAAAGTGCTCATAAAGCAGATTGCATGACACTTTTACAGATACAATAATTCCAGCTGGACTGTTACGTGTAAAATATCTGTCTGGCCCCCCGTCAATTTTGTTAAATCAATGCGGCCCGCCAGTCAAAAAGTTTGCCCACCCCTGCCCTAGAGCCTACTTCTGGTCGAATTTCGGTCATGTGGAACATAGTTCTGGTTCGATGGTGGGAGTTTGGCTTCTCAAAACAATATGCGTTCAAATGAGTAAAACATTTGCATGACAAAAAATCAGACCTCAAGATCGCCGTCTTGTTTCTTTGTCTCTTGTCGTATCACCGCATGCCATCGCCTGTCCATTGTTGTGTATATGTGCCACAGTTTTAATTTGTGCGTGTAAACACTGTGGAACACATACAAGTCAAACAACAACGCCATGCAAACTTTTACGACAGTTACTGTGAAAAGAATCGGAATCAAGAATTGTTAGGAACAAAAATCAGAACCGGATTCAAATGATTCCCAACTCTACCGAAGAACGAGCCTCAATTTTTCACTTGCCTGCTATTATAATCATTTCAGGAAGAGATTATTTATTGTTTATCCAATGCACAACTGACTAGCAAATGGTTTGACCCCAGTCTTGACATCAACTGTATTTTCAGGACCACCTGAACTAACACAGATGGAACATGTGAAAACACGGCATCACTCAAAAGTGTTGACAGTTGATGAAAATCTCTGTATTTAATAAGTTCATTGGATATTCATTGTTAGTCATACTATGAGGGTATTCAGTTTATATCTTTTCATTTCATCCCAAAGTTAGTTTTTATTGTTGGCTTATATGTATGTATTTATCTCAACAGTAATAAAAGGCATTGCAACTGTTTAAATGCACTTACAGGTACTTTCACATATGCATAATGCAGTACTGAATATCATAAAAAGTAAATGATGTGCAATGTGATTCAATATGGTCTGCCATACAATCCAGTAGTATACAGTAGAGATGTATCTAATGTATGTTCTTATGAACCGGTATATATTTATATTGTGAAAAGTAATTTTGTTTTCAGTCAAAACTTTAAATCTTATTTATTTGCTTGATTCTAACCTTTTACACCCTAAAGCCATAAATCACACAAGTACCAAACCCAAACTGTTAACTACTTCGAGGTACGAGCAACTGTGTGTTTGTGCGTGTTGGAGGCATCTGTTATAGAGGTACTGGTGATAAAGCTAAAAAAAAAAAAAAAAAAACTTTAATAGTTTGTTTGCATTAAGAGTAAGTTGTGTAATCCAGACCAGATGAGAGCTGTCAGGAAGTGAGAGTACGTGTGTGTCCAATAGGAGGACCAGATGTCCGCTTTTCCAGAGAGAATTTGGTACATAGAGAAATTGTCATTGTTACCATATTTTCTCTTCTGCTGCACTTCTGCAACCAATCAATTACTCTTCATGCACTCACTCGGGACAGACAGTATATATGCACAATACTATACACTACATCCACTAAAAAAATAAAAAAAAAATTATTGCATGGATTAAAATCAGCTTTTGAACATGCATGGAAGCACCTCCATCAAAGCAAGTACAGTACATATGAATGGAGGAAACCGGACTTTTTTTGTTGTTCTGTGCAAATTGCTAGCCATCCAGAACAATATGCTCATTTTAAATTGAACAGAGTTGTGAACAAAGTTGTGTCTGGCAGGTATTTGTCCTGCATAACTACTTCAACAGACACATTGTTGATAGCACAACGTGGCTTGCAGAAGTCCTTCTCATGACGCATCCTAATAGTCATTGTTGTCATCTGCTTTTCACCATATCCACAAGAGTCATCGCATTTTAAATCCGCAACGTTAGTCAACTGCACAGCTGCACATACAACATGTACTGGAATGTTCCATTCATTCATGTCTGCATTTGTTTTTACCGATTTGCAACTTGCAGCCAAGATAGTGTTGACAGGTCTGGCGAGAGAAACAAACAACTATCTCTCTGGGAAAAAAAAAAAGTCCAAAACAACAGGGAAAATGGGAATTTGAAAGCGAGTTTCCAAAGAAACAAACTAAAGTCGTGTATAAGAAGTAAACCTGTCAACATTGATGGGATGTGCCAATAATCACATTGGAGATGTTCTTGTAAACTGGTACTGGGGTGTGTCTTTTTCTTTTGGCATTAATGTACAAAAGTTAAGGCCCTGTTTTTTTTTTTGACAGGCTGAAAAAAACTTTTGTCCACACTGTCCAGAATTATGAAGTAGCTACATCCAGATGGAAATAAATCACTGAGTAACAACAATATTATACACAAAGCACTTTGAACACACATGCATAAAAAAAACACAAAAGTTTAAGAATAAGAAGAAAAATTACATTTCTATGTGACTGAGACGCTAAAATGATAAAATAATGACTAATAATGACTTGAAAACCATGTGGATAGCATCTAATTTTATTTTTATTTTTTTTGGCCATTCGCTGATGTCCCTGGAACATGTTATTTTAATTTGAATAATTAATCTTGCAGCTAATAGCAGTTAGCAAATAATAAAGTAGAATATTAGTCTGTAAGTGATGTTGTTTGGTCTAGAGACGGTGCCACTGAGGAAAAGACAGGAAGCAGAACTGCAGGTAGCAGAGATGAGGATGCTGAGGTTCTCATTGGGAGTGACCAGGATGGATAGGATCAGGAAAGAGTACATCAGAGGGACATTACATGTTAGAGGCCTTGGAGATAAAGTCCTTTAGACCAGACTGAGATGGTTGGGACATGTCCAGAGGAGAGATGGTGAATATATTGGTCAAAGAATGCTGCCAGGTAGGAGGCGTAGAAGAAGACCAAAGACGAGATTTATGGATGTCAGTGAAGGCGGACATGAGAGAGACAGATTCAGAAGACAGGGTTGAATGGAGGAGATTGATTTGCTGCGGCGACCCCTGAAGGGAAAAGCCCAAAGAGAAAGAAGAAGAAGATTAGTCTGTAGCTTGAAGTCAATGAACTAAAGCATTATCATTGAAATACGGTTTCTGCTTGAGTTGTGTAACAGGATAGTAATTGACAGTAAAAAGACACGGTTCTAAAGCTGCGGTGTTTTTCTCATTCCCCTACTTTTCCCATCTTTACATGCTCTGATGCTTTTCATCCTCTCAGATGGGGACTGCTGTCTGTTTTTCAAGATCCAAGCAATAGTTCCCTGTAGGATGGGGGCCATGACATTTACCAGATGTGTGTGCATGTGCTCTGGAGTGTGCCAGTGGAGTTTCCAGTGATCTGCTCTTGGATGTGCCAATATGCCATATCAGTGATACAGTAATTTGAAATGCAACAGGTTGTAGATCACCATAGAAACTGCAAAGTATGTTTGTATTCTGCATGCATTTCATTGGACGTAAATGCAGTACATGCGTGAATGTGCCGCTTGCCCTGCCAAGCAGCTTTCCGCTCCGTTTTCTTAAACCAGACCCCAACAAGCCTTCATTTATTTATTAACTAAGCCAGTCCTTTGGCAAGCCCATAAAAGCCCCCATAAGTGCCCTGCAGTCCTTTCTAAACACTCCAGAAAGTTTACCTCATGCGTTACCTCAGATCCACATAGGATCTGCCTTTCAAACCACCATCGACAATCGAGATAGAGAACACCCGCGACCCGCTAATAAGACTGATTGAGTGGTAGGCAGACTCAAAGGCAGCCAGTACTTTTCACTGCGTTATAAGACGAGAACACTTCAATTTAGCCATATTTTTGCCGTTGCTATGATAAAGGGACCCAAATTATCCAAACCATAAAGCTTTGAGGATTGGACGCCTATTTAAAGGCCAAAAAAGGCCAGCATTGATAGTCCAGTGAACTGCTGTTCAACTGTTCTGGTCTTCTGCGTTCTCCTGGATGCCTCCCTGGGGGTATGTTCAGGGACCAAGGTTTGGTGTCTGTGCAAAGTGGACAGATACTCAGTTGGTGTCTTCATCATTCGAGGATTGGACACCTATATAAAGGCCAAAAAAGGCCAGCATTGATAGTCCAGTGAACGGCTGTTCAACTGTTCTGGTCTTCTGCGTTCTCCTGGATGCCCCCCTGAGGGGATGTTCAGGGACCATGGTTTGGTGTCTGTGCAAAATGGACAGATACTCAGTTGGTGTCTTGATCATTTGAGGATTGGATGCTTATATAAAGGCCAAAAAAGGCCAGCATTGATAGTCCAGTGAACTGCTGTTCAACTTTTCTGGTCTTCTGCGTTCTCCTGGATGCCTCCCTGGGGGTATGTTCAGGGACCATGGTTTGGTGTCTGTGCAAAAGTGGACAGATACTCAATGGGTGTCTTCATCATTCGAAGATTGGACGCTAATATAAAGGCCAAAAAAGGCCAGCATTGTTAGTCCAGTGAATGGCTGTTCAACTGTTCTGGTCTTCTGCGTTGTCCTAGATGCCTCCCTGGGGGGATGTTCAGGGACCATGGTTTGGTGTCTGTGCAAAAGTGGACAGATACTCAGTTGGTGTCTTGATCATTCGAGGATTGGACGCCTATATAAAGGCCAAAAAAGGCCAGCATTGATAGTCCAGTGAACTGCTGTTCAACTGTTCTGGTCTTCTGCGTTCTCCTGGATGCCTCCCTGGGGGGATGTTCAAGGACCATGGTTTGGTGTCTGTGCAAAAGTGGACAGATACTCAATGGGTGTCTTGATCATTCGCAGATTGGACGCCTATATAAAGGCCAAAAAAGGCCAGCATTGATAGTCCAGTGAACTGCAGTTCAACTGCTCTGGTCTTCTGCGTTCTCCCGGATGCCTCCCTGGGGGGTTGTTCAGGGACCATGGTTTGGTGTCTGTGCAAAATGGACAGATACTCAATGGGTGTCTTCATCATTCGAAGATTGGACGCTAATATAAAGGCCAAAAAAGGCCAGCATTGATAGTCCAGTGAACTGCTGTTCAACTGCTCTGGTCTTCTGCGTTCTCGTAGATGCCTCCCTGTGGGGATGTTCAGGGACCATGGTTTGGTGTCTGTGCAAAATGGACAGATACTCAGTTGGTGTCTTGATCATTTGAGGATTGGACACCTATATAAAGGCCAAAAAAGGCCAGCATTGATAGTCCAGTGAACTGCTGTTCAACTGTTCTGGTCTTCTGCTTTCTCCTGAATCCCTCCCTTGGTGGATGTTCAGGGACCATGGTTTGGTGTCTGTGCAAAATGGACAGATACTCAATGGGTGTCTTCATCATTTGAAGATTGGACGCTAATATAAAGGCCAAAAAAGGCCAGCATTGATAGTCCAGTGAACTGCTGTTCAACTGTTCTGGTTTCCTGCGTTCTCCTGAATGCCTCCCTGGGCGGATGTTCAGGGAATGTCCATCCGGCCTCGGGGAAGACCCAGGACATGTTGGAAAAACTGACCTTCAACCTGACCTCAGGTAAGCAGAAGAGGATGGATTGATGGGTAAAAGACAATGGAAATTCAGTTTTTTTCCATTCATGTGATTTGGAGTCTATTCCAGCTGACTTTGGGTCAGGGAAAGGTCAAAGCCAAGTTGTGTCATGAAGGTTTAAAACGTATGGGCCATGGTAGAGTACATGGCAGTTATTACAGTACCTTGATGAGAGGGGAAAGCAGTTAACCGAGGGAACTGGCAGCAGTACAATCAAACGTGTGAGTGTTTTGACAATAAAGTGACAGAACATTACTTGCGTCTTTGGCTGTACTCCAAACAGGTTGTTGTTGTCTGTACCGGAGGATTAGGTGTCTCTCAGCACCTTAAGCTTACTGGCAAATGTGACAAAGAGATAAAACTGCCATGGCTGCACGTATCCAGGCCTGTTTCAAGTGTTGCAACCGCTATTAACACCAAAGCCAATCAGACTGAACCATGACACAAGTACCGTATCTGACATGTTTTAACACAAACAATAAATCAGGGATAACCAACTGGCAGACTGTGTTCAGACCCAGATGCCGTTCAATACGGGCCTGGACCTATCGTCAATAAATTATGTAGTAAGTATATGAAGCTTTGGCCTCTATTTTGACTGGTGCATGTATTTATCTATTTGAATTTCCGTGGAAATACCGCCCTGTCGTCGATGCATGCATAGCAATCTGAACAACACACAGAGTATTCACTCAGTGTTCAATAAATGGCACAGAAAAGATCTATCAAGGACAATATACTGTATATAAGTATGAGGCACATATCCAATAGGCAAACAGAATAATATGACAAAGACAACATGGCAGAAGAAATCATTGCAGTACAGCCAGTCCATGTATAGTATCTTTGGAGAGGTCAGACTACTTCTACTTAAAAGTCTTCAGTCTTTATCAAGCACATCAGAAAACTTGATGCAAGGTTGCAAAAACCTGTTTGGGCTGACCGAATACCACATGGCAACGTTGTAGCGCTGTATCGGTATTACCTTATTTTTGGTATTTATGTATCGGTATTACCTTACCTTTCAACTCTATCACAATGGCTCCTCACCTCCTCAATAAGTCGACAGTACAGTAATATTATACATTTTTTTCCAAAATATATTAATAAAATATATTAATTGAAATATAATAATATAATTAAATATATTAATTAAAATATAATTAATATATAATATATATATAATTATAATATAATATAATTAAAATATTATGAGAAAAAAAAGGCAGATTTAAGTCCTTTTTACGTATTTTCTGCTTACATTTTTCAGTAAAAAAAATTAACTAAAATACAAATAACGGTGTGACGATACGTAGTACTCTGGCCTTGTCAAAAGGTGTCAATAATGTTACTGTAATGTTTGGAGAAACACACCTGATGTAATGGACCTCGCTAGTACTGAAGATGCCCGCGTAGATATGAATGTAAACTAGCCAAATAGCCAAAAAAAAAACCTGGGAAATCTGACATGTCAAATATAGCGTACTGATTAGCATCCCGTCTGCTCCTTAGTCAAGTCATGAAGTTCCTGCTGATTGGTCGGTGAAAAGTTGAACCTTTTTCAAATTTCCCGGATCGTGTCGCAAGCTAGCGTATGCACGATGACATGTACGAACACAAACATTGACATGCACGAATTTCGCGTGTTGTTTGGCCGGATGTTGACAAGCAAAATTCCCCCTTTGGAGCAGGTTCCATTGACAATGAATGGATTAGAGGCCATGTCGCCCATCACTGGTGTCTATGGAAATACAGGAGCTATGAAGTACTGAAACCGTACTATGTAGTCATCACCTGGAAATTGCCATAGTACTGTTTCCATAGTGGAATATTTCCAAAAGATCCAATTTAGGATACTTTGTGCAGATAGTATTAATTAGAGTAAAATGAAATGTGATCCAGTAAAAGTGGAAGAGGAGAGTGCACAAACTTTTTTATCTTTTGTGAAGGAGGTATAGAATATGGTTAACAATATGGGCCAGTAAATATGACTAAAGCATTAAGTAAGTAAATATTCTAATGATTTCGCTATTGTGTATAACATCTGGCATACAATCATAAACGCCTCAAATTATCTGCAAGAATTATTTGTCATTGTTTCTGGATGCTGGGTCAGAGGATAAAAAGGAGAAGAAAAATACTCTCCAGCGAGTCTCTAGCTCCCCCAGTGGGTCAGTTACGGCTACAACCGAACCCACCAAATCCGTTCTTCATGTTTTTTTATCTGACAAGCCATTAAACCATAATGGGGAGCAGATGCCCTGGAGATGGAGAGCTAACCGTAACACCCACCCACGCACACGTACACACACTAAAACACACACGCATCTGCAGCATGGATAGAGAACTAGGTCTAATTACATAACACTTGCCTTACTCACCATGGAACACTAGCGACCAGGCCAGTTTTTCCTAAATCAAAAGATGCTGGACTGATGCACACAAATACGCTGACGTAATCAGAAGGATGTGTCGATAAAAACACTTTTTCCGTTGATCACATGTTGAAAAGGACAAATCACGTATTCACATATTCAACACGGTGATGTAGCAACGAGGAAAAAAAAGTGACTTTCCGGGAGAGAAACACCTGAGGACACGGATTAGCGCATCAAGAAAAAGAAACCCCAAAAAGAAGCGGAAATGTGCAATGTCACTGGAATTGAACCACCGGTGTGCCAAGAAAAACAGTAAAAAAAAAAAAACGGGCAATACAGCAGGAAGCAAAAGAGAAACAGACAGGAATGGAAAGAGTCGAATGAGGTGAAACGCAGAAATGATGAAGGACGAATCAGGGAAGCGGTGAGAAATGAATGGCCGTCAGCATGGAGGTCAACATTCCTTGTGATGATGATGTTGGTAATAGACGATGATGATGGTGAAGAGCCAACTTTGTAGGGAAAGGGTCAAAACAGTCACTCGTTGACATGGAAACGGACATTGTTATGAGTACACTTTGTCCCTTGATGTCATGTTTCCCTCGACCGCATGGTATCCATATGCTGGATTTACACCGCTGGTTCTCAAATATTTTCTGTCATGCCACCCAATGGGAGCCAGAAATGTTTTCGTACCCCCCCCCCACCCCCCACCACTGTGGAGTAATACCAGTTAAAATATTCAGATATTATATTTATTTTCGGGCGGCACGATGGTCAAGTGGTTAGCGCGCAGACCTCACAGCTAGGAGCCCCGGGTTCAAATCCAACCTCGGCTATCTCTGTGTGGAGTTTGCATGTTCTCCCCGTGCATGCGTGCATTTTCTCCGGGTACTTCCAGTTTCCTCCTACCCTTCCAAAAACATGCTAGGTTAACTCCAAATTGTCCATAGGTATAAATATGAGTGTGAATGGTTGTTTGTCTATATGTGCCACCAGTCCAGACAAAGGCTGGGATAGGCTCCAGCGCCCTCGCGAGGAAAAAGCGGTAGAAAATGAAAATTTTCGGCAGCAGTACACAACCGGTCACTTATGGTCATGACGCTGAAACGATATGGTGACGTCATTGTTTTCAGAAAGTCGTGTTGTCCTTGTCCGCATGGCGATGACAAGGCGCCGTGGTCAGATTTTCCCACTTTGGGACAGACGTTTTCAAAACTGTTTCAGGGAGCCCAGATAGTGGATTCCACGTTGAAATACCATTTCGACCTGAAAACTTTGGTGGACAGACCCAAAACCATTACCATTTAGAACCTTAGAGGTAAGCTAATCAATTGTAAGATCACCCTGTGTGGGTTCAAATCTTTAGTCAACTGGATAACCAACCACGTGTGGTACTCTTAAGAAGACTATTTAGAGAATCATAGTAAGGTACACTGAGCCCAAACGTCAAGACAGTCGGTGCTGGTGCTTCGACGCAAAACGATAATCCGACTGAACTCAGAACTGAAACCGCAAAATGCCAAAAAATTAAGAGCAGCAACACATGCTAATTTATTCAAACTGTTCCAAATGCATGCAGGGAATGTACCATGTGTACATGTTGGCAGGTCTGCATGCAGTAACTGAAAGTACAGTGTGCTATAGATCAACCTAGTTCACAAATGGTTATCTATGTAGTCCTATGGAAAAAAAAATAGGACACAACATAGTGCAAGTCTTCTACTACACATAAAAGAGAACATTATGTACTCCTACTCTTATTATTTTTCACTCAAATAAACCACACGTTGATGCTTATTTTTTTCATCAGACCCCATTGTCTTGAATCACCCCGAAATTTTGTACATGCCTACTGTATAAGGGACTGACCAGCAAATCGTTGTAAAACCTCCTTGCCCATTGGTCATTGGCCATTTGTCTAATGACAGTATCAGTTGTGAGTATTTGTATTGCATGATAGCAGGTCATTCATTGCAGTTACAATTTGCAGTTCTATGAAAATAATTGAATACCACAGGGTTTCCTAATTCATTCACAATTGAAACTATTAAGAACTACATTGACTGTGATTTACGTTGACTTGCAGTTGGTGAAAACAAGAGCAAACCTGCTTCACGCATGAATTACAAATACATGACTGGATTTGTCTGTGTTATCAGGAAGGTTGATTTCTTTTAGCCGGTATTACTATTCATGTTATGACAAGCTGGAGAGAAAGTGTGTCAAGTACACAACTTAGTGTCTATTTTTAAATATCATTAAAGAGAATTTTGGGGAGAGGAAAGTTGCCCTCTTTTGCACAAAGAACGGATCCAAATACAGTAAACCTCGGATATATCGGATTCAATTGTTCCCACTGGTTTTGTCCGATATAAGCGAAATCCGTTATATGCGTATACCGGAAAATGTCCGTTTTACGCATATACCGGATATAAATCCAATATCGGATTTTATCCGTTATAAAAAGGCACTTCCTTGACTATGTTTCCAATGTACCTGGACGCGCAGGCAACGCTGCAAACGCTGCAAATGACGTCGTATAGCGGCCTGTCACGATTCGGCGAATCGGAGCGCCACGATGCGGCCATCCGATATATGCGAGGGAAATTTAATGGAAATGCATTGGAACGGGACTGGAGATTTTGTCCGAAATAGGCGAAATCCGTTATAAAAAATCCGATATACGTATGCAATGAATTTTTATTGGAAATGCATTACAGAAAAATTGGTTCTTTTTTATCTGTCCGTTGTGAGCGAATTTCCGATATATCCGATTCCGATATATCCGAGGTTTACTGTACCAAGGCACCAACAGTACCATGGGTTTTTTACAGAAAAAAACCCACGGTATTTGGGTTGAAATTTGGATTTTTTACAGAAATCCAAATTTTAACATCACGCAGTTATGGATTAAAAGCATGGACAACATGAGTCAACATTTGAAAAACAACACATTCATATTCATCTTAAGCATTCTACTTGAAGTATAGCCAACGGATATTTTCAGGCATGATTGGTCAGAACTTTAATAGCTCGCTCTGCTCTGTTACTAAAATGTCAACTTCAGTTTTGAACCTTATACCGTTGGTTTCGGAGCAACCATTTGTGGCATAATGGAAGCTGATAATTGATTACACTAATTTGAAATTGTTAGTGATGTACAATGGAGGTTAGAGTCTGTCACTGTCACCGTTCGGGGAGGATTTTATGGGGGTTAAAGTTCAAATGCAGTTTCCATAAAAACGGAGGATTTGTTTGATCTTGATTATTTGCTTAACCAAGTTGCGGGAGGTGTGGTGAGACACTTGAGCAGTTATAAAAAATATGAAAAAAAGAACGCTTTCTTCGACTTCTACCATTCTAAAAATGGACTACATGCATTTTCTGAGGTTCTCTAAAGAGTTCCTCAGACATCTTTGAATAAAATCATTTTAAAAATATATTTGAAATCTTTTATTTGACATTTATTAATTTAAAATATATACAGTGGAACATTGTTTTGTGTACAATTTTTTTGTTGATGTAAAAAATGTACACATAAATTTTGTCTCAGTTTGCATACATTTTCTGGTTAGTGTACAATATGGTGTGTGTCTTATCGCGCTTTGACTCATTCAATCAAATATGCTATTGTTTTGCAACCATATGACTGAATGACTCAATGACTGAAGCGATATTGATGTTGTTATGATAGTACAGATAAAAAGTAGAACATTTTGCAGTGGAAAATGACCCGTTCCTGTGTACTTCAGAATTCTTCCTTCTCGCACTTCTAACCCAGCAAGATGTCTTTCATGCCATTCATGCCGCACAATGAAGCAAGTATGACTCCACACTTCACTTCCCCTGACATTAGCACTGCATTGTGGGACGCAGTGGGAGCAGACGCTGGGTCAGAGGAAAACTTTACTTGCAGGCTCTGCACTCACACACAACATTTTGCAGTTGAGAAAGCAAAGACAAAGGCAGCAGTGATAAAAGTCTACAGTATGTTGACCTTTTGCATACTCTGTTGTTATCGCTTCTTATCGACTTTAGCATCTCTTGGCGGTGCCGTAAACCGTCGTCACTTAGCACTTCAAAATCACGGTGTTTCATGGTTCAATGCAGCCTATTATTTGTTTTAAAAATGCATATTTAAGTACATTTTATGTATTTTGGCCTACATTGAGTTCACTTGAGAAGACGCATTCAAAGACAACGATTCAAAGATGTAGTATTCTACAATGGTCACTAGGTGTCAGTAATGTTTGGTGAGACACTGATATCAGACTTGATGGCCAAAACAACAGGCCTTTATTGCAGTGCAGGTTTTAATTATACAATAATTAACAATAATAATCCCTAACAAAGCCATAACCCACGACGGGCTGAAACTCAACTCTGAACCCTTGACCGCACTTCCTGTCCTAAACAGTTTTTATGTTCTAACTATGAAAATACTCAATTCATTAATCCTATATATTGACTAAGATGAAGCCAATTTTTGTCGAAAGCGACTTTCACACTGAATGTTATGATGCCCATTTTTTTTTTTGTCAAATACGATCTTTTTCGATAGCTGTTCACATCACCAGAAATATGCAACCTATATTTGTGTAAAAAGTGAACACAATGTATCTGGCAAGTGATGTGGATGCTAACCAGACAGCGACGTCAAATGCGCGTGACCGTGTTTACAGAAGGAAGCTTGTCTTCAATTTGTGGTCTCTCCTGGTGCATTTTGGAGGAATCTTGTGCAACCGGAGTCAACATTTTCGTAACCAAATGATTGTGCGTAGGAGGTTAAGAAAAACGAGGGCAAGACTTTTGGTTCTGGCAGTTTGAAACTTTTTGTTTTGAGGAGCGTGTGGGTGGATGTCGGAGCCAAAAGTGGTGGGACATTGATATAAGCTGATTTTCTGACACTGATTTTTAAAGTAATTTTCGGATGACCGGAAGAAGTTTTGCCTCCATCTGTTCGTACTTTTCCCCAACTCGTAAAGGCAAAACATTCCTTTGATTTTCATACAGACTGCAGTTGCATCCAATACATTCATTCATTCATTCATTTTCTACACACTCTGGACTGGTGGCCAGCCAATCACAGGGCACATATAGGCAAACAACCATTCACACTCACATTCATACCTATGGACAAATTGGAGTTAACCTAGCATGTTTTGGAAGAGAGGTGGGAGGAAACCAGAGTACAACAAAACATGCAAACTCCAAGGGTGGGATTGAACTCGGGTCTCCTAGCTGTGTGCTAGGTCTTCACGCTAACCACTCGACCACCGTGCATCAAAGAGATTCCCTCTTGCGACCTGCAAAAACATTTTAGTTCCGTCATCAATGGCGTGATCCTTGGTAGAATTGTGTATGACTGCATTCCGTTTAAGCATGTAAGCTAGCCCATTCCAAGACTTTGGAATGTAGCCATAAGCTATTTTTGTATTATTCTAAATGTTACGCATCAAAAGTTGAGAACAGTTTGGAATGTGCAGGCACATAGCAGTAAAACCGTTTTTTTTGTTTTTTTTTCAGTCAACTGCTGTTATTCAAACATTGAAGAACATTCCTACCAGATGTGCAAACCGGGCGTTGCAATTAGTCATGGTTTGATAGCTCATGTGGCTTCATAAGATACTATTGCAAACATCAGAGCATGGTGATCAATGCACGACATTTTCCGTTAAAATAAGGGAAATTGTGTTTTTTCTGCGAGAGTTTCCACCATCTCAAGAAAATACAGAAAACTGTGAAAACAGTAGATTATTTCATTCAGTTCTTGTATTCATTATATCGTTCTGTGGCAGGCTGCAGGCCAGTGACCAAGCCGGTCATTTGGTCAGCTGCTAGTTTTACAAGAACACTGCAGCCTAAGGTTGTAATTGAAAAATGCATTGGTTCAATTAGAGAATTAGAGAAACTCCCCCATCAAACAGCCCTGACCAAGCCTTCTCTTTGGAGTGCATATGATGCCTGCAGGTGCTGAATGCGCCGCAATTGCACCCGCCACCCATTAGAAACACACACATAAAAGCCATAATATCTTTATATCTCCTGGCCATAACCTCACCATCCATCTCTGGCATCTACCGAACGTTGGATGCAGTTTGGAAGGACTGTAGCTGACGCTCACATGTATGTGTTTTTTTTTTTTTTTAAATAGATTTTTTTAAATAGATTATGAGCTGTTTTATTTTCCTCTTCTACTAAATTCAATTTGCCATCATACATGTGGTCTGTGCTGCGTATTTAACTCCATCATCCGTTCGGTCACGGTCTGTTCAGCCTCGAACATCCACATCAGTAAACCCGTGCATTTAAGACAATTAGTCAATTCCAGTAATCCTATTCATCCCAAACACAACTAACCCTGTCATTAGTTATCGCCAGCATCAGCCACAAATGGTGATGCTGACTTTCGTTGCTTACATTCATGCAGAATCATCTACTCTGGCGGCTTCATATTTTTGAAAGATGACAACCTTTCTCCGATGTATCCTATATTCAGAGTGCGGAATGGAGCTTGAAAAGCAAAACCTCAAATTTAGCTGTGGTTATGTACAGCTGTCTGGTCCACAGACAGGCTGGATTTATGTTTACTTGCGAGTCTTGAACAATTAGCGCAGCCAAAGTTGAGTGTAAAACCTGGAGTCTGTGAATCATAGCGATGATTATGTTCTAGCAAGCTCAGCTTTACTAAGACAAATGAATGCATCGTTCATGTTAAGGACCTCAAACAAGGCATAACGATGAGCCAATTCAAGAAACAATACAAGCAGTTGATGTTTGCTGAATACAAGGATGAAGAGTCTTGAACCAGTCATGATGTGCTATATATATCACTATATTGACACTTACTATGGCACCCATTATGTCATTGGATGCTCATATCACCTTCTACTTCAATATGTGACAAGAAATTTAAAAATAAAAAATAAAGATTAAAAAAATTACAAATTTTAAAAAAAATTTAAAAATTAAAAAAAAAAATTTTAAATTTAAAATTTTTTTTAAAAAAAATTTAAAAAATTAAAAAAAATTAAACAAAATTAAAAATTTTAAAATGTTAAAATGTTAAAAATTTTACATTTTAAAATTTTAAAATTTTAACATTTTAACATTTTAACATTTTAACATTTTAACATTTTAAAAATTGAAAAAAAATTAAAAAATACCTTAAACTGAAAGCAGGAAGTGAACAAATGTAACAGTTACTGATTGTAAAAGTACCAGATGGAGGGGCAGGATTTAATAAACTTTGCTTCTTCCTACTCCTTTCGGACATGTGGAATTGTGAAATGATTATGGGATGCACTCAATTGTAATCTGATGCATGTTCAAATGAAATAAAACCATTACCATTACCATGTTTTACCATGTTTGGCAAAGGAAATGATGGAAGGACAATACCAAGTATCCGCAAAAAGCCTCTTTCTATGTGTATTTTAGGAATGTAAATCTCTTTATGATGGACTATTTGATTTGAATGTAGATACATTGGTCAGAATGCCATTCAAATAAACAAAATACTTTAAAAACAGAAGGATTTGACAAAACTTAAATCAAGTCGATTCTACTGTTCATGTTTGTTGACTCATTTCCATTACAAATATTCCCAAGGGCGATGCAAATTGATTTGTTTTGCAGTCTGTACTTTGAAGGAGGCATGCCATGGCAATCTTCTGTGCGCTTGCAAACATACTTGGACTGTCAGAAAAAAATATTGCAGCGAGGGGTTAGTAATAATAGTCGGGATTCATGCAGCAGCAGCAGAATCTCACTCTGCAAACATTATTTGGGAACAATCCTCGTGTTGATAGACAAGCTTCATACCAGTACGGTAGCCCTGTTTAAAAAAAAAAAAAAAGAAAAACCAGCCCTGTGATCACCCATTCCCAACTTTCATCCCCATCTACAAGAGTGCTGAAAGATGAACAGATTGGAGGAAGGGAGCTGGAATTCCTCAAGCCCAATCACACATAAACACACCTGAGATCAGATCATCTCCTGTAAAGATAGACAGACATGCACAACCGTCGGTCAAATTGTACTTTCCCACACACACCCCCTGCATATGTACAAACACATACAAAGTGCAGTACACAGCACTAAAGTGAACAAAAACACAATTTAAAGTAATGGATTTATTTCATTTGAACATGCATCCCATAATCAGTTCCCAGTTCCACATGTCCAAAAGGAGTAGGAAGAAGCAAAGCTTATTAAATCCTACCCCTCCATCTGGTACTTTTACAATCAGTAACTGTTACATTTGTTCACTTCCTGCTTTCCTAATATAGTTAAATTTTAAATTTTAAATTTTAAATTTAAATTTTAAATTTTAAATTTTAAATTTTAAATTTTAAATTTTAAATTTTAAATTTTTAAATTTTTAAATTTTTAAATTTTTAAATTTTTAAATTTTTAAATTTTTAATTTTTTAATTTTTAATTTTTTTTCAATTTTTTTCAATTTTTTTTGTATTGTTTCTTGAATTGGCTCATCGTTGTGCATTGTTTGACTTCCTTACTCAATCCATTCCATAGTTTGATTCCACATACTGAAATGCTATGGCTAGCATAACGTAGTCCTAGCATAGAAGTGTTTCAAATTTAGTTCTTCCCTGAGATCATATTTCTCCTCTCTTGTAGAGAGAGTCAAGTTGTTTTACTTGCAAGTGACCGGTGATAGCAATCACCAGCAGTCAATGGTCAAAATTTGCTAGTAATTAATACACCCATAAAAAAATCAATTTCTAATGTCAATGTCTATTGTGGGGCGGTTTGGAAGCTTCTGGAATGAGACTCAGCACCACCAAATCCAAGGCGGAAAAGTATGAATTGCACTCTTCGGGTTGAGAGTGAGGTCTTGACACAGATGGAGGGGTTCAGGTACCCAAGGGTCTAGAGAGGAGAGTTTGGAGCGTGAGATAGACAGCTGGACCGTCATGGTGAAGAGTGAGCTGAACCATGTTCCCAGCCGGTTCCCAGCCCAACCGACAGAACGAGATACAAGCAACCAATATGAGTTTCCTCCATAGGGTGGCTGACCTACGAGGAGCCTGTTGAGGTGGATCGGGCATCTAGTCCCAATTCCTCCCAGATGACTCCCTGGTGAGGTGTTCTGGACTTCCCAACTGATACTTCCTCCACGACCCACCCCCAGATAAGTGTAAGAAGATGGATGCATGGAAGATGATCCATAAACAGATGGAATTGACATCAGTGAAGCATAAACGTGTGTGTTTTGACATATTTTCATACCCACTGTATTCATTTATGTTTATTAATCTTAGTGGGGGTGTGGAACTGCACCACACTGAAAGCTGTTTCTAATACGTGCCCCTCCCGGGAAGCTAAATAAGATAAGCAAAATATTATAAACAGCTGTCAGTATGTTGAAGTAAAGTTCTACACCACTAAAAACTACGACCACATAAAAAGCTTCTTGCTATGATTAGCTCTATGGCCCTGTCAATCAAAACTCTGTATTATTATCTTTGAGAAATATTCTTTTATTAGATCATAGAATTAATGAAGTATGGGTTTTACGGCAAAGGATCCACAATGTTGCAGCATCTGCTAAGACTGGTCAATATTATAGAAGTCTGACAAAGATCTTATCCAGATTGTCACAAAGGTTCATTGCTTTTTTCCCTGTTCAGAACTTAGTGACAAAAAGCCAACTAACCAATAACTCACGCCTCAGTTTTATTTTCTTGGCAGAGCTAACGAGGAAATCTGAAAATGAGGCTGGTCAAGCGCACACAGAGACATGCACCAGTGCATGGAGTCAGGAGGCAGGCATTTCTGCGGTCAGCTTGGCTTCTTTGGTGGTCAAAGAAGAATTGTCAGTCAGTTAGAATAGTAGAGGCATGGCTATGCCGGGCCCTTATTAAAACAGATGATTCAGCCCCCTTTGTAAGGTCACGCTCGGCGTGTGACAGCATCAGCCGCAGAAATATTACTTACCAACGGAAAGGTTGTGACCTCCGGTATTTGAAAGGAGTTCTCGAAGTCACAGTTTGTTCCAATGAAGATGCCAGGGACTAACAGTACATCATCTGAGTCGGTGCCCGTGTAATCAGTTCATTGGCTTAGTCAGAGGTCACTGAGAGGGACTGGAGGTGTGCATGTGAAATCAAAAAGGTGGCTGATACTGGTTGAAAAAGGGTGAAACCAGCACTAAAATCGTAGCAATGACAAAGAAACCCAAATGTCAACAATAACAATTGAACAGGACATTAAACCTTATTGCATTGTTTTCTTTCAAACACTGTGGAAACAATTTGGGAAAGGCCACTTTCAGCAAGGTCCATCAAGGCATGCCCAGATCCTTCGTGACAAACCAGAACCAAGCCAGTTCTCTACACATCATTCTCGGTTTAAGCTGGTTTCTGTTTCTTTTGAAGCCAAGTCTTTGAGAAAATACTGTAGCTCACTTAAGTGACTACAGCCTTCACATACATTGATATACAGCAATCCCTCGTTTATTGTGGTGCGTTGAATATTTTCCGAGTTAGAGCATAGAAAAAAATGTCCAACCTTCTGAATACCCATTTAAAGGGTATGCCTTTTTTTTTAACAAAATGTGTAAACAAACATGGTCGATTGAAATGTGACCGATCACACCGGCTTAGCCTCCGATAATCTACCGTCAAGTGACCTCACAATTTCTATACCCTTTTATCATCACAAGGGTTGCGGGTATGCTGGAGCCTATCCCAGGTGACTTCAGACAAGAGGCGGGGTACACCCTGGACTGGTCACCAGCCAATCACAGGGCACATATAGACAAACAACCATTCACACTCACATTCATATCTATGGACAATTTGGAGTCGCTAATTAACCTAGCATGTTTTTGAATTTGGAAACCGAGTACCCAAGTGGAGACTCGAACCGGATCTGTATCGAAATTGGCCGATACAATACCGATCCCATCTCACATTATGAACTGAAAACCTGAACGAAAAGCAGGTTTGCCCGCCTCTACTGGGCCCCTCCAGCTGCATCCGCTACCTTATGAATCGCAGACCCACACTCGCCACAGTCCAAGCCAGCTGTGCGCGCTCATTAGACAGCCAAACTGCGGAACTGCAGAGACTGACGTGCACCCACCGCATGCACGCTTACGGAGTCAGAAGTGGTTGCACGTCACACGTCATCCGTAGGCCGACGCAGCCACGCAATAAAAGGCCTACGTAGTGTCTGCATGCGTCCAAATCTGTACTGAGGTGATATTCATACCAAAATTTTGCCCATGCTTGCAAGTTGGGCAAAGGGACCAGGTCTTTTGCCATTGCCCGACAAATGACCACATTGTGAGTCTCGAGAACTCACCACTGCCAAGTGCTTGCCTCCCAAATGCCGCACCAATCTAAAGCTTTTTAAACCACCCCAGTCAGACATTATTCGTGGCATGTTTTGCAGGGTGCAAAACCTACATCAGATTCAGTGAAATACTACAGTAAAATACTAAAGTCTATTGAACAACTCGTTCATGACTCGCTCATCACTAGTACATATTGCCCATAGGCGTTCACTCAAGATTATGGGCCTAAAACACATTGAATAAAACAACCAGAGGAATGATGACTGCAGCCTCGAGTAACCTGAAGCCAACTGCACACATGCACAAACAGCGCCTGCATGACCACCTGAAGCATTTTGGGATATTGGAATCGCTGCTCCATCCTCCCTCTTCTCTTGTTCCCCTCCACCCAAACCTATTAAAACATTGCTCCTGAAGGAAACACCCACTTCCTTCACATTCCTGAAGGATTTTCCATACAGAGAATAGTAAACAAACCTTTGAACAAAGAGTGAGTGTGGAGGGGGGGGTGGGGGGGGTGCATGGACAAGTTAATGTTATTTCCTTCTTGTAGTAAATCAAACCTAGAGGCGAGGAGGGCGTGGGGGGTTTCCTTGTAAGTTGGTTGAGGTGTTTACAGTCAGCAGCAACGGTGGAAGGAGTAGCTGAAGGAACAAAGGGCTGTGCAAAGACCTGAAAAAGCCGAGCCAGCCTTCCCCTCCAACCGCACGCACGCATGCACATTTCCTGGCACTGATTGGGATGAGTAAGCAAAGGGAGGAAGGCTTCCTTATCAGCTTTCCTTATGAGGACCTCTCTGATTTTCACTGACTCGTGTCAGAATGTCAGCGTCAACTTCTGGGTGTGTGTTCATAGTTGTAGCACAGAAAGCCTGCTAACAACCTTCTAAATACAAAAAACCATTATTAACCAAACTATGGAATGGATTGAGTAAGGAAGTCAAACAATGCACAACGATGAGCCAATTCAAGAAACAATACAAGCAGTTGATGTTTGCTAAATACAAGGATGAAGAGTCTTGAACCAGTCATGATGTGCTATATATATCACTATATTGACACTTACTATGGTACACATTGTGGCATTGGATGCTCATATCACCTCGTACTTCGGTATGTGACAAAAAATTTAAAAATTTAAAAAAAATTAAAATTTTTAAAAAATTTAAAATTTAAAAAAAATTACTAATTTAAAAATTTTGAAATTAAAAAAATTTGAAATTTAAAAATTTTGAAATTTAAAAATTTTGAAATTTAAAAATTTAAAAATTTTGAAATTTAAAATTTTAAAAATTTAAAAATTTAAAAATTTAAAAATTTAAAAATTTAAAAATTTAAAAATTTAAAAATTTAAAAATTTAAAAATTTTAAATATATTAGGAAAGCAGGAAGTGAACAAATATCAGTAACAGTAACAGTTACTGATTGTAAAAGTACCAGATGGAGGGGTAGGATTTAATAAGCTTTGCTTCTTCCTACTCCTTTTGGACATGTGGAACTGGGAACTGATTATGGGATGCACTCAATTGGAATCTGATGCATGTTCAAATGAAATAAAACCATTACCATTACCATTACCATTACTATTTAATACATTGTGCAGGAATCTTTTAAAATCATTTGTCTTATTTCAGTTTTAGTCACAAATCAAAATATTATTTTCATTACAGCAAAATATTGCTCTAGACCAGGGGTGTCAAAGTGCCGCCTGGGGGCCATTTGTGGCCCACAGTTGATTTTTTTTCACAGCACATCCCAAAAATATAATTTAACAAGAAAGTCCCCCCCAAAAAAACATTGCAACATTGGAAATATCTACAAATAAAGTCAAAATATTAAAACAAAAACAAGTTCATAAAAGAAAGACAATAACATCGTAGTAGCTTAACGTTGAAACGTGGGGGAACGTTATTGTTATATGATCTAATATGATCTATATTTTAATGTCAAAAAGTTATGAAATAACTGTGTGATGCACTCAATTGTAATCTGATGCATGTTCAAATTAAATAAAACCATTACCATTATTGGAGCCCTCCAGACACAAAATAGCACCCCCATAGTAAGTAAAGAGAATAGTAAGATTCATGACTCATGCGTTTTGTTATAAATGTGTTCTGGTGCTAAGGGAGCTGAGGAGGGGGGTGGACAGGAAGTAACGTCACAAGCTTGGTTTAGGTTTCTGTGGCAACAGTAGCCGGTTGTTGAAAATTATTGTGCCTGTTGTGGGACAATTCCGACTGGGAATAAAAGTCTGTTGTTCCGACGATCAAGTCTGGTGTTCGCGAGTCTTGAGTGACGTTACTGAAACTTAGAGACCAGTAGAACGCCACATATCATCCCTACGCCTTTGAATGCGTCTTCTGAATGAATCTGTTTTGTTCTTTTGCTTATGTACTTTTGGACTTCCAATGGAGAAAATTGTTTCAAAATGTAAACAAAGTTCCGGTTAACCGGCGACCCTAGACCTTTTGTGTTGGGTTGTATCCAAGATAGGCCTGTTACATGATTTCGATTTGGTCTTTGTGTTTGCGTGTGTGATTGAGTGAAAGAAAGTAACAGGAAGAGTTCAAGAAATGTAATAAACCCGTCAGCGACGTTTGGCATTTTATCCCAAATAGCAGGTGACTCTTTCTTTTCCAGAACTCAGCGGTCACACTGGCAAACAACGGTTGACTTTTAAAAGTGCTGATTTGCGCCGCCATTTCCCGCTGGCACACACAACACAACCTTGGCATACGTAAGCCTCTCTTAAGTCGGCTTCCTTAAAACTAAAGGTCACGTCACTCAGTGTTGACAGTTTCAGAGGCCATGCGAACTGGGCACCCACCTCGAATCCACACACAATAAACCCTTGTTCCAACCTTAGACCTTAGACCAGGGGTGCTCACACTTTTTCAGCATGCGAGCTACTTTTAAAATGACCGAGTCAAAATGATCTACCCACTACAAAAATGCAAAACATCTATTTATTTTCAAATGTATTGAGGATTATTTGTACGTACAATGTATGTTGATGTACCTTACATAACCAAATGAGCCAATATTGCAAAACACACATAATTAACTATTAAAATGTTTTGTAATTACCTGAGTTTACTTTGATGACTTGCACTGAATTGAACCAGCCAGGGATGCATAGTCCGGACAGTAGCTGCTGATAGCCAGCCTCAAGCACACTTCCAAATGTTTATCAGTCATGGATAATATCCGTATCATAATATCCGTATAATATTCCATATCCGTATGGAAGTGATATGTTTTTTGCCTTTTTACTTGGTCCAGTTTTTGCCTTTTTACTTGGTCCAGCTCCTTCACTCATTTTAGTGACCATAAACTTTAGCGAGGGCTTAAAATCTCGCAATTCGCCGACTAGCTTAGCACTTTGCATCGTTGTTTACGCATGAGCGGTGACCTAAAGGTCAAAATTCAGTTGTCATCTGATTGGTTGTCCTGTATGTCAATCAAGTAACGGGGATGGATGATAGGCTGACATCGTAAGTTCTGCTGCACTTAGAGACGTCGTTTGATTTGATTGGTCGCCCGAAGGGCAACATTCAGTTGTCATCTGAATGGCTGCCCTGTATATCAATCAAGTGACGGCATTGATGCTGGGATGATATTTTTGTAATGTCACGCCGCGATCGACCAGCGATCGACCAGTACCACCTCCGCGATCGACCGGTAGCTCGCAATCGACTTAATGAGCACCCCTGCCTTAGATCTACTGCATGTTCCACTGGAAACCCATTTATCACGTTGCAGTGTCACCGAAGGCTCCGATGCTTCTGTCTAGCTAGCCTAGCCTGTTGCTTTTTACCCAATCCCTCTGGCAGGAGCTGGTCCGCAGCTATTATGGATCCTGCCCCGGCTTGCTCACAGGAATGCACTATTGAGAAAGCACCGCACCGCAAACCCTCCCAGCCATTCCAACCCATAATCAGATCCAGCTTGTCATCCCCCATCCCATCTCGTTCTCTTTCTTTCTGCCTTGCTCCCCGTCTCTAAAAATGACATGCGCGCACACACAGAGTGAAAACACCCACATAGAGAACAGGAACCCAGACACCCCCGCAGAATCAGACACCAATTTGTAGTCGTGTAAGCTTGTGCAAACACAGCTCGGCAGTGACGTGTGAATGTAGATGCACCAGGAACGACCAGCGCGATGAAAGACAAGAAGAATAAACCAATGTCATAATTTCATGAAACTCTTCTACTATTTATTTTGTATATGGGAATAAAACAATAACGGACATGTTAGCAGTCTGGTATATTCGGCTTTTTTATTGTTACGTGATGACTCCCATCTGGTGTTTTTAGGCATCAAGACATTCCACAGTTATTTGATGTGAGTCATTTTGATAACTTTTGAAAAGTTCTCCCCGTGGGGCAATTGCTGTGTCGGTATGTTGTAGTGGGAGACTTTCAAATCCTCTTCTCCGTCACTTTCATCACAGAGTTTCACCATTTCTAACCACAAACCCTCCCTAACCATATTGGCACATCACGAAACATCATCATTTTCAAATGTGAGCGTCTTTTGAAGACGTTTGCTTTGGTGGTGAAGTCACCCCAAAGTAATATTTTTAAATAGTAAAATCATTTCCAATCAATGTTATGCCCTACCACAACAAACAATTATGGCCGTTGAGAGCAGTTAATGTTGCGCAAGTATTGTTTTTGTGGTACAAGAAAAAATCTATTTGGGTTTGAAATAGGGATTATCGATCCCAATACTGCATGAGTGAGAACAACCGATACCGATACCAATACCGATAACATACATGCAGTGTAAATGTTTAAATGTACTACAGTAATCCTCTGATATATCGGATTCAATTGTTCCCACTGGTTTTGTCCGATATAAGCGAAATCCGTTACCGGAAAATGTCCGTTTTACGCATATATCGGATTTATATCCGGTATATGCGTAAATCGGATTTTATCCGTTATAAAAAGGCACTTCCTTGACTATGTTTCCAATGTACCTGGACGCGCAGGCAACGCTGCAAACGCTGCAAATGACGTCGTATAGCGGCCTGTCACGATTCGGCGAATCGGAACACCACGATGCGGCCATCCGATATATGCGAGGGAAATTTAATGGAAATGCATTGGAACGGGACTGGAGATTTTGTCCGAAATAGGCGAAATCCGTTATAAAAAATCCGATATATGCAATGAATTTTTATTGGAAATGCATTACAGAAAAATTGGTTCTTTTTTATCTGTCCGTTGTGAGCGAATTTCCGATATACCCGAGTCCAATATATCCGAGGTTTACTGTACTAGCAATATCATTTTATCTACAATATCTACTAATTTTTGTAACATTTATTTTCATCTTTCATCTTATTTCAAGTCAAATAACGCCCATATGCTTGTTTTCCCAAAACATGAACACATTATTCATTGAAAACCTGAATGAAAAGCACGTTTAGCCACCTCTGCTGGGTCCCTCCTGCCACATCCGCTGCCTTCTGAAGTGCAGATGCAGCCGACTCCTCTTTTGTGCCCGGAGAGGATATATGATATCAGTGCGCACAACACCTCGAGTCACATATCATCTGTAGTCCGATGCAGCCCCGCACACAACAAAAGTTCCTCCTGCACTAAAAATGCTACTTCCTGTCTGCTTTCTCCCAAATCCGTACTGATGGATGATCTCGGTGAGACATTTTTGAGGCACGTTTTGCAGGGTTCAAATTTGTATCACTCTAACAAAGAGAGGAAGTCCACACACGTGAACATGCTTGTTCTGAATGTTGCAGACAAAAGTTAGATTACAGTAATAATGGCTTTTTATTGTAAAACGTTAATGTAATGTCGACACCACTCGGACAGGTTGACTGATGTAAACATAAGCAGATGTCAACATCACCAAAACTAACCACTTGCCAGACATGAAAATTGCTGATAATAAAGAATTTTTGACATTGTTTTCCATGCATTTGTGCATACATTTATTTGAATGCTTATACAATGTTTATTGCAATTAATTACTTCCAGGCCCAACTGTCATAAGTGAATTTCTGTGAACTAGGATTCCTAATTCATAAAAAGCAATATATTGTAGCCTGTTTACACCCTTCTAAATATGTTTACTAACATTATTAGAGCCCTGTAGACATGAAATAACACCCCTATATTCACTGTTACACTTTTATTACCCAATATTGTAAACATAATAATCAAAAATAAGATATATAAGTAAGATTTTTGCTTGTGTGTGTTGCTGTAAATGTGTTTCAGTGAAGAATTTCAAGAAACTGAGATGCTAGTTCTAGCTTAGCGTGGGTTACAGCCCCAACGGTAGCCCGTGTCAGGGATTAATGAGGAAGTTGGCGATACACTCACCAATTTTTCCTGGAAATTACATCTTTTACGTCAACAAAGGCGGTCTTGTATGTTGACGATGACTTAAGTGGGTATATTTTAATAAGAAGAACACGTGACAGATGATGAACGGATGATTTATCGGTAGAAACAAAGCAGAATAAGCGACTAAACTGTATTAATTTTGCATGTTGCATCGTTCCATTGTCTATAATATTGATGCACTACAGTACAACATTAAGATTAATTAATAGTGATTAATTTTCTTGTATTTTGGAAAGTTAGATGAGTTTGTGGAGCAACCTCACCATTCCCGGATCTCAACGCAACAAATCCTTTCATCGCTCTACACCTGGCTGCCTATGAAATCTGCTGATCCTTCCCTCTTCATCGCCAGACCTCCCGTCTTTCCGTCCATCTTACTCACTAAGGCGGGATGGGGAATATTTCTGTAAGCTCCTTTTTCTCTCATCTTCTCTCAGGAAACTCTTGACTGCGGGGCTTTCAATAAAATCTCAGATCCAGCGCCGCTGTGAAAAACCACAGCTTCGATTACACAAAATGAAGCAGCGCACAATCCCGGGCAAGTGAAAGGTGTTTTCAATAATTACTTATTATATGTGTTTAGCGAATCAGAAACATCTGCGGTGAATTTGACTGAAAGAACCCCAAAACATTCCTAAAATAGGAGTGACGCACACAGACTGAGACACTCTCTCTCTCTCTCTTTCTCGTTCTCTCGTTCTCTCTCGCAGACATACACACAAACTGGAAGGCTACACTGCGCCATTGTCAAGACGGGTCTATTTGCAGGCTGTTTTTTTAGCTGGCCGCAGCTGCGGAAATGAATATCAAATGTGGTTCTACCCCCATAAATCAAAACCTTTTGCCATGTTCTGACTTTCTCCCCCCATTTAAAGTCAATTCACATGGGCGGTGTGCATTACACTTATGCCTGACGGCTTAACTCTTTCTTCTGAAATAGTCAAAGAGGAGTTTTTAAAGAGCTGAAGGTCAAGAAGACACAGGTCTTTCATCAAAGCTTGTGCTGAAGGTACCGGCGTTTCACATGAACTTAAATTATGTATGACGGTAGAGAGAGGTATACGGTGGCCGATAGGGTAGAACGTCCAAACGGTCAAAAAACAGAAGTAATCCAAAACACACAAACACCAGACCCATGATACAAAATACAGATTAAAAATTCTGCAAATTCCAAAAGCATGAACAGAAATGCCGGTTCACAGAACCAGTATCTCAAGGGCACCGAATCTGAGGAATACCAGTCTTTAAAAAATCAAGATTAACTGTCCACACTTTTCAGATTTAAAAAATCCCAATCTATTAATGCAACCTGGCCTCCAAGCCCAAAGTCCTTCCATGCATGTTTTGGACCAACACGGCGACAAATCATTTCGGGCCCAAACAGCTTGACTCTCGGATGGCAGTACTGCCACCCAGTCCCCAATAACCTTGGGAGACTATCCATCCGTCCATTTTCTACCGCTTATCCGGTTCAGGACCATCCGACTAAGGCCGAAAGGTACTCCACCTTGGACTGTACAACCGGGGACTGTACAACAGGGACTGAACTGAACTCTATTGACTACATCAGTGACATCTATTGACTAGATCAGTGACATCTATTGACTAGATCAGTGACATCTATTTACTAGATCAGTGACATCTATTGACTAGATCAGTGACATCTATTGACTAGATCAGTGACATCTATTGACTAGATCCGTGACTAGATCAGTCACATCGGTGACCCACTTGGGAGACCGTTCTGTTGTAAGTAACCCTACATCACATTGGTAAGGTAGACCACAATGTAAGCTGTACATCGGAATAGTCAACATCATAAAACCTTTATTAACTGTAAAGGCATTGTTAAATAACTTTAAGCATTAATAATTGTCATACAAGTACTGTATGTATATCCCCACCTATTTGCGGTTTGGCATTCTCACCACAGGATACTCGTGGATGTATTTCACTTGCTTTGAAGTGTATGTATATTTTCAATGGTATTGTAAATAGAAAGTGTTTTGATGGCGCTATCTACAGGGGGAAAAAAATGAGCACTGCAGCTAAGAATCCAAGTCAATTCACTTAACATTTTCCAGGAGGAAGATGTTTTGATAAAAAGTGATGTATAACTCAACTTTTTCTACACACTATACTGTATGACTGTAATTATTTCTTAGTGTTTAAGACAAATTATAGCCTTTAAATTATCTGTCAAAACAAACAATTGGATTTTTTCCCTCGAATTGTTCAGCTCTAGATCCTTCTAATGACCCGGTCAGGTTGTTTTCTTGAAATATCTTTGTAATGAAAAATTGTTATCATTTCATATTCCAGGTATTCCTCAAAAATGATATTTTTGATATCATGCCATTCACATTTTTAACTTATCTTTTATACATTTTAAGAATTTTTTGTTTTGTGTTACTACCCCAACCTTCCATAAGTGGGTCAAAAATGACTCAGTCAGGTTGTTTTCTTGAAATATCTTTGTAATGAAAAATTTTTATCATTTCATATTCCAGGTATTCCTCAAAAAACACACTTTTGATATCATGCCATTCACATTTTAACTTATCTTTTATACATTTTAAGAATTTTTTGTTTTGTGTTACTACCCCAACCTTCCATAAGTAGGTCAAAAATGACTCAATCAGGTTGTTTTCTTGAAATATCTTTGTAATGAAAAATTGTTATCATTTCATATTCCAGGTATTCCTCAAAAAACATATTTTTGATATCATGCGATTCACATTTTTAACTTATCTTTTATAAATTTTAAGAAATTTTTGTTTTGTGTTACTATCCCAACCTTCCATAAGTGGGTAAAAAAATGACCCGGTCAGGTTGTTTTCTTGAAATATCTTTGTAATGAAAATTTTTTATCATTTCATATTCCGGGTATTCCTCAAAAAACATATTTTTGATATCATGCCATTCACATTTTAACTTATCTTTTATGAATTTTAAGAAATTTTTGTTTTGTGTTACTACCCCAACCTTCCATAAGTAGGTCAAAAATGACTCAGTCAGGTTGTTTTCTTGAAATAACTTTGTAATGAAAAATCTTTATCATTTCATATTCCAGGTATTCCTCAAAAAACATATTTTTGATATCATGCCATTCACATTTTTAACTTACCTGTATGCAACACACAATGGGTTCTCACATTTTCTATTGTTGTACGGGGTCATTTTCTTTTTCAAAGATGGAAAAAAAGTGAAAAATGAAGATGTTTCTAACATGAAATCATTCTTGTGTGGTCCTAAATATAATACTAAATATCATACAAGTGATTATTCCTAACCAAAATAGCAAAATTGGCATAAAAACGCATTGATTCTAGTATGGGTGATTTTTGACCCACTTATGGAAGAGTGTAGGGTCCAGTCACTCGTGCATCTAAGGGTTAAGTCAGTACTGTGGAACTTCTCAAATGGCAAACGAATCAATGCTAATAGTTATTTAAACCACAATGATAATCACAACCCTGAGCGAGTGTGTGTACTTTTGTGTAAATTCGTGTGCACGCAGGTGGAGAGTGTACTCAAAGCGCCGGAGGTCCTGGACTGGAGTATACCTCTGCTTTTGTGGGATTAGTGGGGATCCAACGCTGTTCAAACCTCACCCCGACCTAGTAGCCAGGCCAAACCAACACACACACGCCACATCAAGCTGCGGGACAATAGACATGGCCGTCTGTTGATCCAACAGGTCTGGGTGCCCGCTAAAGAGGGATTGTGGTTGCCTGGTCTGATGTCCTAACGAAGGGGAGAAGCATCGCCAATGGGAGATGTGAGGCGATTGTATGTGTGTTTTGAAGTAGGACAGGCTGGGGGGGGGTGGTCCATGGGGTCACATTAGGCTATGTATGCGAGTGTATGTTTGGGACGGTGGAATGCGAGGTAGGGAAAAGGGACGGCCCTCTAATACCAGACCTAATCTCCGATGAAGACACCGAGAAGGTAGACATGAAGGCTCGCAGCGCCGTGTATTTGTTAGAGCTATATATCTAAAAATGTATTTAATTTCTTTAAATTTGATCACGAAGGACAAACATTTACAAAATGCACATTAGAAAGAATATTGTCATCCTGGTATGCTAAAACACAGAAACTAAAACATCAAAAAGGTCACTATAAGAGGTGTTATAAAGGGCTCTACTAATAATAAAAAACATATTTAGAAAGTCCTAAACATGTTTTCCATGCTCTATTTATTAATATTTAATCCTACTTTGCAAACCAATTAAACACAATAAACGAGGGGCGACGATTTTTAAATGCAATGAAATCCTATGAGCAGCTACCAGTTTGGAGGGTGTATTAGATATTGCGTGTTATATTATTATTACACTTTTACATTCAGTCAAATAAAGGGGTTTCCAAAGTGCAGTACAGGGGTCATTTGTCGCACATTTGTTGTTGTTTTTTTTTTGTTTTTATTGGCCAGCTGCACGTTCTAACAACATTTAGGTTAACAAAAAAAAATGCAAAATTAGAAACATCAGCGGTAATTTTACAAGAGTAATGTCGGCCGCTCAGTCAGGAGATCGGGAAAACCTGGGTTTGAATCTTCGGGTACTCCAAATTGTCCATAGGTATGAATGTGAGTGTGATGTTAAACAATGCCAAAGTTTCATGTCTGAATGGTAGGTTTCAGAGAGAGCTCTCTGTGACATCACAGTGAGCTGGACTTCCTTATATGGGTGTGCCCAGGTACAAACTGTATGAGCTGAGTGGGACCAATCAAAGAGAAGTGGCCATGAGTGGAATACATTAAAATACAGCTGGAGTAGGTACAGATTCTGAAAGATCTACAAAGCTTTCTGTACGAGTTATTGTGTGTAGCTGCTCTATAGGAGTCCACAACTCAATACAAAGGGACAAAAATGAGCATAATAGGTGGGTGGAATACATTAAAATACAGGAAATACAGCTGGAATAGGTACAGATTCTGAAAGATCTACAAAGCTTTTGTGCGGGTTATTGTGTGTAGCTGCTCTATAGGAGTCCACAACTCAATACAAAGGGACGAAAATGAGCATAATAGGTGGGTGGAATACATAAAAATACAGGAAATACAGCTGGAGTAGGTACAGATTCTGAAAGATCTACAAAGCTTTCTGTGCGGGTTATTGTGTGTAGCTGCTCTATAGGAGTCCACAACTCAATACAAAGGGCCGGAAGTGAGCATAATAGGTGGGTGGAAAACATTAAAATACAGGAAATACAGCTGGAATAGGTACAGATTCTGAAAGATCTAAAAGCTTTCTGTGCGGGTTATTGTGTGTAGCTGCTCTATAGGAGTCCACAACTCAATACAAAGGGCCGAAAATGAGCATAATAGGTGGGTGGAATATATTAAAATACAGGAAATACAACTGGAATAGGTACAGATTCTGAAAGATCTAAAAGCTTTCTGTACGGGTTATTGTGTGTAGCTGCTCTATAGGAGTCCACAACTCAATACAAAGGGACGAAAATGAGCATAATAGGTGGGTGGAATACATAAAAATACAGGAAATACAGCTGGAGTAGGTACAGATTCTGAAAGATCTACAAAGCTTTCTGTGCGGGTTATTGTGTGTAGCTGCTCTATCGGAGTCCCCAACTCAATACGAAGGGCCGAAAATTAGCATAATAGGTGGGTGGAATATATTAAAATTCAGGAAATACAGCTGGAATAGGTACAGATTCTGAAAGATCTACAAAGCTTTCTGTGCAGGTTATTGTGTGTAGCTGCTCTATCGGAGTCCCCAACTCAATACGAAGGGCCGAAAATTAGCATAATAGGTGGGTGGAATATATTAAAATTCAGGAAATACAGCTGGAATAGGTACAGATTCTGAAAGATCTACAAAGCTTTTGTGCGGGTTATTGTGTGTAGCTGCTCTATAGGAGTCCACAACTCAATACAAAGGGACGAAAATGAGCATAATACCCAAACACATACCCAATGTGTGCATATAGTACAGGAAATGAAGAGTATTTGTTGTAGTTTCAGAACTCGGGCTCTTCTGGATGAACGTGGCGAATACAATAACAATAATAACAACCCCCCACCAGTGGAAGGAATGATGTCAACTTCTCCCCTCCGATCTACACACTTACACAACATAAACTGACACCCCCCCCTGGGTTGCCCACATCAGACACTAACGAAACATACCAATCTACCATAGCCGGCCGCTCGCACATACACAAACACGCCGGTTCCTTTGCTCGGCTCTCTTAAAGCCTTCCTCCCACCCCTGATTTCAATAGTCACATTCATAGTCCACAAGGAGCTATTAATAAAACAGCAAAGGCATGCTGAGCCACACACCTGACTGGCCCTGCCAATACAGAAACCGAAACGTATCATAATTCACCGTCTGGAAGGTTTATGACAAGAAATATAACAGTAGTTAGAGCATAGAAAACATGTTTCTAACCTTCTAAATAAACATTATTAGAGCCCTTTAGACATGAAATAACACCCCTATAGGCACCGATATAGTAGAAATAATAACAGGAATTTAAGATTTGCTTTAAATGTGTTCCGATGTGAGGCGAGAAGAGTGGGAGGACAGCGACCAGTGTAAATTTTGGGGGTACCAAACCCTAAAAGAATACCACATGCACACAACGTCTGCAATTCGGATTCCAGCACTGATCATCCATGAGCGGAATCGATCAATACCAATAAGTATAGTATACTTTTTTTTTTACATTAATCGGCATATGCCAATTACATGCCTTTTCAAAGAAATCGGCTGATATTGATTGATGTCTGATAAGTCGGAGCATCACTACTTTGAATGCGTCTTCTGAATGCCTTATATTTGTATTTGATTTGACTTTTTGATTTGACCATTTTTATGCTTGAAAATGCTTAATTTTGACAAACATAGGTAATATTTGTACAAATGTAAACAATCATGAACTAATAATAGTCCATATTCAACCTATAAAACATACGTATTTTAGAAATACATTTAGAATGTAAAAATGCCAAATTGCAATAATAATAATAATAATAATAATAATAATAATAATAATAATAATAATAATAATAATAATAATAATAATAATAATAATAATAATAATAATAATAATAATAATGATTAAAATTAAATTAAAATTTAAATGATTTTGAAATTGATTAATCTTTTTTTTAATCACCATGTCACATTATATCTGATCTATGCCCATTATATACCAAATTTATTTTCAGGATCATAAATATGTATAACTGAAAATCGATAATAAGTTAAGAGATGGCACACATGTCTGAAAATCATTTTTTTTTAATAGCAGAATATTCCAATAAGACTTTAGTTGTGTTATTATGAGCAATAACAAGTAGAAAAGACAAGGACACCACATAATTTAAGTTGATTTCGCGTTTTCTGTTCATCAATTTTTAATACCGATGTTGTAGTATTTCTAATCATATTAAAGTGTCGCAATGTGTATTAAGAGTTACAAAGTGAGCGAGCAGAATATCCACAATTTATTTGTGTATTTGTTTATTTAGACTACACATACACGCATAATAAAGATGTTGTTTATGGTGCCTGTGAATGCATGCAAAAAATGTATCACAATTAATTAACATATATTTTTGACAGCCCTAATTTCGACATACCGTACGTTTGTTTTGCTTTTCGTGTTTTTTGAAAATGTGAAAATTCACATTTACATTTATTGCCCAGAAAACAAGGAATTTCTACACACAACACTACACTCATTGTCATCCGCCCATGCTTTCCCCTTATTGAAATACATGGAATATTTGCAACCTTCCTTTTTTTTCCACAGGATCAAATTCCGCCCTATCGCAAAGCCTGCGCAGCACCTGTAAGTACACTTGCCGCCCCGTCTGCAACCGCAGGCAGCGGCGGGAGGAAGGGGTGCAGAGTTCCCAGGCTCAGCGAAGGTGAATATAATGGGCGGCCTGTTCTCTCTTTGCCTACATCTCCTGCAACATCTCTTTGAAGCGGGCAGCCGTGTCAGCAGCTCCCTGCCCCCCCCCAACCCCCAGCTACCATGCTGCCCTTCATGTGCCCACGGAGAACGATGGCTGGGCGCCGACAGATCCACACAACACCCAGAACGAATAAACAAACACACAAGCAAAATTACTTGTAGACAAATATTTCTAGATATACCATAGAGAGATTACCCATAATTTGCATGTACGTATATATGAAGTCAAACATATATATATATGGACCATTACAGCATCATTCCTTTTACATATAAACTGTCTTGTAAGATTCAAAGTCACAAAATGTTTTGGACTTTGATTGTTTTTGATTCCCAATCCAATAATTTCACAACTATTATTTTAGATTAAACCGGGAAAAAAAACAAACAAACATAGAACTGGAAATGTTTTTAGCAAGTAGCTAAAGGAAGTCGAACAATGCACAACGATGAGCCAATTCAAGAAACAATACAAAAAAAATGAAAAAAATGAAAAAAAATTAAAAATTTAAAAAATTTTTATTTTTTATTTTTTATTTTTTATTTTTTATTTTTAATTTTTAATTTTTAATTTTTAATTTTTAATTTTTAATTTTTAATTTTTAATTTTTAATTTTTAATTTTTAAATTTTTAATTTTAACTTTAACTATATTAGGAAAGCAGGAAGTGAACAAATGTAACAGTTACTGATTGTAAAAGTACCAGATGGAGGGGTAGGATTTAATAAGCTTTGCTTCTTCCTACTCCTTTTGGACATGTGGAACTGGGAACTGATTATGGGATGCACTCAATTGCATGTTCTCCCCACATTCCCACATTCCAAAAACATGCTAGGTTAATTGGCTAACTCCAAATTGTCCATAGGTATGAATGTGAGTGTGAATGGTTGTTTGTCTATATGTGCCCTGTGATTGGCTGGCCAACAGTCCAGGGTGTACCCCGCCTCTCGCCCGAAGACAGCTGGGATAGGCTCCAGAAAATGAATGAATTTTTCAAAAAATTTTCTAAATTAATCGATCTTTTTATTTAATTAATTTAATTAATTTTTGATCACCTTCTGTTTTTAGTTTCCGGCATTGTAATCATCATGGGGAAGAAAATTCTCTTTGGATCTGCTGCATAGCTCCCGGTCATTCAGCAATATCACTCGGGCAACAATCTGGCAACACATACTGTCATCGATTGTGGTGGAAGGCCGCAATTTCCCCTATTTTCCTTAATCTTGAAGTATTCACAGGTATACTTCTAATGTGAATATTACACAATGGGATAGTAGCTGTATTGGAATGGCCGATGAAGCACACATTTTAAAATACAAATGATAATGTTAGTTGTAGCAACCAAGTGTGTATTTACGCTATTGTGTACTACACGGATCAAAATTTCGAATGAACAGTAAAAGAGTGCGATTCCAAGTCAAACACACATTTGCTATTAACATATGAATAGTCGTCCTGTCTTTCATTTTGTGTGTTTCTCTCTCTCTTTCTCTCTCTCTCTCTCTCTCTGATGAGTTAAGGGTCAGTGCAGCCAAGAATGTCGTTTGGCTTTGACTCGGATAAAGAATACTTGCCCGCCATCGAGATCCCACTCTTCTCTTCCAGGCAGCCATGTGCATGCATAAATCAAAAAAAAAGCTCTTAAGAATTCCCTCCCTTATTTGTGACATCAATCTGGACGGGCGGGCACATTATGGAGGATGTGGTTTTTTAACCGGGTCCCGCTAGGCCTGATTGCAGGAGAGAGCGTTTAAACTCTTACAAGATACAACCTTGTACAGTAAAAATGTATTTTCTTTGTGTTCAAATTTGAGGTTGACATTTTATGCGCGGATGACGACTTTGCTAAAACAAATGCTTAATAATGCTTAAAAAAATCATGTATGTGGGTAATGATTCTTTGTTAGCAATTAATTCATTAATTGATCGCTGATTTATGGTTTACTATGATGACCAAATATTGAAAGACACGTCAAATGTAGTATTGTAGTCACTACTACGATACATTGATGAGACATATACGTATCCCGCATTAAGCTGACCATCAACCTAATTTGAGTAAACAAGCTAGCGCTTAGATTGCTACCGTATTGTTAAAGCGATGGCCGTCTTTTGTGTCCCTTTTGGGATCCCGTAGCCTGTGCCGAAGCAGGGCACAATGTGATGTAAACAAAGCTAGTAGTATTGTCAGTCCATGTTAGACTGGCAGTCCTGCATAACGTTCAAGTGATCATCGTGAGCATGGATGATAGGCTGATGTTGATGTTTTTTTAATGCCTTGAAAATTATGTTGCAGACACTACAACATTGCTAAAGATAAGTTATTATGTCTTATTATTGCTTATGTCCACAATATTTATTAATAGTATTGTATCAAGGTTACTATAGGGCTGTTATTTCATGTCTACAGGGCTCTAATAATGATTCTAATGTCGTTAACTGGTTTTCTATTGTGATAAAATTAGGGATGACAAATGGGGGATGATTGTACATACAGTCAGTATTATTAGAGCCTTGTAGGTATAAAATAACACCCCAACAGTCACTTCCAAACTAACAGACAGCCACCACTAGTATAGTTAGCGAGCTAACTACATAGCCTCTCCAATTTACTTTTTGTACACTTAAGAAAGTGTTTCAAACGGAGTGAGGATGACAAACCGAGAAGCCGAAAAATGACCACTTCCACACGGAATGAGAGGAGAACCTTTTAGGGTTAGGGTTAGGGTTAGGGTTAGGGTTAGGGTTAGGGTTAGGGTTAGGGTTAGGGTTAGGGTTAGGGTTAGGGGTTAGGGTTAGGGGTTAGGGTTAAGGTTAGGGTTCACTCTGTCACTGCTAAAGTGAATAATTTAAAGGAAACCCTAAAACCTAATAAAATAGTCCAACCTATCACTGGTCAATTGATTGATTGATTGCATTGAATAAGCTCCAATACTCCATCTGCATTGCGATATATAGTCATCTTGTTTTTATAACGCAACAACACATCTTTGGCATGCACTCGCTGGCAAGTTGACCGATACTTCAAATGATACTAGCGTTTGGTGTATTTTTATGTATGCTACATTTGAGTCGATTTTAAGACCTAAAGTTAAGAGCCAAGCCTTCCTCAAACATACCACAAACCGCAAAGCTATGTGTCCCATGCTGTATTAAACATCTGTCTCTGATTAGTAACGAACATTTGCTCACAGAATCGTTGTACGATAGCTAGCATTCCCCAGTCGTAAAGGTATAATCGTTATTATTATTGTTTTGTCTTTTCTCCTTCCATTGCACCATCAAGCCAAGAGAAACTTCAGCGTTGAAGCATTTTGTCAGAATGCCAAAAGGAAATGATGACATTGTGCTCGGCTGAACACCAACAATATATGTACCTATAAGTGTGCGCATGTGTCTGTTGGCTGTAACACTAAAAGGTTGCCAGCTAAAATCCCATCCAAAGGAGTCCATGCACAGCTATTCCCTGCTTTAAAGTGTAAATAATTCCTTTTTTTCATGGTAACTTCACTAGAAAGTGGAAGAAAAGAGTGCCTCGGCTATGAAACCAGTCTCAGAAAGCAGTTCACTCAACATTTTACAGCAGGAAGATGCTTTGACAAAACACATTGTGATGAAAGTACAATATTTCTTAATGTAACACGTGTATTATATCGTTTAGAGTATGAAAAATGTTTAGGGCTTTTTATGGGTGCGTCCATTATTCCGTCATTTGCCGGGGTCCTTAGAATTTAAAAATATATTAATAAATCTGGCAGCATATGGCATTTATTCATCAAAAAATATGTAATTTTTATGCACATTTGACATATTTCTTGCATAAAGTGAACATGAAAATGGCTAATTGAACTAAAAAAACAATGCAAGGCATTTAGGAGACGCATTCAAAGACATTACAATGCTATGTAGTATTATATGTACACTAGTCACTATGTGTCGATAATGTTTATGTATTGTTCAGGAAAACACACAAGCACCAGACTTGATTATCAGAATCAGAATCAGAATCAGAATCAGAATGATTCTGATTCTGATTCTGATTCTGATGTTTATGTATTGTTCAGGAAAACACACAAGCACCAGACTTGATTATGAGAAAAACGGGCTTTTAATGCAGGTTTGAATTATCTCACAACAGCCATAATAACCCCTAACATGGGTTACTGTTGTAGCCATAAACCCCACCAAGCTAAAACTCAACTCTGAACCCCCAATGTCACTTCCTGTCCCCCCCAATCAGCTCCCCTAACACCAAAATATATTCAACACAAACGAGCATGACTCTTGATTACGTATAATTTTGCTTATTATGTGGTCTATATTGGGTAATATTGATTTGATGTATTTATTTTTTTAATTGTCCATAGGTATGAATGTGAGTGTGAATGGTTGTTTGTGTATATGTGCCCTGTGATTGGCTGGCCACCAGTCCAGGGTGTACCCCGGAGCAGGAAGTTGCTATGAGGTATATGCACATAGATTTAAGAAGACATAGATGTTGGAGGGACACGACTGGGCCAACTGTTTTCATTCAAACAGAACACACAGCCAATCATATTCAAGTGTCAGTTGAGCAACATGAAGTGAATAACAGAAAGCGCAAACCATGGACAACAGCACCCCCAGCTGGTAGAATAGCAAACTGCAAGTTAAAAAATGCATTCTGTTTCGACTGTCAACCAGGTCTTCTAAACCTTGTGTCTCTTATTCGTTATGTCTTGTATAAATATGTATTCACATACTATGTAGGTATAGACAACTTCACCATGAAAGGTTGTCCCGAGTTGCAATTACTAAACATCTAAAATTTGCATATTCATTGTCAAATTACAGCGATTTCGACCATTAACAATGTAACTGACACATTTGTTGTAAGTGATGATATATGGAGAAGGATGATAATATTTAAACGTGATGACATTTAAAAGCGGGTATTCGAATAGGTGGACGAAATTCGCCCCCTATTGGCTGCTAGTTTTGACAACTCTATGAATTTGTTCGCTTTGTTCGCAAAAGAGTCAACGTCATAGTTAACTCACTCACGGAACTATAATCTTCTACGTGAGAAAATAACATGGTGTTTTCAAAATTCTGCTCCAGGTGAGGCTCGAACTCACAACCTCGGCATTGCTCTACAGTGTACTGTCATATAAGTACCGCGCGCTAACCGATTGCGCCACTGGAGCTCGGCTAAATAGGCGAGCAGATTAGTTTATAACCCAAACCCCATACGCATACACGTGGACGTAAACGCTCATTTTTATGCCTGAGCGAAGTCTGTCTTGCTGTGCTTAAAGTTTTTAATGCAAGTCAATGCTACTTATAAATACACATTTTTTAAACCCTCGTATACTCGTATTGTCGATATGATTTGTAACATAAATGGCAACGCACTGTTTTCTTACCAATTACCAATAGTAATAGTAAAGTGCAGTAGCTTAGTTAAAAATGGTACATGCAGCGGACACTCAATGAAACGGCATGATAATGATTGAAGACTGGAAATGGAATCATAACAAATAAATAACAATGACGGCAACGTCATTGTTGGTAACGTCACGAAACATACATCGAGGAGTTTCACACAAATGTTCATGATACGTTGCCGTACATTAGGAGTGGTAACAAATAACAAAAGTTTGCATAAAATTCCCACCGCAATAGAGTTGGTCTTGCTTTTCCCTCAGTTTGGTGGTACATTGCTGCCGCTTATTGGTCAGTTTATGAACTGATCAATGTCTTTGGGATGAGATTATTGATCGTTGTTGGGCAAATCTCTTTAAAGAACGCAATTAGTTGTAGGTACTAGTTTCTTCTTAATCGAATTAAAACGTGAACTAATCACATTTGTTTTTATATTTGTTTTGTTCTATCTTCATTTATGTTAATCGTTTATTTTACTACAACTATCCAGTCCAGTGGCGGCGCTAACACACCATGTAGTCGCCTTAAGAAAAAACGAGGAAGACAAAAGGCGGAAGCTGGAGTGACGTTCGACGTCATATTATTCTACTTCCGTTTCAAAGTAAAACTCTGCCAGCTAATGTGTTTTATACAGGTGTATAAATGCCAAAGTTAGGGTTAGGGTAAATGCCAAGACTTTGAATGTTTGCCAAAGTTTATCAACTCTCAACACAACTTTCACTAATCCATTTAAAAAAAAAAATCGATCGGAACAACAACTTTCGTTTTTGATGTTAGTTTCATGAAACCTGCTGTATCTAGCTGTGACCACTAGATGTCATTATTTTGCGCGTGACTTGTTTTGTGGCGACTTAATTTATTGTAATTTTTGTAATAAAGTGTTTTAATTCAATTGATTGATGCCTCAGAGTGTTAATTCCTCCAGCAAATAGCGTAATAAAAGAAGACTAATGAGCTGAGTTACCATATCTAGTGTATTCCCTCATCTGAAATCTATCTCAATTATGGATGGATAATATCATCAGGGATTATTTATATTTACATGCTTGTTCTTTCCCAAGGGAGGTGGCTTTTAATTCTCTAATTCTCTTCTTAATTTCCCTAACTAAACCTTGGTGATAACACATAATATATTAAGTGTCCACACTTTGATAACTTTACGGTCATTGACTCTGATATGGTGTATTCTCCTTCCACATTCATGTTTACTGATTCTATGGACTCTGATCTGGAGGTCTAATGTTCCTCAAACTGTAGCCATCTTTACACAGTGCGTGTTTCTGTATTGACTCACTGTTAGTTTTGAAGTGAGACTACCAATTCATGACCGAATTTTAACTACTAATTCAAAAGAATTAACAATAGAAAAATGTATTGTCTTTGATGATAAGTCCAGCTCACATGTTCATTGTTAATAATGACTCAACAGTTTATTAATTTGGGTTTCAATGTACAATGTAGATGATCTAATGTTTGCATTTCAGCACACATCAATACACAAACCAGCACCTTGACCGACGATGTGAAAGCCAGCGTTCATATCAGCACCTAACAGATCAATACTGGCATTTGTAACACACACACACACACAATTACCACGTCGTCCAGATTTGCTTCCTCATCATCATCATCGACCTCAGCCTGTCACAGGCACTTCTGTGTCCAACATGGATCAGCTTAATGTTTAGCCCAGGATCCACAAATACACACACATATACGCACACACAGGGATTAACAAGGCACAGGGACACATATGCTACCTGAGGATGGAGGCGAGAATACTACACGAGAGGAGAACACCAGGTAGCCGTGACTCAGGTGAGAGTTACTGTATGACTCTTAATGTTGCGCTTGTAGTTTACGTTCTATGGCTGCCGTATCCACATGTAGTAACTTGATGTTAGTAACTTTAATTGACACTGCAATTAATGTAGTAATGCAGCAGGTGGCAATGGTATTTTATGACTTTAGTTAATCGTGCAGTTTTAATGAAAGGTACAGTTAAGAATAAACAATGTCATTCAGTAGGAACAAAAACACACTGAGCAGCTATTGATTTTTTCGGAGGCTTTGATTAGTTAAGCTGAGATCTTAGCCTCTTAATCCCAAGTAGAGAAGGTAAATTGGCTGTCAGTCCTATGAGGCTGCAGCGAATGGTAATGGTAATGGTAATGGTAATGGTTTTATTTCATTTGAACATGCATCAGATTACAATTGAGCGCATCCCATAATCAGTTCCCAGTTCCACATGTCCAAAAGGAGTAGGAAGAAGCAAAGCTTATTAAATCCTACCCCTCCATCTGGTACTTTTACAACCAGTAACTGTTACATTTGTTCACTTCCTGCTTTCCTAATATAGTTAGTTTTTTTTTTATCACGTACCAAAGTAGGAGGTGATATGAGCATCCAATGCCATAATGGGTACCATAGTAAGTGTCAATATAGTGATATATATAGCACATCATGACTGGTTCAAGACTCTTCATCCTTGTATTTAGCAAATTAATTAATTAATTTTATTAATTTTTATTAATTTTTATTTAGTTTTTTGGTTTTTTTTGTCACATACAGAAGTACGAGGTGATATGAGCATCCAATGCCATAATGGGTACCATAGTAAGTGTCAATATAGTGATATAGAGAGCACATCATGACTTGTATTTAGCAAATTTATTTCATTTATTAATTTATTTTATTATTTTTTTAAATGTTTAAATGTTTAAATTTTGTAATTTTGTAATTTTGTAATTTTTTAATTTTGTAATTTTTTAATTTTTAATTTTTAATTTTTAATTTTTAATTTTTAATTTTTAATTTTTAATTTTTAATTTTTAATTTTTAATTTTTAATTTTTAATTTTTAATTTTTAATTTTTAATTTTTAATTTTTTATGTTTTTATGTTTTTATGTTTTTATGTTTTTATGTTTTTATGTTTTATTTAAATTTTAAAATTTTAAAATTTTAAAATTTTAAAATTTTTAATGTTTTATTTTTTTTATTTTTTTATTTTTTTATTTTTTTATTTTTTTATTTTTTTATTTTTTTATTTTTTTATTTTTTTATTTTTTTATTTTTTTATTTTTTATTTTTTTATTTTTTTATTTTTTTATTTTTTTATTTTTTATTGTTTTTATTTTGTTATTTTGTTATTTTGTTATTTTGTTATTTTGTTATTTTGTTAATTTTGTCACTACTAACTATACTACTAACCGGTACTAACTAACTCAGTTCTTGTTGTCAGGACACATTACAGATGAAGTCCTAACAGAGCCCCATGGAAGCGTCTCCTCTCGTCCACTATCCGTGCTCGCTCGTCTCTACGTGTACGCGCTACATGGCTGCCTCTGTGAGGTGTGTTTCACGGCCGTGCTGGACTGGTGCAGCATCCGGGACAGGAGGATGATGGGCTACAGCAGTCTTTGGGCCCTGCCTATGTACGCCACTGCGATCTACATCCTGGAGAAGCTGAGAAGCCGGCTGCTAATTGGTCACCAAGCACTGCCTCTGCGTCTCTTAATGTACACCCTGTTCATCTACACGTGGGAATTCACCTGGGGTACTGCACTCAGGTTGCTGAAGGCCTGTCCGTGGGACTACTCGGGGTATAAGTACAACTTTGGAGGACTGGTGACTCTGGAATATGCTCTTCCTTGGGCTGTTGCAGCTTTTATAGCAGAGCAGCATGTAATCGCAAACACTCTGAGGATAAGATTGTACAAGTAAACAGGCATTGGTTCAAAAAATGAACCTCCAAGAGCAGCAATAAAACAAAGTAGAACTCAGTGCACACATATTTTGGATAAAATTAAAGGCTTTTAATTGTTTGTAGTGTATGTCATTTAACTTTAAATACGTGTGTTTTTATCAATTCTGGCATTTTTTTGTATTGCTGTCTAATTTTATAAGTGATTGTGATATTTTCTGAGAATGTTTTGGTTTGTTGTATAATAAATTTTTAAACTACCTGTATCAATTAAATAAACAGTTGTCTCCAGAACAGTGGTGTCCAGCAGCAAAATCTAAAAATATTAATTAACAATAATACAAAAAAAAGAACAATTAAAAAAGCAGCAGTAGAAGAATAACGTAAAATAGAACGTAAAATAATAATGTAAAAATATTCCGAGAAAAAAAGTTGTAACCGAGAAAAAAAATGATCATTTAATGACAATAATGTAATATAATGAGGAACAATAACATAATATACATATATAAAAGTTCAGAAAAAGTCATTAACATGATGAAAAACTAAACAACAAAATTTTTTTAATTTTTGAAGAAATAAAATAAAAATACTAACAGAAAAACAGAAGTCACAGATTTACAAAAATAAACTCATATTATGAACGAAAGTAAGATTTTAGTAGCATAGAGTTGAAGTAGTAAAAATTGTAAAAAAAAAAAAAATATATGAGAAACAAACAAAACAGTTGTAATTGAAAAAAGTTGTAATTTTTGGAAATTTATGTTGCAGAAAAAAGTTATGATGTAACAAGAATTAAAATCATGGGAATAAAGTGATAATTTTGAGAATAAGATTGGAATAGTTGAATAATAATCATTATAAATGAAATAAAAAAACACTAATTAATTTTATAAGAATAATTATTACAAATTATTAAGCAAAGAACGTCACGTCCTAATGAGAAAAAAACAGATTAACAACAATAAACTTGTTATGTTTTTTTTAAGACATGAGACACAAAATCGCAAGTCGTGATTGACCAGGATGTAAGGGTGACACTTGTGAGATAATCAGCGTTTTTTATATTTATTGATGTCTGTGGGGTCGCTGCTATGACGTCAGCCTCCCTCCACGTTCATTTGGCTCCCTCTGGTGGACAGAAGCAGCATTACAGAGCCTTACATCCATCATTTTTCTCTTGTCCTCCATAAAATGCTTTTCTCATATGAAATGTATTATAGAAAAACTTTAAAATTGTAGTATTTTTAACATTTTACATCTTTTACAGTCATGTTGGTACATATTTGTATATTTATCAGGTATAATAAATGTAAGTGTTAACTGGCTGTGTGATGAGTTTAGCGAACGTATTATGAAATAAATGTATACATTGCACATTTTAAAACTGACACGAATGGAAATTGCAAAATTACACAAAGATTTTATACCGACATTTTTTAGTGGAAGTTGAATTTTAACATTACCATGAAGTCATTTGTCCACAATTCTTTATGCTGATATGAATTTAACACTTTGTGGTTATGGTTTTTCACAACATTACTGTATGTTTAGTGTGTAAGATCAGGGTCTTTTACGCTCAGGGTTTTGGACCACAACCAGTGCCACAGTCTCCTCATCTCTCTGCCACTGGTACCTAATGGAGAAGATATGAAATATATTGTATGAACAAATCATAACCTCCAATAAATTTGGTGAAATGATAGAAATCACAGTGTGTTTGTGTCTCATTGATATTTTGGTAATAACGTTGACTGACTGGTTATGCTCAGGAACCAGCAAACTATTCCCCGCAGAGAGATTAAACTTCTGTTCATTCATGGTTACCCACGAGGATCCTTCCTGGGGGTGAAAAAGAGAAAAAGATGTTCTTTAGTCCAACATCATTTACACGTTATACCCTGGACATTTTTTTTTAGTTCAATTAACTTAATTTTACTTATTAATTTGTTTAAAAATCAGGAAACGACACTAGAAAATGACACAAATTTGTTTTTAAATGTAATTATCCAAAGACTTCCTCAATGTTGGTATTGTTTAATGTATGTCAGCGGTGGTCAAAGTGTGGTCTGGAGGCCATTTGCAGGCTGCAACTGTTTGTTTTTAATTGGGTAGCAACACTAAAAACATAAAAAAAAACAAGAAAACTGAAAAAAACAACACAAATCAGCAGTCAGTTTACAAGAATAAAGTCAAAATATTAAGAGAAAAAAGTTGTAATCTAACAAGAAAAAGTCATAAATCCATGGGAGTTATATCATAATAGGATATTTTTTGAACATTGTAATATTATGAGAAACAAAACAACAAATAAAGTTGTAATTTTTGAAAATATTAGATTGCAGAAAAAGTTACAATGTTGTGAAAATGAAGTCAAAATATTACAGGAATGAAGCCACATAATAACAAGAAGAAAATTTACAACAAGAAAGTTGAAGTAGCTGGAAAATAAAAAAAAATTAATAATAGTAGAAATGGAAAAAACAAATGTCATTTTATGAGAATAAAGTCAAAATATTAAAAGAAAAACATATTTAATGACATACATGTAAAAAAAAAATTTAGTATCACATAGTGAAAATAGTAAAGAAAAAAAGAAAAAAAATAAGTCATAATATTAAGAAAAAAAATAAGTTGAAAAATTTTGGTTATTATGGGGAAAATGTCATTATATAACGCAAAAAATATTAACAAAGATTATTAAAAGTGAAAGTTAAAATATTTTGAAAAAAAAAAAAATAAAAAAGACAGAAGTCCATGCTAATAATAAATTTTTATTCTATAACACAAAGCTAGATTCAGTTTTTTTTTTTTTTTCAGAATGATCCGCATGTTGGCAATTGATGTTAAGTTAATGTCATAAAAGATGACGCTATAATAAAATAAGAACATACCAGTTGCCAAATCCAAACATCGCTTTGCAGTATGGACGCATCAGTTAAACCGGCTCCAAACAAGGTTACCTGTCAAGGTCATGAGCAGTTATTAATTCACGTTTGCATCATTGGAAACTGAACCATAGAGTGACATCTGTCATGTGCTTGACGTAAAAAATCCTAAAAAAAAAATCCTTTTTGGACCCAAAATCGAATCCACTCCATATCGATTGAAATATACACCTTGTAGATGATTGTACCTCTGTCTCAAACTGAGCCCCAAACATGTTTATCGGGCTGCCATTGGTCAGGAACGGCTTGTGTTTCTCCAACCAGGACTTAAAGCAAAAGGGCGACATCACATTCATGTTGTTCATTTGGAACGGAGGCTCTCCGAAGTCTTTATCTGCACCAACAAAAATAAAATCATGAAACTCCAGAAAAACCAAACAAGATTCAGATCCAGTGGACCCAAACATGATGGCTCACCGGGATCGGGTTTTCCAGTCTTGTACTGCTTGGATGCCATGAATCTGGAAATAATCGGATAAATAATTGAAACAAATAAAAATTAACAAGAACGTTGTGAGTGATCATAACATGAAGTTTCTTACTCTTGGATGATTGGGACTAGTTGGGTTCCAAGATCTTCACAGTAGAACCATTTCTCAAAGAGGATGTCGTTTGTGTTCTCTACATAGTACCTGAAGGCATCAAGACATGCTCTACATCAGGGGTGCTCATTAAGTCGATCGCGATCTACCGGTCGATCGCGGAGGTGGTACTGGTCGATCGCTGGTCGATCGCGGCGTGACATTAAAAAAATATCATCCCAGCATCAATGCCGTCACTTGATTGATATACAGGGCAGCCATTCAGATGACAACTGAATGTTGCCCTTCGGGCGACCAATCAAATCAAACAACGTCTCTAAGTGCAGCAGAACTTACGATGTCAGCCTATCATCCATCCCCGTTACTTGATTGACATACAGGACAACCAGTCAGATGACAACTGAATTTTGACCTTTAGGTCACCGCTCATGCGTAAACAACGATGCAAAGTGCTAAGCTAGTCGGCGAATTGCGAGATTTTAAGCCCTCGCTAAAGTTTATGGTCACTAAAATGAGTGAAGGAGCTGGACCAAGTAAAAAGGCAAAAACTGGACCAAGTAAAAAGGCAAAAAACATATCACTTCCATACGGATATGGAATATTATACAGATATTATGATACGGATATTATCCATGACTGATAAACATTTGGAAGTGTGCTTGAGGCTGGCTATCAGCAGCTACTGTCCGGACTATGCATCCCTGGCTGGTTCAATTCAGTGCAAGTCATCAAAGTAAACTCAGGTAATTACAAAAAATGTTAATAGTTAATTATGTGTGTTTTGCAATATTGGCTCATTTGGTTATGTAAGGTACATCAACATACATTGTACGTACAAATAATCCTCAATACATTTGAAAATAAATAGATGTTTTGCATTTTTGTAGTGGGTAGATCATTTTGACTCGGTCATTTTAAAAGTAGCTCGCATGCTGAAAAAGTGTGAGCACCCCTGCTCTATATAATACCTTTCAATATGAACACATGGTGATGAAATGCAATCATACAATACATAATGTGGGAAAATGCAATGTAATACATTGAAGCAAATAGTATATTTAGCTTTGTTTAATATCCGATCATTTGGTGTTTATGTATGTTTCTATACATGAGGGGTCGGCCGCCCTTCCTCAATATTATCGAATCACCAGTCAGAACTCAGCCAAGATGTATTCATCTTGGCTGCAGTCGGATAATTTGAAATATTTTCAAAAACATGCAAAAGATTCAAGCATTGCGACGCTGAAGCTCAGCATGCAGCTCCAGAACACGGGTTGCCGACCCCCGTGCCGTAGATCAAGGAGGCCCAACCTGAGGCAGTCAATCTCAGTGAGCAGTCGCCTCCGCTCCACCACCAGTCCCACAGTGTTGGCCTCCCGCTGGGGGGAGTGCGGGATCCGAGCAGGCAGCAGGAACATCTGAAAAACGGGAATATAAACGGGATATAATTGCTGCGACACACCACATCCCGACACCCAATATCACCCTTTGTTAGCATCCTCAGCTTGTTAATCCATAGACACCACCTTAAGTCAGCTCTGTCACCTTTCTATGATGTCATCAGCAGTTGACTCTGTAGTTCTTCGCCTACTAATACAGTTACTGTATGCCGCAAGTCTAACAAAAACAAGTTTTATGTGCATAAAACTATTCTTAATACATATAAATTATGAATAAAAAACGATTAATAAACATTTAAGGTTGTTTTGATCTTCAAAGAAGACTTGATTGTTGACAAAGACACAATGTAGCAGGAAAATCAATGCAGACACCACCTTTGTATTTTGAGTTTTTTAGTTCTTAAAATAAATAGTGGTTCTAGGCCTCACAGCTAGGAGACCCGAGTTCAATTCCACTCTCGGCCATCTCTGTGTGGAGTTTGCATGTTCTCCTCGTGCATGTGTGGGTTTTCTCCGGGTACTCCGGTTTCCTCCCACATTCCAAAAACATGCTAGGTTAATTGGCGACTCCAAATTGTCTATAGGTATGAATGTGAGTGTGAATGGTTGTTTGTTTATATGTGCCTTGTGATTGGCTGGCCCCGCCTCTCGCCCCAAGACAGCTGGGATAGGCTCCATTTATAAAAATTAAATTAAATTAAATTAAATTAAATTAAATTAAATTAAATTAAATTAAATTAAATTAAATTAAATTAAATTAAATTAAAATAAAATAAAATAAAATAAAATAAAATAAAATAAAATAAAATAAAATAAAAAATGTAAAATAAAATATGTGTTTAATATTATTTAAGAGAAAAAACATTGATAAGGGTCTTTATTTTATTTATTTATTTATTTATTTTTACCTTTTTTATATCAACTTATTGTAACAAAAGTGTCAATCATGATATTATTTCTTTGCTTACAAATGCATAATTCAAGCTCACCTCTCCCTCCTTGATGTGCACGTCCTTGTTCTTGCCGTTTTCAATCACCTTCAGACACATGTCTCCCTTCACTTGGTAGAATAGCTGTTGGAAATAAATAACATTGCTCTCAGTTGCTGGATAACTTGGATATACTACTTACTGCATGTTAAATATTCTATCAAACTGTCATTTCCCCACAATGGGTCATGCCTATATGAGTTTATATTACAAATCTGGTGGAATTCATTGAAAATATGTGCTTTTTTCTTACCTCTTCACCTTCTTCAATATGGTAATCTTTTCTGGTGTTTGGCCCCCCAACAAACATAATATTCAACTGAGAAAAGTGCCTGGATAAACGGAAAACAGTAGCGTTTTTTTTTAAGCAGCATCAGGTGAGGATTTTGTTCAATACAACGTCACGTATCTTTCTACTCACATGAGCTTGTTGCACACCGGTGGCAGGAAAGCATTCTGATTCTCTGCTATCCACTCCTCCACATTCACAAGAAGGCGACTACTGCTCATTATTTTAAGGAGACGTTTGGTTCTTGCTGTGATATTGTCACTCGGAACTGTTTGCTTTTACAAGACCGGCTGACACTGAAAGTCCAAAATGCAAAAGTGGGTGTAGGCGAGTGGGAGGAGTCGTGAGTTGGTGAATGGTTACCTTCAATGTTATCATGACATTGACAAGAGTTCTTCAGACACACTTCATTGCAACCGATCTTTCACAAAAACGCAGGTAGAAGAGTCTTACATATCATATCAAAAAAGTGTGTATAAACAAAGGGAAAGGATGCAAGGGCAAATTTCATATTTTGTAAGCCAATACAAGTAGATATGCTAAAAAGTTATATATATTGGTGTGGAAAAGTGTTGAAAAGTGTGGAAAAGTCCTCCCTTGTTGATTTAATATATTTGCATTTTTTGCATGTCTAGCCAATTTAATCTGGTATATAATGTGGTAATACGGGGTTGTCCAAAATATATTAAAAAAATATACAAAATATACAAAATATATAAAAAAATATATATATAAAATAATAAAACAATAATTATACATAAATACAAAATAAAATATATATAAAAATTATATATATATTTATTATATATATATATATATATTATATTTATTTTATATATATATATATATTATATTTATTTTTATATATATTTTATTTTGTATTTATGTATAATTATTTTTTTATTATTTTTTTATTATATATATTATATATATATATATATATATATATAATAATAAAACAATAATTATACATAAATACTAAATAAAATATATATAAAAATAATTAAATATATATATATATATATACATATATATATATATATATATATATATATATATATATATATATATTATTTATTATATATATATATATAATATTTATTTTTATATATATTTTATTTTGTATTTATGTATAATTATTGTTTTATTATTTTATATATATATTTTTTATATATATATATATATATATATATATATATATATATATATAAACAATATATTGGCTAAGTCCCAGCTTTTGTTTTTGGAGGTTGGCACAATAACGTACATAGTATGGACTATGTAAGTATTATATTTATATCATAAACAGCCTTAATGAAATACGTATGCAAATACGGGGACTACATTCGTATTAATTGTCAAAATATTTATAATCCTACTCTTAAAAACTACAGAAGGGGGTAAATATGTTTACAATGCGTATAAACTTTGTACTTATAACGTCAGAACATACATTATACAGCGTCAAAAAGCTAGTGGAACCGAATCGATACTAATATTACGGTAACTCTCTTGCTCCACATGCATCATCTTTGACAAAATCGACCAATCACAATGCGATGTCGTGTCCAAACGGAACTACGGCAAGCGTCGAGGTCTGTCAACTCTGTCGACTCGCTTGTTGTACAACCAGCGAACACAGAAGCCTCGCGGAATCAGGTGAACACATTAATTATTTATGCAGATAATGCAGATATGTTTCAATGTATTCTAATATAATAACTTCGCCGTCAACAGCCATTGGATTTGGACGTAGAGAAAATATTGAGCGTCGTGCTAGCTTAGTGTTTCAGTCGGCTTTGCGCTAGCGTCACAATTCCGGTTTTCTGTCAACTTGTTAAATTTGTTAAAAAGGACAGCAAAATATCACCACATGTAATAACACCACATAAATTTATTATTATAACCTTACTCGACACTGTATTTTGTTGCCCATGTGTCTCAATATAATGTGCACCCAAAGTAAACTTTAATAAACTTTGCTAATGTGTTCCCTTTCAGCACAATGAGAAGCAGCAGGTGTGATGCGCAATTGGGGGGCCTCATCCTCTTCCTGTCCTCCTTTCTTCTGTGTGTCCGCTGTCATGGAGACCATCACCAGGGACAGCCACCAGTGGTTGAAAGTGCTGCTCACTTTTCGGGTCACGGTCGCTTTGACAAAACCGTAGTCCAAGATAAAGAGTGAGACGCATCTATATTACTCCTGCGCATGCTCTATTGAAGCCGTGTTGGCACACAGGAGCAGTGAACTCCCTTGTCTTGTCTCGCAGGCACATTATGGAGCATTTGGAGGGTGTGATTGACAAACCGCAAAAGGACATGTCACCCCAGGAACTTCAGCTGCACTATTTCAAGATGCACGATTATGATGGCAACAACCTGTTGGATGGGCTGGAGTTAGCGACGGCTATTACGCACGTCCACAGAGAGGTAGGGTGTTGTGCTCTTTTGTGCATTTTGTTTTTCTTTAAGGCGTGACCACAAGTACATATATAGTACAGTTGTGCAGTTCTTGATCCTACTTCAAAGGTAGTACTGGTCCCGTGGAGTAAGATGATATTTTTTTCTCATTACATTGTATAAAACACTCCCCATACTGTACATTTTTACACTATTTTTACACTTTTTTTTTTTTACATATTTAGGTAATGTGATCTTCAATATTGAAATGCATTAGACAGGTCCATATTTCCAGTAAACCTCACTTTTATATTTTGTTTTCATATTTGTCTTAAATAGTGTAGACTGGTTAAGCGGCCATATTGTCACATTATAAAACATTGTTTTGAAAAATTTAAGTACCATTTAAGAGAAAACATAAATATGTAAAAGTAGTAAAACACTAGTTTGAAGAGTCTCCCGACAGTTGCTGCCGTTCTATAATTATTTAATAATCCTATAATTTGCATAATTGGCCATGACACATGTGTATATCATTTTTGTGGACGGTGTAGGAGGGGCGGCACAGGAGCGCCTTAGCTCGCGAAGAAGAGCGATACATGTTTTCAAATGTTTTTCCACCAAAAAAGTGAAAGGATGAGCGAATAAAAGAAAAGGAACTTTTTATGATATTTTATGATATCTTAAGAAGTTATATATAGTATATTTTTCAAGAAAAAAAACCTGGAGTGTCAAAGTGACTATAGGGGTGTTACTTCATGACTACAGGGCTTTAATAATAGCTAACTATGAAAATATTAAATTTATTTTGAATTATACTTGACAAAAATTCATTTTATGCGGTCCGGTGTGGAAACAATTAATCCTAAGAACAGAAGGACAACTGTAGGGGGAAAGCATATTATTAGTATGAACTTTTGGGATTTTTTTCCCTAATTTTTGCAGTTTTTTTATTTTCCAAATATTTTACACTTCTTAAATTATCTTCATAAATTTTCTTTTTGTAATATTATGACTTAATGTCACCTAATATTTTGACTTTATTCTCATAATATTAACTTTTTCTCAAATCTAATTTTCCAAACTTTTTTTTGCGGGATTGGGATTTGAGCCTGTAGCTCAAACCAGCGGCCGATGACGTTCACATGATTTCCTTTATTTTCCTTGTTGGTGTTTTTTTTAGGAGCGAGGAGAAAACAGCCAGCCGATGCGAGAGGAAGATCTAATGAATCTAATCGATGACGTTCTTCGGGATGATGACAAAAACAACGACGGTTACATAGACTACGCAGAGTTTGCCAAATCACTGGAATAACACGTTACCTCAGATGATGCCGTTTTTGCCCCCCCCCCCGCAACGCAGCAGGAAGGAACCTGCAGAGCGCCCGCTTGTTGAGACCATCGTTGTCTCCAGCAGGAATCGGTGAAGCTTTCTTTTTTTCCTCCAACGCGGCTAATTCATAACAAAACCTTTAGGTTGGCTTCAGTCTTGTAGCTTCCTCCAATAGTGCCTTTTTTTAAGGGCCGCTTCACACAATTTGTAGCATCTTTTCCAAGCTAAAGATGCAATGGGCCACAGACGGGGATTCCAAACCAAACTAAACCAAAAGTGGTGCTGAGAAAAAAAGCATCAGAGAGCTGTGTAATAAAAGTACAACACGCCAGAGAGAAGGCCGGATTCTGATAAGATGCCAATCACTGTCATACCCCGCTGTCGACTTTACCATGAATGTATCATTACAGAAGTGAATGTGACATGGAAACACTAGAAACAATCTAGTTTGTTGATAAGCTTAATCCACGTGAGGCACCTCAACACAACTTCACCTCTGCTGCGTCATTTGCCATTTTTTTAAAATAATGTACAGTTTATGGATGAATTCTATTGATATATTTTGTCATCTGGTGTTGATTCTTCAGTTTATGTTGATTACAAATATTTAAGAACATTGAGAAACTTTTTTTTGTTTTGAGAATGATCGATTAAAATCTATTCAGAAGACTTTTTTGTTTTTTAATTTATTTTTACCAACACTACAAAGTAACCATGGAGGCTCCAGTGCGGTTATTGCAGTTAATTGCCTCCAGACAATTTAATTCCTCATTTAAGTCCGGAATATTTTTTCTAGCTAAGATCATAGGAAATCTGTTTACAGCCTTCTAAATATGTTTTAACGTAATTGGAATTGCATCGGTCAATACGTCTTCCTCAATCACAAGCATACAGTTTATTGATAATTTACTAATAACTAATAAAAACACAAATATTTATGTTGTTTTTTTTATTGTAAATGGATAGCCCTGACGTAAACAGACAAAGACAAGAAGCTAAGACAAAAGCAGTGAGCTAGCATTGTTCAACTACAAGCTGGATTTATAAATGCTGACACCCCTTATTGGAAAGCCAGCATTTTAAGAAATGCTGCAAAAGTTTGACAGACAGTACAAATAAAATACATGTCGCAAATGGCAATTCCGCAACGTTGTTGAGTGAAAGATGACATATTAAAGGTAATATCGCATTATTATATGTATAAATAATTTTAACAATGGTTAATTTTGTCTCAAAAAATGTAGACCGTATCGTTTAGTGTCAATTTGTGGAACAATAACATTTAAAAAACGCACCGGTGTTGTTTTGCGACTGAGTACTTTTCATTGTACTTTTCTTAAAATTAACGTTAACATCTTTTCTCATTTCGTTCTCGTTCACCCAATCTCGTGAATCATCTTGTGACACCCATGCTAAATAAGCATTAGCATCTTGGCTTGTTAGCATGTGACATCAACTTTCGTCACTTGAATTTGATAGTATGTTTATTATTGTTTTAGTTCCATCATACTGTACTGTGACTATTTCTCCAGGTACTGTACTATCTTTGTATAATAATGGTATCGATACACTGTCATAAAATATGCTCCATAAGTAGGAATATGCCTAATACCTCACTACAACCCAATCTACTTCCTGGTGGACGCTTAGCTCCAGTGAGAGGGGGTGTCCAGGGTCTGCATGGAGGTCAGGGATAACACGGTTGAAGTCAGATTGCTCCTCAGCGGGCCGTACCATTCCTCATGATGGTGTTGAGGGGTCGCCTGCGGTGTCACGGAGGGGCAGGGATACTGGCCGACGGTGCCCGGCGGTGGGTGGTGGGGGAACATGGCAGGAGGCAGAACCGCGGCCAGTGGCTGGGCGTAATAGCGGCGTGCCACGGATGGCGGGACATGGATGCTGCCCAGCAGTGCCCTGTGCCCTGACATGACACCCGCAGGGAGACCTTTTTGGGATGCGCGCTCACGCTTACGCTGCTTGGCTCTTCTGTTCTGAAACCAAACCTGTGGACGCACATGGATGAGATACCTTAGGGGGACAGCAGCAGCTTCTTTCAGGAGGGTTGCAGGGTGCTGGAGCCTATCCCAGCTGTACTGTGGACTGGTCGCCAGCCAATCACAGGGCACATATAGACAAACAACCATTCACACTCACATTCATACCTATGGACATTTTGGAATGTTTTGGGAATGTGGGAGGAAACCGGAGTACCCGGAGAAAACCCACGCATGCACGGGGAGAACATGCAAACTCCACACAGAGATGGCATTGGTGGAATTGAACTCCGGTCTCCTAGCTGTGAGGCCTGTGCGCTAACCACTCAAACACCATGAAATTTTATTTTATTTTTTATTTTATTTTATTTTATTTTATTTTATTTTATTTTATTTTATTTTATTTTATTTTATTTTATTTTATTTTATTTTATTTTATTTTATTTTATTTTATTTTATTTTATTTTTTAATAATAAATAAATATAATTTAAAAATATTAGATTTCAACTTAACATGTATATTTAGAATCAACATTCATATTTTATATTCCGGTTTAACATTCATAGTTATCATTTATATTTAACATTTTGATTTATGCATTATGAATTATGCTTTGATATTAATATTAAAGTTTTAGATTTAACATATGTCCAATATTTTCATTTAATATTTAGTTGTAAAATGTATATTTATTTTTATTTATTATATATATGATGTATATTTATTATATATTTAGGTTTCAAATTCAAATATATTCATATTTAACATTATATTTATATTTGGATTAAAGAGATTTAGGATTTAGAGTCAGCATTTAATTTGTACCTCAAATTTGAAGAAATTGTTGTCGTTAAATAAAATAAAAATAAAGTAAAATAAATAATAATATAAAAAATATAATATAATATTAATAAAAAAAAAATAATAAAGTTAAATATAACTAATAAACTAAGTGTGTTTGAATTGTTACCCCGTGTGCGTACCTGAACACGAGCCTCGTTGAGCTTGGTGATTCGGGCCAGCTCCTCCCTGAAGTAGACGTCAGGATACTGGTTCTGTCCAAAGGCCATCTCCAGCTCTTCCAGCTGCTTATGGCTGAAAGTGGTGCGGAGGCGTCGCCTCGCCGGAGACTGGAAGGCTCTGCTCCGTCGGCTGACACCTGCCCCCGTGGAGGTCACGCCCGCTGACCCCTTGTCCGGCGACTCTCCGATATCTGCTTTCAGGATGAAGAAAGACTGAGATTTTTTTCACAGATGCTGACAAGCAAATTCGTAGTTAAGGAAATTCTTCAGCTCCGGTTTTGTGATGTCGTCGTGTAGCCCGGGTTGTCATCCTGCAAAAAGAGCGACTTAACTCCCAAGGTCACCTATGGCAGCCTGGATAAAAGGCGGATTAGACGGACTGTATGGTTCCCACTAGCATGAAGCAACCTGAGATGGAGAGAGATTTATTTGCCAAACACAAACTCGTGAGAAAGAGATACCAGAAACTGGAGGATTTGATGCCGGTTATTCCCACAACTCATAGCAATGTGACTAATTTGTTAAAGTGGAGGACTCCATTTGATGATTGGTTGCATGAAGTGCATTTTCTTGTACGTATATATGATTAAAAAACACTTATCACACTTATTAGTCAGTTTTTTCATTGGCCTGCAGCATATTCTAAAAATATAATTTAACACGCGGTACGTCAGCAGTAATTTTACAACAATAAAGTCAAAATATTTAAAGAAAAAAGTTGTGGGCTAACAGGAAAAGTGGTATTTTTATTAGAACAATGTATTATTATGAACATTCTAAAAATATAATTTAACATGCAGTAAGTCAGCAGTAATTTTACAACAATAAAGTCAAAATATTTAAAGAAAAAAGTTGTGGGCTAACAAAAAAAAGTGGTATTTTTATTAAATATAATTTAACATGCAGTAAGTCAGCAGTAATTTTACAACGATAAAGTCAAAATATTTAAAGAAAAAGTTGTGGGCTAACAGGAAAATTGGTATTTTTATTACAATAATGTATTATTATGAACATTTAAAAAATATAATTTAACACGCAGTAAGTCAGCAGTAATTTTACAACGATAAAGTCAAAATATTAAAAGAAAAAAGTTGTGGGCTAACAAAAAAAGTAGTATTTTTATTAGAATAATTCATTATTATGAGGAAAAATGTCATTTTTAGCAGCATATGAGTCATGATATTATTATATTTTCTGAAAATTAGGCTGTGTAAAAAGTTATGATGTATGATGTCATTATGACAAGAAATAGAAACCAACAGCAAGAATGAAATGGACAAGTACAAAGAAGAAAAAAGTCATATTTTAAGTAGAAAAAAGGTTCAGAACATTAGGAGGAAAAATAACATTATTTTAGTTGCATTGAATTGAATTGAAATAAAAGACAAACAAAGTATTTTTGTAAAAAATTATGATGTATGATGTCATTATGACAAGAAATAGAAACCAACAGCAGGAATGGAATAGACAAGTATGAAGAGGGAAAAAAGTCATATTTTAAGTAGAAAAAAGGTTCAGAACATTAGGAGGAAAAATAATAATTATTATTTTAGTTGCATTGAATTGAAATGAAAGTAATTGGAAAAAGTAAAAATTAAAATATTTTTAGAAAATTGCAAAATTTAAAAAACAAAAGTTTAAAACAAAGAGAAAATTTACAAAATAATAATAATAATAATTATTATTATTATAATAATTAAAAATAAATTTGAAATATTTGGAACATTTGAACGACAGAAGAAAATTAGTAAAAAAGACTGAAATTTGTACTCTTTTTGTTGAGATGGAGTCTTTTCTTGAAATATATACAGTATATAAACGTCTTAGCATATCTACATGTGTTCTCTTCCAAAATAGCAAAATGGGCCTTGCATCCTTTCAGTTTCAGTATTTGGCCCTCGATGGAAAAAAAATTGGGCACACAATAAAATAAAATCTTACCCTGAATTACTTCTCTATTATTATCACGTCTTTTTTTTCAACTCACCTGCAGTGGACGTAACTGTCGCCGTATCTGAGTAGACGTCCTGGTGACTCCTCTCAGCCTCCCCCGTTACTTTTATGTGGGCCATCCCTGCACTGCTCACTGAGTGGGTGGTAGGTAAGCACTGTCAGGACCCCCCCAACACGCATACAGACCAAAGTAACCTGTAAGTCACGTGTCTCTTTACCTTTTACCTGTGTGGGTGTGTTTCAGAGATGACTGAAGAATCACGAAATGAACCAACCAAAGCGAGACAGAGATAAGAATAATAAGAAAACAGAATAAGAATAAATAAATACTGAACAGATCACGTCAAATGTTGTTATTTATCCATCCACATGAACACCATCAACGTGTTTTCTGGTTAAAAATGAGGTTGAGTCATGAACACTGACCTTAACTGAAGGTTAAGGTGAGGCCTGCAGATGGTGTTGTGGGGTCTTTTGTGACCTCTCGAATGAGTCATCACTGCGCTTTTAAGATCATTTTGGTCGGCCGGCTACTCCCGGCAAGGTCCACCATCGTTTTATGTTTTTTGCTATTTGTGGATAATAGCTCTGACTGTGGTTTGCTGGAGTCCCAAAGCTATAGAAAGAGTTTTATAACCTTTTCCAGAATGACACTTAAGTTAGTCAATCACTTTTTTGCACAGGTTTGGATTTTTTTTTTTCGTGCCCCTCGCCTGAAGACAGCTGGGATAGGTAATGGTAATGGTAATGGTAATGGTAATGGTTCCACATGTCCAAAAGGAGTAGGAAGAAGCAAAGCTTATTAAATCCCACCCCTCCATCTGGTATTTTTACAATCGGTAACTGTTACATTTGTTCACTTCCTGCTTTCCTAATATAGTTTAATATTAAAAAATATATATTTTTTAAAATTTGGTATTTTTTGGTATTTTTTTGGTATTTTTGGTATTTTTTGGTATTTTTGGTATTTTCTTTACATTTTTTTTTTCATTTTTTTAAATTTTTTGTCACATACCGAAGTACGAAGTGATATGAGCATCCAATGCCATAATGGGTACCATAGTAAGTGTCAATATAGTGATATATATAGCACATCATGACTGGTTCAAGACTCTTCATCCTTGTATTTAGCAAATTTATTTTATGTATTAATTCATTTTATCAATTTTTATAATTTTTTTTTAGTTTGTTTAAATTTTTTTTTTCATTTTTTTATTTTTTGTCACGTACTGAAGTACGAGGTGATATGACCATACAATGTATACACAGTATAACAAACATGCAAAAAAATAAAAGAAATCAAGAATGGGGCAAACACTTTTTCCACACAGCTGTATAAATATACCTATTTTGACATACAAATTATAATTACTAAAAAATGTGTAACAGTTTTGCAATCTTTTGATTTTTTTGAATATTTGTCTCCTGCTGAGGAAAACTCTCAGCTGGACTGATGCTACCACAGGGTGGCGCTGTACTATCAGAGTGGGATTTAAGGCATCTTTTGCAACAGGCTTAATGACTTATTGTACAGTGTGTGTGTGTGTTGAGCCTTGATGCAATAAACAAATGTTATGTGATTCTTTTTATGCATTAAAATGTAAAACGGAGGAGGGTTAAAAACAGCATATTCTGTTTGGTTATATGACCACTAATTAATATTTCACTTTGTTTGATGATCCGAAATCAGGAAGAGGGCAAACACCACTGCGGATACAGTAGTAGCTCATGGTTTAATCAATGTCACACAGAATTCCAGTGATTGCAGGGGTCGTTTGAGGTCACAGCGTGTCAACGAGGAAGCGACTTTGTCGTCTTCCATGGTCCTTTTGAGGCCGTGTTTGAACGACATTCACGAGCTTTTCCAAAAATGTCTTCCTCTCCTGCTGTCATGCTTCCTTTGTCATCTGCTACTTCACACAAACCCATCCCTCCATCCCTCCATCCCTCCATCCCTCCAAGCGTCCACTTGTGATCGAATAACACGCAGGATATACAATATGGGGTGTTGTGTTACAATCACCACACACATAACACACACAGTAGTTGTCTTTCATGCAGTTTTTACACATTTGCATTAATAGACTGAATAATCATAGTCAAATATTAATGAATCTGAAGTGAAATGTTTGAAACGACATTGACATTGTGTTCTGAATGAGCTGAATTTTTGGATGTTGGAATAGTTTGAAGCAACTGAGAAATGTGGCGGTCATTAGCGGATAAAAAATTTTGTGGATGGAACCAGCAACCGTGAGATTGGGAGACAACTAATCTACCGCTTCAGCCGTGTCACCCCAAACTTTTTCCACTGAGGGCCACATACTAAAAAATGAAAGGGCCACTTTGATATTTGGGAAAGCAACACGTGTAGATATTCTACAAAGTCATACGTACTGTATCTCAACAAAAGGCTGCATTTAAACTTTGTGATTTAGGTGAAAAAGCGTATTATTGTGATTGTTTGTTATTGTAACTTATGAAGTTTGGTATTTGCTCTTTTTAACCCATTTTTGCATTTTTTTTTTTTACAAAATATTTGAACATTCTTCTTAAAAATCTTTGTAAACTTTCTACTCGTTTTATTATGATTATATATTTTTTGTATTTTTACTGTAAATTTTCTCTCAACCAATTTTTCCAGAAATTTCCCCCAAAATTGTGACTTTTTCTGAGTTTTTTATCATATGTTAATATTTTGATTTTATTCTCATAACATTATAACTTTTTCTGTAACCCAATTTTCCAACAATTACAACTGTATTCATTGTTTTGTTTGTTTTTCACAATATCAGGACTTTAAAATAAAAAAATATATATATTTTTTCTGTATTATGTCACATTTTTGCTGCTAAAATTATTATTAATTTTTTCGTCAAAATATAACTTTTTTCAATTAATATTTTGACTTTATTTTTGTAAATATTATATTGTACTGTTGATGTTCCAATTTTGCTGTTGTTGTTTTTTTTATTATATATTTTAAATGTGCCGCGGGTCTATTAAAAAAGCAGCTACGTGTCGCAAATGGCCCCTGGGCCGCACCGTGGCCACCCCTGCTCTAAGTGTTACAGTGATGGAAAATGTAAAATGATTTTTCACCACCAGAGGGCATCATTTCATTCATATGTTCATTCATGTTTAGCAGAAATTGAAATAAGTTGAAGGGCTGCACGGCGGACAAGTGGTTAGTGCAGGCCACACAGCTATGGGACCAGAGTTCAATTCCAACCATGGGCATCTCTGTGTGGAGTTTGCATGTTCTCCCCCGGTTTTCTCC